>NW_009260482.1:324319-352458 GCF_000687185.1 Egretta garzetta | reverse complement strand
GATTTCTGCATAGAGCTGGTAAAATAATTAGATAATAAGGTTTTAATGCAAAAATAAACTTCAATTTCGCTTCTAGAAATTTTTACTCTCTTCCTCTGCCCACCTCCTTTTTTTTTGGCTGTGTGAATTCCTCACTACTTGTAGAATTCAGTAAGCAAATTTACTTTACAGACTTTAGAGAAATCTGTTTTTTTCTAAGTGTTTTATAGCATTTAGAAATGTTTTGGCATCTATGCTTAGGTAGATGCTATCTGTTTTCTCCCAAATGATTAGTGAAGTATACTTAGTAACATTAAAATTAGCTCTACTCATAGCTACAGTGCAGTGTTTCTCCTTTAACTCCATTAAACCACAATTTGCTGCTGTTTCTTTAAACTGACTCTCCCCAAAACAACTGCAGTATTATTGATTCAGGTTCTGATTTTCTGATCTCATCAAGTATCACATTTTGCTTTCATGCAACCACAGTGCTGCAGAATGGAAAAATACCCTGTTAAGTGCTTCCCTTCGTGCTTGCAATTAAAGTCTGTCTGCTCCTCTTGATTGATATCTCCATAGATATCAAAGAGCAAGTCCTCTAAAAAATCATGTAAATGGTGTGCAGCTACTTTCTAATGGGGTGAGTTTTCTGAAAAATATCCGTGAGACTCATGAAAATATATGTCCTTCGTGCCCTTTGGAAAAAAAGAGTTCTAGGAAGTGGTGAAACAGATTCTTAATGTTTTCATGTTAAAAACGAAATTGTGTGAAGAAAGTTTAATAATGAATTTAATACAGGTTTGTCCCATTTTTAGATTTTGAGGAGGTGCTGAAATTGTGGGTTGTTGCTGGGGGAGGAGGCGCATTTTTGCATGTGGCTATTGTAAACAAAAATATGGTAACCAGTTGTGGACAGTGAGTCCCTTGGCACTCAATGGAGAAACCCTTCTCCACAGAACTTGTTACCATATTCCTCACTTTACAGCTACAGAGCACGCTCACACAAAGCCTCATTCTTCCAGAAATAAGGTGACCATATCATATTTTTTACTTAAAGCTTTGCTTTACCTAATCTTACCCAGAACCAACATGAAAGTAGAAATAGAAAAAGCATCTCTACATTTACATTCAACTGCATAATGTACTTATTGTTAAATTCGCTGGTTATTTTTATTTGTTGATGTCATTAGAGGCCCACATTTTTTACTATGGAACTGGACAGACAGGATTAGTCCAGAGTTGCATGAACTGGTTGTAATGAAATCCAAAACCGTGCAAAACTCCCCTGAACTCGTTGTGAACTTGAAGTGCAGCCTATGCAGAAGACGTTTTAAAAGAACGACCTCTTCTCCCAAATTTTTGGTAGTGAGACCAGAAGAAGTAAACAGGCAAAGCTATTGTTGAGCAGAAGTAAGGGGAAAGCTTTTATCTGTCTGGACTTTCATATTACACACATCCCCATGAACCCTCTAAAGACCTAGATCATATTAACTGTGGGAACACACAGTGCTTCCTGGCTGCAGGCCAATCAGGAGTTTCAGAGTTTCAGAAACAGCTACGAGTTAGTTGAAACAGGTGCATGTAATAAAGAAGCCTGAAATAAAGAACCAGAACAACTGGGCTGTGTCAAGTTAAAGTTACTATAACACAGGGCTGTGCAAAATTTTCACAGCGAGTTTCAGAAACCTCAGAGTCTGCGCTTTGCACATTTTTTTGCTCTTTTACTTAAGTGATTCATTGAAAAGGTACAAACCAATGTATTTTCCATATACAGATGGACCTAATATCATGCAAAGCCTTTCCAATTTTTCAAAACCTGTGCTGTTTGAATTGCTGTTGTTGTATGAAGTTGGCCTGTCTAGGAACATATACAGAAGAAAAATAGCTTTTTTAAAAAGTCAAGGAAAAATGTAGGCATCTGACCTCTTTGCCCAGAACTGAAGCAAAAATCATGTGCAGTCCTGTATACAGCTCTATCCTGCATGTTTGTGGAAAGTTCTGTGTTACATGAAGGCAAAGGAGAAAAATAGGTAAATGGCCATGGTGAATGCAGACACGTCTTCATAGGTCTGAACAGACCAGACATTATCTCTGGACAGTGTTCAGTAGACCCTTCCTGGAAGAAGGTTTATGGAAGTTTGTCCTCCACTTCCCACCCCAAGGATGTGAAAAAGGAGGCAACAGGTTCATCAGTGAGTTGGACTACATTGTCTGGACATTGTAGCATGTGTTTTCCTCAGTAAAACCTTCTAGATGCTGACTTGGGCAGGAGGATGCTTGAAAGTCCATGACATCCCTTTCCCCTGATTCAACACACCAGTAATACTAGCAGTGTACCAAATCATGCACATACAGATCAAGTCACAAGCAATATCCAAGATGCAAAGCAGGCCAAATTTTTACCAGCTCTTCCACATAAGTGTTAGAGTTAAGAAGTACCGACAGTTTCCATCATTAAGATGTTTACCTGGGAAACAGTCAAAAAATGTTCCTTAGACAAAGTGCTACTTAGGAGCACAAATTCATTTGCACACGGAAGCATGCTGTGGTCGGTTAAAGCTGTTCGCTAGCATACAAATTGTCAGGTTTCAGAAAGAGTACATTAATTGTATCTGATAACCCGGTGCTTTTTTTTCTTTATAGAATCAATACGCAAATCCTCTGAGGTTTTAAAAAAATGTTTCTTTGAAACTGGTAATGAGTACTTCCTAGAAATATGTACTAGTTCCCTGGAACTGCAATATGAATAGCAATAAAAATAGGGTCTGGCAAAATCACTCCTGAGTGCTATTGGACTTTTCCTCTGTATAGAAGATGAAAGTAAAAGAAGTCTATGGATTAACTGTATCACATTTTTTCTATCAGATTTAAGGTAGTGTATTTTCTGCCAACATTTTCAACATATGGAATTCATGTTATAAAGTTAATGATCTTAGTGACATAAAACTAAGGGTTATGGAAAACAAAAGCAGAATTCTTACAGAACCTGCCAGTTATAAATGGACACCAAGTTGTGCAAATCTGAATTGTGAACATTGTAGCTTATTGCTCACACAATATAGTTCCTCACTAAAAAGATGTCACTGGGAGAATTCTGTATCCATATCTTTTATAGCAGCATTAAAAAAAAATCCCAGTCAAGTCACTGGTATAAAAAAAAAATCTACTGCGTAGACAATGGAAGTCTTGACAATTTTCATGCTATCACCTTTGGTAAAAGAAAGTGCATCCAATGGCTTTCATGTGTCCAACATATGCATCTTGTTTTGTTGCTTTTCTTGATGTTTCCTCTTAACATGAGACAAGAAAAACAGTGGCAACAATGAAAACATCAAAAAATGACTAAAGATGTCTAAATATTTTTTAAACTTTTTAAATGTCTCCTGAGTGGGTAACTCTCCACAGTGGAGGAACAACGTAAGACAGAATGCTTTTACTGATATTCCTGTATAAGGAGAACACTTTGACACCGTAGACAGTTTTTTGTGCACTGAAGACCTCAGGAGCTGTGCTGTTGGGAAATTTTAACTTGTCGTAGGGTTGCTTAAACCGAAAGGGTCAAAGGATGGTGACTGAATACAAAGCAGTCCACTTGCACTTCACTTTGGGGTTTTAGCAATAGGACAAAAGCTTGAGCTCATTAAAAATCAAGAGGAACCCAGCAAGCCAAGGTGACAGACTTAGTTTTGGTAGAAATAAGAGAGGTCTTAGAAAAGGCCTTCCAAAAGGCCATCAAAAAGCCAAGATTTTAAGAGCATCTTTATAGAAGCTGATATAAACTATAACAGGAGGTTTCTGGAACAGTATAATACTGGCTTCAACAACAAATGCCAAAAGGTGATGAAAGAAATGGACAGCTGTAATTTTGAAACACTTAAATGAAATAAAAGTTGATAGCCAGGAACTGTCAGAAAGCAATTAAAAAAAAAAATTAAAAACACAGTCATACATAAAGAGAGGCAAAATGCTTATGAGAGATGGGAAGCATCATTAATTATAACTACCTCAATTAGCTTCTTAGGAAAATGAACTATATGATTGCAATAAAGAATTTCAGATAAAGTAATATCCCCTCTCTAGCCAGGCTTCCTGTGTGCTCCTAGGACGGCAACTAATGTGCACCCACTAGGTGCCAGTCTGTAATGTGGGAAAAGTTCTTCTCAGCCTATAAAAACATACTTTGGCTGAAATCCAACACAGAGTGGGAAACTTAGCCATAAGAAACAAGAAAAACAAACCCCAGAAAAAGGCGGGTGGAGGCAAAGAAAATAGATATAAAAGGGAGTCTGGATGAAGCAATTTAAACTCTTTCCAGCCTAATTACGGTGTGCCCCTGCAGCTTATGGGGAAACCAATCATACCATAGAGATGGAAGTCCTCTTAAGCCTTTCCACACTTCCCTCGTCTACACATGACGCTCCCAGTAAGAAGGTGCTGTTCTCTCTTGCAGAGCTATGGCCCCAGGTGCATCTTTTCCTGACAAAAATCCCAGGAAGTAAGAAGTAGGATGTATTTGCCAAAACTCTGACCCACTGTTGACATCTTCCCATACTAAGGGAGAAAAAGCCCACATTCGTGTATTAGGCTGATGAACCAGAGCACCAGTAAAATGTTAAGGGTTGAAGGTATAGCTGAACACATGAAAGTAGTAATACAGGCTTTCCCATTACCAATGTGCCAATGTGCTGCAAGTCAGACCATTCATAACAAGAAATTCAGATTCTTTGTTCTTACCCTCTCTCATGATGTATATGCTTCCAGGAAGGCCATAATCATGGTTTTGACTAGGTGAGGATGTCCTCTGTGAAGCTATGAAGCCTCTGCAGTCCTCTTCTCTTTGACTAAGCTGCTGCAACACCATGGAGCCCCATGGGGCCAGGATGAAAAGCACAGTTATTAAATATACCAAGCAAAGTGTGCTTCCGCAGCATGGAAAATGACAGGATGAGCAATGCTTCTTTCCCATTTTCCACTTGATTATCATTTTCTTCTTGTTATTTACAAAAGGGAAAGTATGATTTAACTTGAACATGAAAGCAACACTGATGTGGAAAAAGGAAATTTTGTACTAGACAAGAAGCTGAAAACAGCCTCAGACCACAGTAACAGTCAGTTCTCTTAGGCCTGGAGGAAACAAAAACATTTGAGTTCTTGGTGTAAATATTCATCAAGAAGAATAAAGAGTACCCCAAAGGTGGGTACACAGTGTCAGTGTGCCGCGGTTGAACTCCAGTGTTTCACAGCAGTGTTGTTTCTGCATCACACAATAGTGCTCCTGTGCCTCAAAACTGCATCCGAGCATGCACCACCCACAGCAGGAACCAGCTTCACACACCGAGAAAGCTCTGGAATTCCTTACCAGTACCTTGGACTATATCAGTGAATAATTAAGTGTGATAATCACAATGAGAGATTGATTTATAAACTTGATAAAAACAAATATTTGTTTTATTTTAAAACTTGATTTATATATTCTTAGGTACTCAAAAATGAAAGCTAATCCGATGCACCTCAAAAACCTCATGAACTCCAGGAGAGACAGCACAGAAGTAATTTCAGCCTCCAGCTGTCTGAGACAGTATTGCATGTGTAATTCTTATTTGACATGGTTACCTAAAAAGTCTACAGCAAGTGTCAAAGTTGTAAACATTGCAGTTAGTAAGTTTTTGCTACTGATAAAAAAAAATTCCTGAATGCTATAGATTTTCTACAGATGCCTAGCTAATCCCTGTTATTCAAAGTAGTAGATAAAATTTTCTTTAATAATTGCTTGCAAAATTTTAAATAAAATGAAGTAATAATTTCATATAATTCAGTCACGAGTGAAAACCAATTAATTAAAATGAAGACGGCTTTTCATAATCCACAGAAAGCCAAAATGTATCATCAGGATCACAGGCAGCAAAACCAGACTCTATTAAAAGACTGGAATAATGAACTTCAGAATGGGAATGAAGATATGATAAAGAGAAATGATAGGACAAAGATATATAAATAAACATTAGAGTGAAATTATATCAACCATGTCTTTTCATTCTTTTTAATAACACAAGGGAAAGTGGTCATTGCATGAAAAACAAAAATTAAGAAAAGGAAATTCCTTTTCAAATGATGTTTAATTAGCCTGTGAACTTTATTGGCACAAGATATTGTGGAGAGCAAGAGCTCAGGATTACTCATAAAAGGACTGGGCAGAAAATCACCTGATACTATCCAATTTAAATGGGATATAAACTGTGCTATTGAAAAGCATAAAACATCCCTGCTACTGCCTGTCTCTACAGGCAAGTTATTCCACAATTGTCTATGGTGGAATGTCTTGCACATCCATCTGAGGATGATAATAATAGAGTTTGAGACAGGATACTGGACTAGACTGATTACCATAATTAATTCTGACAATTTCTAAGGAGTCAAGTGCTACACTTACATTTAATACAAACCTGATGAAGCATTAGATTGCAAAGGGTGCAAACTGGCTTAGTATGCCAGAGGTGTTAATGCTGGACTGTTCATATTAAATGGAGTATACTCTTAAAAGACAGCATTTCAACATTTGCTGAAATAATTACATCTGCAGATTTTTCTTTAGAGCCTTCCTTAAGATCAGAATCTTCAAACCTTTTTTTCTAACCATAGCCTTTTTTTTTTTTTTTATGGACACATGGCAAACGAGTTTATTTTCCTCCTGTTTTTTTCTTTTTTAACGGAAGTTACAGTAATTCTCTTCTGAGACATTTGACATTCAAGTTTATAGACTTCAGAGAGACACCTAGGATAATCTGTGCACCATCTGAGCTACAGCTGAGGTGACTCACATGTTAGAATTATTTCTTTGTTACACTGAGAAATAAGAAGGATTTTTATAGTTAAAGAAGGTTAACTGATGAAACTTCTTTAAAAAATGAGATCACATGAGGCATATTGATCACAACATCTACAAATGATGTATTTAAGGAAACAGTAAGCTTGAGGTGATTTGGATATTTTAAAAATGTGGCATCAAAAAAATCCCCATATTATAGATAAACTTATAATCATTTCTGTTTTTAAATAAAACATTAATGGACTGACACTTTGATTGGTAGCATACCTTACTTACTCTGAAAAATCTTGAAATACCTGTATTGCTTATTATGATACACATTCATCCCACACAACTTTAACCACATAATTCAAGTACTGAAGTTAGAATCTCACTTGTCTTGGGTCAAATGTATAGTTAGTAGAGAGAAATTATTTCTTTGAATGTAATTCAATTAATATGAAATGTAAATCACTATCTTGAGGACTTGATTTCTACTTAAGAAGTAAGCTACCATACTCTTAAGCTTGGTGCCTACATGTATATAAACGGGATGAACGTGGGACTAGGTTTCTGAAGAGGGGCAATGAACCCTGCCGCTCACAGTTCCTTCTGGAATTCAGCATTTACATCCAACTGAAAATCAAATTAATATCTGTGTCCAGGTGTCTGTAGTCCTTCACCAAACAACAATAATCTTCAATGTATGCTCTACTAACCCAAATTAGGGCTAAGTATCACAGAGTAATGGGAACTGGTAGAATGGAAAGATGACTGCTGTGTGCTTTTATTTTCATGAATGTACATTGGTGACTACCATAAAATGCTGCATTCCTCCTGTAAAACTCTCTGTGCGTCTAGAGTTTTGATCACTGCCTGAAAGACAGTGGAATACGAACATAAGCCTTCTTCCCTGCCCTTCCTAAGGAAGAGGACAAAGGAGATGTTCTATAGGACTTGGCTCCACAAAAATCACAGAGGTGCAGCTCTGGGTTCACTTGTGTTCATTCCAGACCTAGGAATGGTGGAGATTAGTTCAGTTATCTCCCAGTATCTTGGTTACAAATTGAAGCAGTGATGAAATCAGTCACTGCACTCATCTGGTGCAACATGTGAGCTAGCAAGAGCTGGTACTCCATGTCTGTTGAATTATCTGCTGATTTGGGAATCTCACTGCAACCTCAGAGAGCTGAAGAGGCGTTTCCTAGGTTCCTGGGAAACAGTACAGCTCAGAGCCAAGCTCTGTACTCCAGGAAGCACTCCAAGGGATACTGCTTCCATGAGAAAGAGATAGCTGGCATCAGAGAAGGATTTATCCTATGTGGTACACCTTTGTGAGTAGTTTTCATTTTCTTTATTCATAGAGAAGAACAGGCGCATCTGAATGAAAAATAAGGAGAGTTCTGCATGATAACTGGGTAAAGCATTTCTTGTATACAGTGTCAGAATTAAATCTAGACCTTTTTTACATCAGTATCTGTAAAAACTTAGGTAGGTTATTACCCTGTCACAGCTGAAACACACCCATGCTAACACCATGACACTGGTGAACCTTTAAGAATTTCATCTTCTCCAGAGATGATGGACACCCAGTGTGTCATGAAAAATGGAAATGCACACTGAAATGGATGCATGCTGAGATGGGTGGACTGTAGGACTCTAAAGCTCTCCAACATTTTCTGGGAGCTTCCTTACAGAAGCACAGGGTTCTTTGCAAGTGAGTGCTTAAATGCTATTTGAGGAAATGTTTTATTGGACCAAAAGAAGGCTTTTTTCTTCTTCCCCTCCTAATTTTATCTCTAAAGAGAATAAAAACAACCCAGGAAAGCTGATAACCATAATTTATTTTATGATTTTATAGAAGGCCAGTATTTAAAAAAGAAACAAGCAGCATATTTGACAGGTTTATAGGAAGAAATACAGTCTAAAATGTAGTTTGTCACACAAAGTATTCCTTAGTAGGTTAGATAAATAGTTTGTGAAGAATATTGAACATGAATATGCCAAAAGCAATGAAAGTTACTCTGAAAGCTATGATATTGTACAAGGTCTAACCTCCAGTTACACTACAGAAGACGTACAGTGCTGTACATGTATGAATCTGTGCAAAGCTGCCAGGTTTTGCTTCACTGAATTTCTGTAGCAAAACCAGAAAATCTTGCCTGTAGGGCCAGGACTCTTAAACATGGAGACATAAGTATACAAATGCCTGAAAGGTGCAAACACTGTAGAGTGAAAAGAATTATTTAGGAATACAGACACATCTTTGAATACTGAAGAATAAAATAAGGACAGGGAAAATGGGCTTAGTGTAAAGTACTTTACAGCAACATACTTTCCACTCTAGAAGAGACACCAAAAGCGTGGCAGCTATATTACTTGTAAAATTTTGGTGATGCACAATGACTGCACTGTTAGTGAAGTTGACTAGAATAAATGAAGGCTGCTCGCAAGAGTCCTGCCAACTATTGGTAACGATTACAGACTAAATGGAATATTAGGTGACTTTCATGAATTTCTGTACTAGTGATCACGTAGTCAGTCACACAGCAGGTCTCAGCATGGGAAGCTTAATTTCTCTTTACAGTGTGCATGGTAGCTTGGCTCCTAGCACTTACTGAGAGGAGAATATTTCTGGCATCGATTTTGCAAGTGAATCTATGAGAGTTCAGTGCTTAGCACAATTTGAAGTGCAAATCTTGTTTTCTGACAAAGCTGGCAGCCTCAAAGACTGGGGCTAAAGGTCACTAAGCCTATTTTGTTAGAAAAAGCAATATGAACTGTAACTCCAGAAAGAGAATGAAGTTCTAAGTGACAATAAGTGACAACAACAACTTCTTGCCCTAAGGAACAATCTACTACTAGGAGATCTTTAGTGCTTCTTTTTCCCAAACTTACTAAGAATATAAAATACTCTTATGCACAAAAGGAATGAATAAACAAATTTATTTGCATGACCTATGCAAGTGAAAAACACCTCCTCCAGACATCCATTCTGAGCCTATGACATCTGGATTTTTACAGTAGCAGACCTCCATGATGAAACAGAGACATATGAATATTTAATGGTGTGTTATCGGCGTTGAGGAGCTGTTATTTTCTCAGTCAAAAACCACACCACCATCATTACTCTTTTATTTCTGTCTTTTGTATGGTTCTGGGAACACTGAAAATGTTGATAAGGTATCTGATACATACGGTATTGAGCTCTGCTGCATGGGTGTAAGGGACTAGAAGCTTGTCTCAACATTGGTGGCAGGCAAGCTTAACCACCAAAGCCTAATCACCACGGCAACTGAGTGGGGCAGTTTCAGCCCATTGGGTCCCACCCCACAGGAATGTGTGGCCTGTTGTCTTGGAATACACATCCTCTGCGCATGCGCCTGGGCCCAGAGTTAACTGACATGGGGAGGGGGCTCGGACCCCCTAGAACTTTCGAGCATACTGTACTGGGCATGCGCCCCACTGCCGAGTGGGAGGCGTGGGTATGGACAATGGGTCTATATCCATGGCCTCAACACACAGAAACACCACAGAACACAAGCAGTCTTTGCACTATCAAAGCTGTTCTCAGCCCTCTGAAATAATTTACAGTAAATAGAAATATCCCTGAGCACAGGTCCCATTTTGTTTAATGTTATCTGTGACATGTAAGCTAATGGTTTTCTTCCCATCCCCACCTGGCATGCATGCAGGGTTTAGAAAACTACCAAAGATAGGAAGAATTGATATTTTTCTTCCTCAGGAAAGGCTGGTTCTGTTCTTCTTATAAAATACATTAAGCAAATTGACTTTTACACCACATCAGGCCAGTAAACCATGGAAGGAACAGTGCTCAAAGACATCAATGAAACCATTGTGCTGCAGCCTGTGGATGTTGTGCTGCTTCTCTTTCTGGTACCAATCTCCTGGGTTGAACTGGAACCTGTATGAGCTCTCTCTATTATCCCCAGCTGGCATCTGACCTAAGGGCTGTGATGTCTTGTTCACAGAGATGGACTCCTTAAAAAAAGATTCTCATTTTCTATATTCATGAGTTGAGTGACCTGGGAATAAACAACGGACCTTCCAGTTCTGCCAACAGACGTAACAGCATGAGATATGGAGGGGGTAGTAAAAATTACTGTTGCATTCTCTATGAACCAAAGCATATCCAAGTATGACCTCAATATTCCCAAAAGGCCCTAATAGGAACTGGATTTTTATTTCAGTGACAATAGATTAAAATCTTTTCCCTACTTTAAGGAAATCATTTAAGGCCATATCAAAAAACCCAAATTGGATTCCCAAAAGGCTAAAGTGAAACCAAATTGCCTAAGTCATGGAAACACTGCCATGCAACAAGAACTTTGAATTTGCATACTCCTTCCTTTGGCGTGCAGAGCTATGCCTTAGCATATACCCAGAAGAACAACCATTCCTGGCATAGCAAAGTAGCTCACCACTCATCTTTTCAGGATCCTAGGTTAGGATTTAGAAAAAAAGACATCTCATCCTTCTTAAAAAAACTTAAGAGAGTTTATCCAAGAAACATTTTCAGAGCAAACCTAACACACCCATGAGCTCCTATTGACCCCAAGCTACAAGAGAAACTTTATGCATGAATATGGCTCACTGATTTTACTAAGGTGTTTCATATACATATATGAAGTGAAGTGTGAAGGTACATCAGAGATCAGATTTAGAGCTGTCAAACACTTTTATAAACTTGCCAGTTACCAGCCTCTGTCTTGCTGCTCAAACACAGCTGAGTTATGCAGATGCAGGAAATTCAATGCATCCTGGACACACTGGATTCACACTTCTTCACAAATTAAGAGTGCCTGAGTACCAGGTCCAGTGCAGTGTCAGATCCCTTTGGTATGTACCTCGCCATTGATATGTTCACATAAGATCCCTTCAATGCTCAGCACAAACCAGTCTCCCCAGACAAGTATAATTAGTTCACACATGTACAGGAGGTCTCAAATGTTCTAGATATGTTAGAACTATTGCACATACTCAGTTTATTTATACACGCAAAGCAATTGTTACCTGAGGGTAATTGAAGTTGTGAGCAACACTACCCAGGTAGAGGAGAGGCTAGAGCGGAAAGCACGAGCTGTGAAATTCAAGCTGGAGGCTTGTAGCCCTGCAGACTCTCATGGTAGATAGCTGAATCAGCCAAACAAACATCAACAGACTCACCTAAATGAAAAATTATCAGTTTAAATTAAACTGTATTAAAGATCATAGAATCATAGAATCATAGAATGTTTTGGGTTGGAGGGGACCACTAGAGGTCATCGAGTCCAACCCCCCTGCAGTCAGCAGGGACACAACCAACTAAATCAGGTTGCTCAGAGCCCCATCCAACCTGGCCTTGAATTACCTCGCCATTGATATGTTCACATAAGATCCCTTCAATGCTCAGCACAAACCAGTCTCCCCAGACAAGTATAATTAGTTCACACATGTACAGGAGGTCTCAAATGTTCTAGATATGTTAGAACTATTGCACATACTCAGTTTATTTATACACGCAAAGCAATTGTTACCTGAGGGTAATTGAAGTTGTGAGCAACACTACCCAGGTAGAGGAGAGGCTAGAGCGGAAAGCACGAGCTGTGAAATTCAAGCTGGAGGCTTGTAGCCCTGCAGACTCTCATGGTAGATAGCTGAATCAGCCAAACAAACATCAACAGACTCACCTAAATGAAAAATTATCAGTTTAAATTAAACTGTATTAAAGATCAATATATGCATGTAAAAATTGGTTTTTCCTTGAAAGGAGCAGAAAGTATTATTTTGTTATTGTAAACATTCTGGTCATAGCCAAAGCTAAGGCCCTAATCTGGGAGGAGATGCACAAGTAGTGACAGTCTGTTCCCTGAGGGGCTTACGGGCTAAGCAGGCAGGCCTGGGGACAGAAGAAAAGCATTGTTATCCACCTTTTATAAACAGAGCACGGCAATACACAAAGTTTAAGTGATTGGCTCAAGGTCACACAGGATGTCCAGGGCAGAGCCCTGGAAAGGAATCCAGATATCAAGGTGCACCTTCTTGTCTGTCACCCAGACAGGTTTAATTCATAAAGAATTAAAAAAAATAATAACTAAGAATCAGCCACTTCCCAACAAGGCTTTCAATCTAACATTTCCAACTGGCTCCTCGGTCTAGCAGCTAAAATTTCATTACATCTTTGAAAACATAACTGTAACTGTTTTGACTCATGCTATAATATGCATACTGCCAAAAGCAATCCCTAACGCTGTAATATTTTGCTCCGTTAGAGGTGCCATACTGCCAGCAAGCAGCAAGCTTACTGAATAAAACTGCAATGATTGAACAGTCTCTTCTCTGTGTCTGTGTGTCTTTTGGCCTAAATAAAGTAAATACACAGCATTAAGGGCCTGATCCTACTCCCACTTAAGTCAGTGGCAAAATTCCCATTGACTCCAATGGAAGAAAAAGCCAGCCCTAACAGAACTGGTGACTTTTTTTTCCTTAAATTACAGCAGATTAATTCATTTGCAATTTGCAGCACCAAGATATTGGTTGAGAAACTACATATCCATACATAATTTTAAAATAATGAAGATGGAATCAATTTCATTACTCCACTGACATCGTACAAAGATGTTCACTGCAATAAATCCTATATTAAGATGTGAAAACAGGTCTTCCCTAGGCAGTGCTAAAAAGAATAAGAAGGACTTCCACTGTGGAAAGTGGATGGTAAAGCATGTTCTAGTATCTTGTGATATATATAATAATTCCCAATATAAGGGTTTAAGTTCTTCACATTTTGCCACAGTTCATGCACAAGAAAAGAAAACCACCATTGAAATAAACCATGGATGAATCATGGATAAAATGTTGTCCTTGAATATATATATATGATTTCTATTGACATTAGAGTATTCTGCCTTTGCATCCTTGCACAAAATTTAGATCTCACTATAGCTTTCATTTTACTACTTTCTCTTAGGCAAGTGCATCCAAGTAGTCCTTAAAGATGTTTTGCTTATGAAGCTGTATTTAGGGTTCATCTATTTAGATATTACTTATTTCAGCTACCAAGTCAAATCACACCTTCTTTCTCCCAGCTTTCTTTATCGTCTCTTCTTCCATGATGCCTAGCAGAGAGCATGAGCTTTTTCTTTCAGTTTGGTTAATGATATTTATCTTGGGATCTCAGTGCACTTGGTGCCACATAGGACTTGTAGAATGTGACTCCTTGTTTTGTCAGGACACTTGCAGAATCAGATTGCCAAAAATTTCTCCCAACACTATTTAAGACAATTTTAGCTGAAATAAATGTCAACAAAGCACATGGCCACTGTGTGGACTCTGAACTCTCTTCTTTTCCTAGATAACCTCAGATGGTAGCTAGACTAACTGTTGCTAACAATATTAATCTCCCGTGTGGTTTAGCAACAAACAGCTCTTTTGATAAAGCAAAAGCATGTCAGAATTGAATTTTGCAAACATGAAAGACAGGACACTGGTGCTGGTATAAGCAGGCTCAAATACAGCACTCCATCCTAAAAAAAGAAAGACTTAGACCTAGACAGAGCTAAGCAGCAGTGAACAACCCTCCAGCAGTTACCTCATTGGGGTGAGAGGAAGCAGAACATATAATACTACTCTGAGGAATAAAGTCCCTTCAGATGTTGTCTTCCATGGAAGAGATAAAACTTGTGGCAAAGACCTGAGGTCTAGGAAAAACAGCATAAAATATTGGCATGGTTCATAATTCAAAACTGCAGTTGTGCAACAGCAGGAGCTGAAGGCACCTGAGTCTGGGGCAGCAAAATATTTGAGTTCAACCAATGGTCACCTGCATGAAATCCAAGTACTTCTGCACAGATGCTGGACACGAGTGGCTGGTAAGTTAGGCTGTGTCTTCTTGGCTGTATGCTGTTAGTCTCTGCCATTTGTAGAGAAGGCTCTGCACCACAGCCTATCATATTTTTTATTGTAAAATAACAGTTCCAAGACAGTCAGCAAAGAGGAAAAAGTGAAAATGGTTTTTATGTCTGCAAGGACACAGGTCTGCTGAACAGAGAGGGTCAGTCAAACACATTTCTTGCTGAGAATCAGATGCAGCTAGAAGAACTTGCTCTGTTCAGATTACCAAAACAAAGGCTAAGCCTGTGCAGATCCAGACAACATTATTTAGAAACAGGGAAGCAGATAAACACCATAGATGGAAAAGTGGTTTTTTTTAAACTAACAGATAATGATGGAACAAGGGAAAAATAGTATGAACTATTCCTGGGCAAGAAGAGAAAACAGAATATTTCTAATTATCAGAGGAGTAAGGTAGTGAATAACTTTTCAGTAGTAGTCATGGGTCAGGAGAAAAAAATTCAAAGACATAGGGATGAGCACAAGCAGCACACACTTAGGGCTGTACCTGATAGGTAACTAGGACTTACCCTATTTTTCAGAAGAGACTTAATTTAGCCATATGGATATAGGTCTGGACATGGATTTTTTCTGCCCAGAAAAGTATATTTTCATATTTTGAAAGTATAAGTCAGTTCCCATTCAATAAATTCCAAATATAGAAGGTGTCTGGAAGAAGTATGCAGAGAATTATTTTAATCATTGCAACAATAGATACAGTTCGCACCTATGAAAAAATGAGGTACTTTGTGGAGTTTTTTGCTGCAATGAAAGAAAGATTAATTTCTTTGAGAGAACCTCATTCTTTCAAAGAAATCCAGTTTGTAGACTCACTCCCAAATTGCTGTTCTGACTGAATTAAACATCTGTACAGAAAGCAGGTGCTGCCTGAGGAATCTAGGTGGTTTAAGAGCGGAACAAGATTTCTGTCATTGACAGCACAAAATGCTGTGCACCGCAATTTGCACATAAGCTTTGGAAATTATTGTAGTTTGTAATTGCTGGTAGGAAACTAGTGTCTTCACACTGTATTAAGTAAGTATTATATGTTTGTGCCTTGGAACTTACATCAAAAAGAAATTCACCAATTATCTGGGCTTAACAGTGTTCTAGTGAACACATGGTAAAATCTAGAATACACATCTGCTTTTAAAGTTGAAATTAGCTAAAGAATATGTTCTTGCAAAAATCCAATTTCTGGTGATTTCACAACACATTTTTTTTTTAAACTCCTATGTTGAAGGAGAATACTCTCTTTGTGAGCTCCTGTTGTGGTACGGAAATCGCAGCCGAAGCTTTGCTCCTCCTATATCTCCAAAGAATTCCACAGCCTTAAGAGTTCAGCTGCATCTGGAATAGCAGCATCCTCATGTCAAAGTCCAAGACAAACATACACTTAATGAACCTTCGATCTCCCCAGGCTCAGTTCTCAGTCCCTGTCTTCCAGGGCAGACCTCAGCTGAAACAGCCAATTTGGACTCTCACCAGCAGGCTCTTGGTTAGAAATCAACTTAGCCACCTGCAAAAGGCCTGCCCTCCCCTGGGGAGGCTCTGGAAGGCCACAGTCCTAAGTCAGCATTAGTATCCTTATCATTTCAGATAGACTTAATATTTCCCTTCACACCAGACACCTAGCCACGTGCAGTGAGCTTGCTATATCTGATTGTAAGCACACAAGCGATTGCATATATCTGTACGTCTGCCAGGGAAAGAATGAACCGTTACTTCCTTCCTACCTAATACAGTGAGCATGCATTTTCCCTCAATCATTTTTAATTCAGAGAGAAACAAAACTCATTTCCCTGAATTTCGAGAGACTATATTTTTTCAGCAAGATCATGAGCTCCACTTGAATATTCCCATGTTTAAAAAAATTTTTATAAACTCACACATGTCTGTACTCCAGAATTATTTCAGAAGATGAAATTCAGGTAGAAGATAGTCATATTTGGGTAAATAATACCTGTGATAGGAAACTGGTTTATTTTTATCCAAGTCTGCTTTAGCTATATTTTTCACAATACTCATATTTCCTCCACATGCGGGAGATTTCCAACCAGTCTCACTCTGTTCTCAGTAGATCAGACACTTTTTTTTTTTTTTTTTTTGAATAGGAGCAGTCCCATTAATTTCAGATAGGATTTAGTATACTGTATTGTGAGCAGCAGGACTGGCTCACTGCAGCCCCTGACAAGCACAAGTACAGCAAGCTGTTCCTGCATTCTCCGGGCACGATGCTGTTTCCCCAGCCCAAAGCCCTTCCCCAAAGCCTGCTGGCTCCAACACAAAATGCCTTGAAGAATCTCTGTGCAAAACGCATGAGCAAACCTGGATCAACACCATCCCCATTAGAGAATAATGACCGTTGTCTAATAATGAATAATGACCATTCTCTAATTTTCATTAGAGAAATATGACCACACTCCCCAGCTGCGGGAGGCAATCTCTTCTAGATTTTCCCTCTAGCCTCAGGTATCTCAAGGTCTTGCTTCTGGTGTGCTATGAAAGCACCAGACAGGATTGAAAACCCTCTCCATCTCACAACCCCAGGCCCTGAGCGCCTATTCCTCTTTATTAGATGAAGAGTGGCTATTTCTTTATTTCCCTGCCCTGTCCTCATTTGACATACCTTCTGGGGGACAGTGCTGTAGAAATCTGTGATGTTGGCAGATAGGAGATGAAATGCTCAGGTTAGTCAAGGCAGCACTACTTACAGCATGTATGCTGCTGGAACATCAAGTGCCCGAGAAAGTTTTGTAAGAAGTACTGTGGAGCCAGAGTAGGTGGATGAGGTTCCTAAAGATGACTCTGATACAGTTAAGCTCTTCTGTTCTTCTTAACACACACAAGTACTTTTTTTGTATTTGGACTGTGATTTACTGCTGGAGACCTCAGAAGCAAATAGTTAATAATAACCCCTTGACTGCCACAAAAAAAAAATCCTCAAAAAAGTCTGGGGAAAATTTGAGAGTGTATGGAAATAGGTTATTGTAAAAGTATTTTTCACATCTTAAAGCTGTAGGGATTTTTATTTTTCCAAAGACATCAGACATCTTAAAAAAGCTAAGCAAGTCTATGTTTCAGCCAGGGTTACAAACTGAAGCATGGTGACATAGCCACCAGGGACAAGACATCGAATAGGACTCGGTAATGATATATGTGTCCCATCCTTGAGACCATGGTGCTTCACGTTCACATGCAGCCATTTGTCTAAATCTTGAAGCGTTACATTATATGAAGGAAGAAAAAGGCATTGCTCCTTTTTCTTTTCCTTTTATTTTGGATTTCTAACAAACAGTGTGAGTCAGCCCTGCAGAATGTTATGTTAAACGTATAAAGAATTACTGTGAAGTAATTTAATTTAATCAAGCCACATCCCTTGCAGGATAAACCCCAATGCTTTTCAAAGCAGGAGTAAGAGGAACAAGAGTTTTCCAGCCTTTTTTCTGCTGTCCTCCAAGGGGTTAAAGAAGCCTAATACAAAGGAGTTAAGCAATGCCTGAAACGGGATAATAAATGTGACACTCTCCGACTATCAGTAGCAAATATTTGAGCTTATCAAATAACGGAGGAAGTAGTTTAGTTACAAATAAACCAATCTCTCATAAAACAAGTCTTCACCCAAGGTAATTTCATTGAACTGGAGACAGCTAAAGGCCACTGGCGGGCAGGACTCCCACTCTGCATGCACTCCCTAACAGCCCCGCGTGATTAATGGGGCAGCCGGCAGGGAGGCCGAGCCTGGGGACGCCGAGGTGGGACGAGGGAGACGGGGCTTCGTATCAGCGAAGCGGCAATAAATAAGGCATCGCAGAGCTGGTGCGAGGAAGTGACTCATCCTCCTGGAACACAGCGGGATTTGTGCTCTCCCCCGGCCGTCCCCCTCCCCCTCGCCCCCTTTTTCCTCTGCTGCAGAGACCAGCGCGTCCCAGAGACTATGGTAGATGTCACTGCTTGGCACTGGCTGTTCGAAGAGAGGACAAATATGTGGGTGTGATGTGGATCTGGGACGATAGCCTTAAAGCTGCAGCGCTCGCTCTTGAGGGAGCATCTGGGCTGAGGCGAGCTTCGTGAAACACGTTTCAAGGGCCAGCTTCTGCGCTGGATGCTGCTTCTCCTTTTCACGGCATCTCAGCAATGCAGAGGGCGAATATAGCAGCTTTGGTAAACAGGAACAGACTGTCCCTCCAAAAGTTATGTAAAAACATAAGAGATTAAGACATGAGGGAACCGAAGCAAAAAGAGGTGGAACTGAAGCAGAAGGAATTGCAACTTGCCTGTGGCTAAGCTGGGAGCTAAGGTGCAGTTTTACCGCCGGGTTAGCACCGATTGAACCGTGGGGTGCTGCCGGCAGGGCTGAGCCAGGCTCCCCTCTCTCCATGAGCTCTCACACCCTTCCCAGCAGTTCCTTCTCACGGGACATGACCCTACATCTGCATGGCTATCAGTGGAAGCACAAGGCTATTTGGGGAAGGAGGGTAGGATTATTCTTCTAATGGCAGTGTATCTGTAGTGTCATTTCTAGGTTGGACTCCAATTTTCTCAATCATAAGAGCTTGTGACCTTACCATAAAAGCATAGGAAAACCATTCGTACAACAAATAAATTAATTTTCTGCCTCTGATTAAACAGCAAGAGGTCCTGACATGTATCAATAACAAAATTTATTTTTCCTCTTTTTGTTTTTCAGGCCTAACATGGCTCTTACTTACTACGTCTTTCATTCTACACTAATTATATGCACATCTTTTTTTTAAACTCCACATGCTTCTATGTAAACTTGTGAAAAACACTTGCAAAAGATAACAGAGACAGGAGTCTTGTTTCAGAATGCAATGAAAGCTTAAAAAGCATTATAATATAGAAAATAAGAAATCAGACATGCTGGTATTTGACACTGCAGTATGCTTGCTGTTATTTATGTATATATATCTTATATCAATGAATCTCTTTCTGTATTTATAAATATGAATAGGTATATGTGTAGACATATAAGTGAAAATATGTAAGTATAAAAGCAGATTCAAAACAGGTCATGTAACTCTTGTAGTTTTTGAAGTCAGTCTTGTCCCCATCGCTGCCATCTTTGGCATAGCTATTAATTATAAAACTGCGTGGAAAAGTCCATTAGCACCAAGATGTTCAGTCCTGAATGTGGGTTTATGTCTGTTAGCTAAAAGTAAAACAATATACTGGCGCTTCTGGAAGTAAATGTAAGTGCATCACCTGGCACAGCATGAAATCACCTGGTCAGCTATTTTTTTCTCTACTTTTGCTGTCTGTAGGGCAAAACACTTTACTGCCTTTTAATATACTTTTGAATCATACCGATGATTGACTCTAGTGAGCTCATCACTGTAAACTGTGACTTCCAGAAGCAAAAGTGGTGCACTTCCAAGGGGATGAGGTTAAGAGATACTTTGTCAGCACTGTCTTAGCTGCCAGGACCACGCTGGTGTCTGAAGGGTCGCTCTCGTTGCTGGAGGTGGATTTTCTTGGGGCAGCTGAAGCACTGGCCATCCCCATCTGCCCATCCCACCCCAGTGCCCAAAGCTGCTGCTCTTGGCAGGAACTGCTCAATGGGGGACACAGTAACTCTTCAGGAACACTGGCTAACATCAATATACCTGGCTACGAACTGAAGCAGTGGAGGCTTATCTGTCCCACTAAGTGATCATTTCTCCAGGGATAAAAAATTCAGATGGCTGGAATGGATGTGGGATGAGGGAAGCACCTTAGCTGTGGCAACTAAACCTTCCTGCAATCTTAAAGCCTTATATTCAAGAGACCAAAACGAAACTCTGATCTACCTTCTGCACAGACATGACAATAGCCTGGATCCTGAAACAGTCCATGGAGAGCAGTAGGCTTGATAGGTGTGCAGGTTGTAACTAGTTTGAAGGTGGTAAAAAGAGAGAGTCAAAATTTGGGTATACAAATCAGATGCGATAAAAACATGGGAAAAGCAAAATGAATCCCTGCCACTCCACAGCCTCGTTAGGCCCAGATTCATCTACACATATCACCTCCCTTGCCGCCTTAATTTTAAAAGAAGCCTCTATGGAAAGGGAAGGATGAACTACTCCATAGACTTGCTGGCATTTCCCCCTTTCCCAATCCCTACATTCATCAGTTGTCTTTGCTCTCAATTAAAAATTACACTGTGTCAGTTACAGTTTTTCTAATCCTTCAGTAAACAGCTGAAATATGTCTTAAAACTTCAGTCTCAGCTTGACCTGACACACATGAGCTGCATACTCCCACAAACAAGCAACCCGCGTGCAGAGCAGGTGGGAATGAGAGGTGTTAGAGAATGTGACGTGAACTGTGTCATCTCTACTGGGATTCAAAGGAACGACCTATGACAGAAACAGCCCTAACTTGCATCCCAGGGACTGAACCATGAATACAATTCAGCGCATAAGGTCTGGGAAAGCTGAAACAAAACCCTCTACCCAGCCGACTAGATGAAAACTGCATGCTATACAGAGATCACGTTGAAAAAAAACTTGCTTTCTTCCCCCGCCCCCGAATATTGCTGGTGAAGCAACGATGCAGCGCAAGGGTTAAAGGATCTCAGAAAGCCCTGGTGCACTTTAGCTAGGGGCGGGGACACCCAGCAGAATAGGCGCCTGTGCTGCTTTGCCTGGGAAGCTTTTAGATTAGTGTGCTTCCAGCTGCATTTCCTTGAAACTGATTTAGTTTCAGCACATATCAGAGCCCTTTCATGGAGCTATTCCTATTCAAAATAAAGCGTTTTAAGAAAAGCGCTGCGATGGGGTTTAAAGTAATCCAAAAAGTATGGGTTGGCTTAGAATTTTTGTTAAAGCTAAAAGGGCCAGGATTCAGGACAGGAGGATAACAGAAGTTATGCCTCCCTGTACATACTAAGCCTTTTTTGACCTAAGGCATTTACCACAAAGAACAGGAGGCTTCACCACCTCTTGCAGGGTTTGCAGTAAGGGAGGTACTTCTTTACTTCCCACTAAGATTGTTTCATCACAAGATATCACGCAAAATTATGCTGAATTAACTCTCTCCAGAAATGCTGTCTCTCATGACAGCTGCGTTCATTTCTTTGTGTTTTAAATACACTTCTGGAAACACTGTCCCATTTATTACCCCAGAAACAGAAGTTGTTTTCAAACATTACTGTTTTTTAAGGAATGGTTGTTTTTTTTTTTTCTAGTACCAAACCTAATGCACAGTCATAGCTGTTAAAAATCTAAAGTGTTCATGAACAGTGCTTACCCTACAAATGATAGCCAGGGCATATGTTCTTAGAGAATTATTTCTTTAAATAACAAGATTGCCAAGAGAGAACAATTAAGAAAAATGCCATTGTTCTGGGCACAGAGAGTAGCAGAGGAGACATCTAGGCTGCAGACTCCAGGAGTGCTTCCAAGTCCCCACCCTGGGAGCAAGGCGCTGGCCATGTCCTCACTCCCCAGTGGACCTCAGCCCAGGTACATGCTCCAGGTGAACACTAGAACTGCTCTAAGAAGCATCAGGCGTGGGTGTTGCAGGGACCTGAAGAGTGTCACGATGTGCCCTTGCTGGTAAGAATGGGCATAGCAAGAGATTTATTATCCGAAAGAGAGTTGTGATCTAAGTAAACAAGTTGGACAATGAGCTGGAGAGAAGCGATGGAATACATACTGAGCAGCGTGATGGTTTGCGTAAGTCTTCTTGGTTTAAGGATATTTGGTTGTTCGCTTGTTCATTTTTCTCTAAGAGGAAGTGGCACTTTTCTTAAACTACTGGGGTGGGGTTTTCTTAGATGGTGTTTTACCAAGCTGAAAGACAAAGGAAAGAAGGGAAACAGCACAAGAAGAAGCAGCCTGGAACAGAAGTGGAATGAATCCAAAGCAAAGAAAGCACACAGGAAAAGACTACAGGAGGCTCCTGCACAGCCTAAGCACCAATGCAAAGCACGTCAAGATGCTTATGGTATGGTTAAAAAGATCTCATAGCAGTTCAGGAACCATGAGATGATAGGACAGAGTGGATTATTTTGATATCAGACCCTGGTACTGTCCCAACACCTTCCATAAAAGTAGCAATAATGTCTTAAAAATGCAAATGTATGTATTTTTATTCCATAGCTTTTGTTAGAACCACCCTATTGGAAAAGCTCACCATCAGATTGTGAGGGAAACTGACAGGTCAATTAGAATTTGCACAGCTAAAATTCCCAAACTACTACCACTTTATGGAAAAGTTCCACCTACTCTAGTCACATACAGAAGGAACATATAGGCCAAGAGACATTTTTTGGGATCTGCATGCACTTATTACTTTTCCAATCCCTATTCTAGAAAGCAAATCCATTCCTAAAAACTACAAGAACAAGACAGGTGCTTACCACAATATCAGATGTACTGAAGCAGAGCAACACACGCTCCTAATTCCTGGCAAAGGAAGAGCAGAATGGGTGGCGCTGACATGGGTTTTCAAAGGCAATTGAAGTCTTTCTTGTTCTGCTTGGGAATATTTGTTTTGTTCTGATTGTTTACCTCCTTGTTCAGTTGTTTTGGTATGAACAACTGCACAACTGGGTGTAAGAGTGCTAATCAGGATAGTAATATTTTACATGCACTTAGCATACATGCAGATAGCTGAGAATTAGGTCTGTTTATTGTTGCTCCCATGGCTCAATGCTGGACCTTATCTACACAAGATTGTCTTGTTGGGTCACCTCCCATACCATGCCACCACTAGCTTTAAAATAAACTGTTTCCACCAATACAGCTTTCCTTTATTCTATGTCATGTTGTCTCTCTTCACCATTCTGGCTACGAATGAACTCATGCACGTGGCATCAACAGTTTCAGCATTGAGGTACACTCAGCAACTGGTGTTAAACCTCATTCTGAGCCTACAGCTTTCAATCTCATTCTACATTAAAATCCGTTTGGAACTACATGTTTTGTATGCCTTCAGCCAATTTTTCCTTTTCTTTTCGGGCTGAGTACATGGAAAAGATATGCAAATGCTTCACCTGGCAGCCAGCTTGCAGCTCCAGCACAAGGATCCACTGTGACTTCACTAGGACTTCAAAGGAAAATGCCACACAGATCTGTTGCACAAATGCTGTGGAGTGGTGGGAGACAGCAGCGAAGAGGTTAAATATACACTAACACGGGACAGGTTTTTATTCTGTACTTAACCTTGAAAGCAAGAAGGCTTGGAAGAAGCAGGAGGAAGAAGAGAAGGGATGGATTTAGGAGGTGAAAGGAAACATCACTTGCTGTGGGTCCAGAGAAAATGTTTAGAAATCATTTATTTTAAACCCCAAATGGCTAAGATTATAGCAGCTAGCTTGGAATATCCCCACAAGTATGTTCTTCCCCCAAGACAGACATTTCCTGGGGCGGGGGGAGTGCAGGAGGGAGGGGAGAAGGAGGGAGAATGGGGATATTCGATGTATTGCAGTACGTCTGGAATCCTCTTATCTGTAGCAAGTCCGGGAACACCTGGACAACACTTGTCTTCCTCCCCCACCCACCTGTGCAAATTGTTAAGCACACCGCAGCTCAAAGCACTATGCCATATGCCAGTCACATCACAGAGATCCATTGTGACTTCTCTGAACATCAAAGAAAAGCCATTGCACATCTTCTTCGCACAAATACTGAAGGGGGCAGTTGTGAAGGGGTTAAAAGATCAAGTTCTGCTATAAAGATAACAGAAACTGCAGAACATGCAGCAGATGTTCCATGTGGAGGCACTTAAGTTTACAGTCCCACCTGTGTCCATTTAATAACTTTAAAAGCAATCTCCTGCTCATTTGTGTGGGAGAAGAGAAAATCGATGTTCCAATCTCAACATCTTCTCACAACATCCGCATCCCATATGAGGAAAGGGAGGAGGGGATGGGATGAGCAGACAAGACAAGAGGGCTGAAGCTGAGATTTAAGAACATGAATATACAGAGATTTATGTAAGCACACATCCCCATGTGGAAAGTCAGCCATTCTTTCATGTACAAGGCAACTCATGCTCTGTGCTGGGGAGCAGCAGCCCAGCCTCAGTGTTTAGAATGACTTAAGAGCAGCATGAACAGTAACGAGTCATGTCACAGAGTTTTACATCCTTCTTCTTGTTTCCTTCCTTCCTGCTCTCATTCCTATTTCCCTTCCAAACAAACCAACTGTCTTCCGTTACATACGTTGAATGACTCCAAACAAAGTGGGGGAAAGGAATCAAAATAATTATGTTACAATTTTATGGAAATATGCAACCAGAGAGATAAAGGTTGAGGCTGAGTATGATCCTTCGCACTGTTAGACACCAGAGGTTCCACATGGGAGAGGCTTGGGAAAGTTTCAGTCAGAAAGGAGTGGGCAAAGACTGAACCTTCTTATATGGCAAAGTGAGACCATCACAGGGCACAAATCTACAAGGAAATGAACTTCAGTGTTTGTGGAAGAATTTTTCTTCCATGTGCTTGTCCTTGGTTCAAATAGGTCTAGGGCTAGAGGAAAAAAACCATCCACTTACTAAGAGCAGTGACTTTGTTCACACTGCACTACGGACATGAAAACATAGCCTGTAGACCATATCCAGGGACACAGGATATAAAATCCTGCTTCCATTTTTTAGACTTGCTGGTTACAAAGAAAAGCTTCCAAGCATGACTCTGCATAGTTGATAGGAGATATATACCCACATCCACCAGCAGCCTGAAACGCTCCCGGGCTGATGAATCTCCCTGAACACATTTCTGCGTCACTGCTAGCTGTTTTCAGCAAGCAGTGGGGAAAAGGCAGAAGTGGGTCTCTAAAGGAACTGGAATTAGGAGTTGTTGGAAAGAGGGAAATATGGAGCTCGACAGCTGTGATCTTAAAAGGGAGCAAATTGTTCAGCTGAGTGATGCCGATCTCTCTGTGAACTTCCACTGACATCACTGGGATACTGTTTTGCTGGAAAGTATGCAATTCGTATATTTATACTGTGGCCCATGAAACATAATTTAATATGGAATTCAACCCTCTGCGCTAAGTGACTTTGACACCCTGAGGCTACAGCAATTCAGAGAACAAAACAACTACTGTCTCCTCAGGCAGGCACGGTTCTTAAAAATATAACATTACACAGAAAACAAAGGTAGAATAGTTTCATAACTATGTACAACACACCTTAGCGCCTTGTCTTATCCCAGATGTCTCCTCACGGCTGGCTATCTGCCATTTACACCAGTCTCCCATTTCAGGTCTTGGCACAACCCAAGTCACTCCTTCTCGTGACCTAGTGGAAGGAGGAGTTAAAACAAAGCAGTAGCTGGAGGGTAACCATGAGATGCCTGCTTGCAAAGGAGACTGCCTCTCTAACCAGCTGCGCTGCTACACTAGCACTCCAGAAATATTTATTCTATTTCTAGTTTTGCTGTGTGCTTGATGATGGATTGTGGGTGCATCACTTTGTGCTTTTATACCTCAGTTTACCTATCTTTTTCCTTTTTCTCCCTGCTGCAACCATTACTGAAAGAAAACACTTAGGAACTTTCACGTTCAAAAAACTGGGATTTCAGCATCATAGGAAGAAGTTAGTATAGAAGTTGTTGCTCAAGAGCTGAGGCTGCAGTAGCAGATAGCTACTAGCAAACAAGAAAGCCTCTGGCTTTATCTGCACAATGAGGTGCACATGCACACAAATACCAGGACTGCATTAGCTACAAGCTACCTCGATTTCAAGTGCAGCATTACTCTATTTAAAAACAGTTTGGCACAGTAGATGCAATACATTGTGAATATAGTTTCTTCATGGTTCATGTCATGGAGAAACTGGCTACTAACCTCTCCCCCCGAGTCAGGTACATTTTCTGGAAATACTTGGAGGTCTGAAAAGAAACACAGTGAAGTACTTGCAGAGAGTTCAAAGCTCACCAGCAGAGAACAGTTTCTGGTCCAACGCTAGCAACGCAGCTCTGACTGTGAAAGCACTGCTGTGCTCTAGGCAACATCTTCACCATACAGATGCATAAGAATTCAAAGGGTGGGTTGACTTTCACATCCAGAAACCTGGTGAAGCCAGGAGGACACAGGCATTTCTAATTTCAGAGGAGCTGCCTCAAAAGCTCACAACATGCTCCTTAAAAATGAGGCTGGGAAACACTGGGAAGTTCTATTTCTTTCTAGAAGACACTACTCTTCATATCAGCAGTCCTGCTAGTTTGCAATACTCCTCCCCAGGTGACGACTGCCAATCACTGCAGCGCTGAACTGCTGCTGCACACAGCAACATAGCAAGGTCTTACAAAAGATGCAGAAGTGGATTTATTCTTTTCCCCATTACCTTGCTCCATGCTAGGTTGCCCTCTGCTATCAGCAAGCTTGCTGGCTGGGATGAGACCTTCCAGGCACCTTGCACATTGTTCTGGGGCCCGTACCCATCGCTTGTTTGGGTACAGGAGACTTCTGCAGCTCCATGCAAGCACTCTGGCTTTCCTGGCAGCCTGACCAAGTCTCCTGTTTCCCCCACTCTCACCTTCAGATTTAATAATTTCAGTCTCTTAATGTTTCTGTTATAGGAACTATAATGCCTTTTTATTTATTTTGCCTGTAATCCCATCTCCCTCCCCTACCAGGCCCAATGGCTTAAGCTGGGGAGTGTTGCCAAGGGTCTGAGCCTGTGTTTTAGAGAAAAGCCTTTTGCACTGCACTGTCCCTGGTGCAGGGTGGTGGTGTGGGCTCCAGCTACCATCCCCCCTCCAGGAGCCTGAGGGGCCCATCACAGTACCCCAGGGATGATTGACCCCACCTGGGCTGTAGAAAGACAGGAAGCTCTATGTTGTGTTTCAAGGATTTTAGTAATGCAGAGTGCTAGCAGGCTACTTGTTTATTAACCATTTAGGGTTCAAAGACAGACCTCTTGAGGGCCAGGGTGAGAGCTGAAGTCGTCCCTCCAGGAGCTCCTTGCAGAGGCATTTGGGTCCCTGCTTGCACTCACCTCTTTGGCGGTTCCGGTGCCCTGTGGACAGTACAGTGCCCCTGGGGGCAGGTGAAAGATCAATGGTGGCATGGTAAGCAAACGGGTCCTTAGGGAATCTAGGCACCTGGACTGGAATGCCATGAATAACACATTGTCCCACTAAGTATCTGCCTGGAAATAAGGGGTACCTCCTCAAGCCCTCTCCATGCACTTTTTTTATCTCTTTTGACTCTGATGTAATAGCAAACAGCTCTCTATTACAGTGAGTAAAAAATCTTCCAAGACTAAAATCCTCCTGCTTGGTCCCTGTAGTGATCTTTTTTCTGCTAAAAAAAGCCCTTTAAGCACCAGTTATCAGGTGGTTTACTATCTGGAGAATGGGCAGTTACTGCACTCACTGAAACTTGCAGGGTTGCGATCTAATTCACAGAGTCCTTTGGTGCTTTGTCTTCAAAGACCAGTCTTTCCTTTATTTCCTCCCTCTCCCCCCCCCCCCCCCCCCCCTCCTTCTTCTCTTTCTTTTTTCTTC
>NW_009260482.1:289819-324300 GCF_000687185.1 Egretta garzetta | reverse complement strand
CATTTGGTGCTTTTTCTTCAAAGACCTGTCTTTCCTTTATTTCCTCCCTCTCCCCCCCCCCCCTCTTTTTTTTTTCCTGACTTGCTCCTTGCTGGCATGCAGGTTACCATAGAAAACATTCTTAACTTGCTCTATACCTGATACTTATTTATGTTTTCTTCACTATTGCTGTTAGCCAAGAAAGAATTCCCTTATCTGCAACTGAAGCCAGAAAAAAGCAGAGACCAGAGGCCACAGTCTCAGGGCTGTGAAGGGTTTTCTCTTTCTTTTTCTTTGCTGTGGTTATTATAACTCTATTTTATTTTTCCCTTTTCAAGATGAATAAGGATTACTGCAGCACTAAATTAAAACATTTCTATAGTGTAAAATATTTTTTAAAAGTAGAGAAAACTTATTAAATGCTTTAAAAAGATTTTTTTCCCACTGACCACAAATGGAAACTGTTTTAATTTTGGGTTCTTTTTAGTAAAAAGTTGGGCTTTTGATGTTGGTCAGGACGGGTCCTTTGATGCCTCTGTTTATTGTTGAGAAGAAGCAAAACGGAAGGAAGCAGAAATTCTTAGTATACTCCTGTTTATATTCCTGTTTTCTTTTGGGACAACATTTGAACAATTTGAAGTAGACTAACTCATGTCCTTAAAGCAGGAGTGTCTGCTGGGAGAGCAAGAGGAGGGTCTACTGAATAAATCCAATTCTATGCCCACATTTGCTGTCTAGACTCGCACTGAAGAGAGGCAGATTTATGGATGGTGGAGAATGTAGTGGTTAGTTTTGCTGAGTGCAAAGGCAGTTATCAGTGGCAGTATGAATGCCTATACAATAATGGTTGCAAACTTGCATGTAGCATCTAGCACATTAATTACAGTTTCGCTGGGAATGGTAATGCCAGAATCCTCCAACATAGACAGAACTTCTCTGACTCTGTAAGGTTAAAATAAATAGTGATTGCTTCTGGCAGTACAGCATTTACGAAATCAAATGCATGTGTTCTATATGTGTAGGGCTACACATGTACCACTGTTCTATAAAAGTGCATCTGTGCCTCATCTTGGATCACATGTCATCAGCTTTGTATGGTATTTACTGGCAGGATACCATTAGAAAGAAAATTCACAGTGTAATTAAGAAAACATACACTTCTTACTGCCCGTCATTTATCTCCATATCTCTAATAAAAAACGGATCTGTAACATCTGAATTCCCTTAAACAACATGAACTAGCATGTGGCCAAGTTGCTGGTTACCAGGCTGACCCGGGATTGCTGCTGTTGTCTGCTCTCTCACAGCCGACCCTACCTGGCATACCATGTGCCAATGAAGCATTCCATTTGCATTCTAGAAGGCAGAAGGAGTCTGAAGTGGTAATTAAGCTCTCCATCGCCTTGCCAGTTTTATAACTGTAGATATCCAGAATCTGATTCTCCCCACAGGTTAACAATGTGCTGGGGAGAGCCATTAATTTCAACAAAGCTGCAGATTTACACTTGTAAAGGAGAAGAGGACTGATGCTGTCAGTGGTAATGGTATAGGCTGAAAGAAAGGTAAACCTTCTTTGTTCTCAAATTGGCTCCAGAAAACTGTAGCTCTAAATGTATACTCTAAACCTGAGATTACAGTGGTTTATGGTTGTGTAAAGTTGCTTAAATATTTAAAACAGCCTCTGCCAAGCAAAACAGGATGTATAAAAGACCCTACCTTGTTTCAGGCGACTGGGATTTCTTTCCTCTTGGTGTTGTCTGTCTGTTTATTTGTTTGAAATAAAAAAGCCTGAAGCAGATAACCAGGAGAGAGAGTAGCCCAACAGGGAGACCTCTTCTTCCAGTTGAGGTAAACTTGCAAAATGAACTCAGGTGAGGTGTCTGTAGTAATTCTTCTTGCTCAACTTGCAAAGTACTCATTTTTTCCTCCTTCCTGCAAGCTAGGGCAACTGGAAGATATAGAGGAAATCTGACTGGGACGTTAAGGGTGAGATTAATATATATCTTTTCATTCTACCTGCTCTTAACTTTTGTTTGCTCTAGAATATCGAATGCCGTAGGGGCTTCAGATTTTCATCAGATGTTAGAGGAACTAGGACTAAATTTAATTTACAAAGCCAGCAAGCATGCCAGGACCTTCCATGAAACAGAATTTCCTACTAGAATATATTCAGTCATATTTAACAGGAAATTTTGTTATCAATGAGCAATCACTCCTCTCTCATCATTTTATTTTTGCTATGATTCCACTGCATGGGCATCTGTACTTGAGATTGCAGTCTTTAATATGCTGCCAAGGCCTTTCTTGGAAGCAGGCACTTCGATGCAAAGGTATTTAATTTGAGTAATCCCAATTGCTAGAGAGACTCTTAGGGCACCTGCACAGCAGGTTGCTGATCTTACACAGGCTGCCTTTGCAGACAAAGCAAAGTAGCTATGTCAGTTTTGCACAGATTAGTGTGTAATAATTAGGTCTGTTGAGAAGCAGGACATATCCCTGAGGCTGCACAGTGACACTGGTAGGACTGTGCTGTCTGGCTGTACTGTTTCTGAGGTCTAAGCTGGTACCACTCTAAAGACCTCCGCTGTACAGCATGGACAGAACAGTCAAGTTTGCATTTTAGGGTTTATAACTTTACGTGTCTGAGACACATAATCAAATTAGCAAGGCAAAATTTAAGGGCTGGAATGGATGTCTACAAAGGGATTTAAATGGAGCTTCAATTTGAGATCCTGCGATGCTGAGTGAAAAGCCTTTTGCCTCCTTTTTCTTCCTCACTCCTCCAGTGAAACAGTACCACCAGATTAGGGCGTTCTCCAGCAAAATACAGGGTCTGAATCCCTTTAGTAGAGAGAAGTATTGGACCAAGATAATCCAGTCAGACCCTAAATAAAAAGAAGTTTGAAGTATCTTCCTACAAGAACTGTTTCCATCCCAGGATCCCAAGTGGGTAGAGCTACTTTGGTGTCACTCTAACTCGGGAGTAAAGGGAAGATGTATCCCTGAGCTCCATATTTTGTATTACCTAGCTCTAGATGGATGCACACTTAGTATGCTGACTGTAGTGGACCCCATACAGAAATGCCTAAACTCCCCAGCACTGCACAGCAAGCCAACACAGTGGACTCTGTACCACCTGCGCGTGTACTTTGTTTATCCTCTATTTTTAATACCCTTTTAAACAGGTTGCTGAATATGCACAATGAATGAGGCCAAAAGATGTGGTGCAATAAGTTTTCTCATAAATGATATGGGTGCGTAATAAAAATATGTGCTCATGGTTTAAAGCTTGTAAGCAACAGTGAAGGTTGAAACTATGTCTTCCAAAAAAGTGTCCACTCAGATCTGTTCTCCCTGGGTTACGGTGTGTTTGGGGTTTTTTTAATAGCTAAATTTGTATTGACGGACACAGCAAATACAAAAAATATGAGAGTATTTGGCCTGGTTTTATAGCAAGATGTTTCTGTGATTTATCTAACATTACAAGTATACACCAAGGACATCCAGAATTAAGAATTAAGGAAAAAAGGCCAAGCTGAGATCTCAAATTCTCTGAGCACTGGAGATGCAGCAAGCATGTGACATATACTGACAAATGTAGCTCAGATATTCACATCCATGAGTACTTTGCATCTCCAGTAACTCAGTTAAATTGTGCAAATACCATTAAGCAACATTGCAGTACTGACCACTTGAGTGTTTGATTGATCAGTCTAGGAAATGTCTGTGAAATAGATCATTGTCTTATAGTTACTGGGAGACTGTGTGTAGAAATGTTACAGATTTTCAGGTGTAGCAAAGTCTAGTTTTGAAATGAGTAGCTAGATCCTCACATTTATAAATCCAGACAGTAAAAATGCCATTTTCTGGGAGTCATACGGAGTTCTGCGCAGCAGCCACTGTCTGATAGTAATCGGAATAGCATGAGCCTACATTTATTTGAAATTCGGCCATTTGGCTACCTTGACCTGTTTTGATTTACTTTCCATCCTTTTATATCCATCAGAACCTCACATTAATAGCTGATGGATCCAAATACTGGGGTGATTTTCCTTCTTTCTCCGGCAGTAGCAACTTGTAGTCATTGAGTGACCAAGAGGTTTGTCGATCAAAGAAGTTTCTTCCCCCTTTTTTCTAAAAATATTTCAGCATTAGTGTCATGTCGACATGACGCTGGATTGAATTGCTGTTGTAGAGTCACTTTTTAAAACCTGAAGTTAGAATTTGATACTAAATTGGCGGCGGTGGGGCAAATCAGTCCACTGTGAAGCCTGTTCCATGAGAAAATGTTTGGCAGCCCAGGGGGAAGATCCAGCTATTGGCTACACCCCTCCTTTACAAGCTGTCAGGAAGCAGGCCTAATCAGGGACAGCTGACCTGGGATGACAGTTCTCTTCCACAGTCATTTGCATGGTTCCAGAGTCTTGTTTTTGTTCCACCTTGGCACAAAGAAGAAAACCTTTTGAACTTCTTAATGCCAATCAGACTCTGACAAATTCAGAGTAATGTTTTCCAGCTCGCTCACTCCAAATCCAGAAAACCAAGAACTGTAATGGGGCTCTTTCACGTCGCGGGTTAGTATCCTTACTGACTAACTACACAGTCTGTCCTGTTTCTCTCCCTTTCACTTTGCCCCCTGGAACCACCTTTCCAGGCGAAACTCAACACTTCTCCAACACATCTTAGGGTGCATCTTCAAGGCCAAAACTTTCGGCCAACTTTATGATAAGTGTAAATTGAACAATTTTACCACCAAAAAAAAAAGCTTTTCTAAAATTAATATTGTAAATTCAGTTACAAAAGAAGTTATGGTGCCAACATAGCAGAGGTAAACTTTGGGCTTCCCAGAATGCTGCCAACCCATTTAATGAAAAATCAGTTGAGTTTATGTCAGTCAACACCTTGGATCTAAAAATAAGCAGCAAATGAATACTTTTTATCACAATGAAATTGCTTCATTGGCTTTGCTTAGTCTTTGGGTGTGGGAAACAAGATCTTTACTGAGTTCAATTTTCCCAAGAAAAGCTAAATTAAAGAGGCAGAACTTGAGAATATGCATTTGAACTGACGGTAGAAGACTGAGGCCTTTGCTTCATAGGACAGGTTTCGTATCTGGTCACTGACATCATGTTTGTTTTACCTGTGATTTGCACCTGGACACAATAGTGTAATTGAAAAATACAGACAGCTGCTTATGAAACAAGCATCAAAAGCTGTTACTTTCTATTGAAATAAGCAATAGAGTGGTTAAGATAGGATGTTTTAGAAGGTGACAGGATACTACTGAGAATTTTTTCTTGGAAAGACAATAACTAGGAAAATGAAAATACTAGTGGGAGAATAAAGAATCACCTGGAAAAATGTAAAGTTAATACACTATATGAAGTGAAAACATGAGATGGAACTTCTGCCCCCCCCATGATTTTTTTTGTTATCCTTCATTTCTGTTTTACCTATAACAGAGAAGATGCAGTAAATTAGTTCAATTAGCTTGGTAATACATGAAAACGGGCAGAGGAGTTTGCTCACAATTTGGTGGACTGAGAGAGCAAAGATAAGTCTACCAGCCCAAAAGAAAAATAATTTTATCTACTATTGGGAAATTAAATGGTTTGGATATTTTGAGAAACAGCTGATCAGAAAGATATGACATTTACTCCAAATGTTGAAAGGTAAAGTTTGCCAGAATGAAAGCACAAGTGTATGAAACTAGTTTATACACAAGAGAGAAATCTAAATCATCTACTAATACGCAAGGACATTCAACTAAAATGAGAGACCCTAAAAAACTAATGTGATGAACATTCAGGGACACCTAATAATTGGCATTTTGGTCTACTTTACTAATGAAAGAGGTTATTTCAGTCTGAAACTGATTTATTAGAACTAAATACCTTCTGTATAGCTGGGGTTTTTGTTTTGGTTTTTTTTCGTCTGCCCCCTTCCCCACTGAGGCAGAAGAACTATACTATAAAAAAACCTTTGGAAGAGTTTTTATAGTAACTGCCATCTATATGGAAATTCAGAGTATGAAGAAATATATGGAAGAGACAAGACATGCAATCACATGATCACAGGGTAATTCAGGTGGGAAGGGACCTCGGGAGGTCCTTAGGCCAACCTCCTGCTCAAAACAGGAGCAGCTCAGAGTTCAGATCAAGTAGTTCAGTGCTATTTCCCGCATGGTCTTGTAAACCTCCAAGAACAGAAACAACATAACTTCTTTGGTCAACTTGCTCCACTCCCCAACTGTTGTCATTATATCCAGTTTCTCCTTACATGCAGTTTGTTTCAGTTTGTGCCCATTGCCTCTCATCCTCCCACCACACACCGCTGTGAAGGGCCCTGCCCTTCAGCATATTGACTGATCCCCTCAGTTTGGTGCTGTCTGCAAGCTTGTTGAGGGTGTATCCTGTCGCTTCCTCCATGCCATTGATAACAGCATTAAAAAGAATAGTTCCCAACACACTTATAACTGGCCTCCAGGTGAAGTACAACCCATTAACCTCTGCTCCCCAAGTTCGATGATGCAGTGCTGCAGAATATTGTCCTGTTCTGGTATATTCTGACCCAGGTGGGAACAACATTCTGAAAACGAGATGACTTCCTTAAAAAAATAATTCTAGTTGTAATCTGAATAAGCAGTATGGGGAAAAAATGCTTGGTCTATTCTTGTCCTGGAAACGTTTTAAAAGGAACTCTTTTAAACAGTGTTCTCACTAGCAGGATGTATCTCTGGCCAGCATATACAGAGATGGTCTGTGTTATAAATGATTTTACAGAACAGTGCTATTGAGCGTGCTGAGAAACTTGAGCTGGCATTCTGGTAGCAAGATCCTTCCAGCACAAGTATAAAATGGCCAAAATCATTAGCCTCAAACTGTATAAAGCATCACCAGCAAGTTATTGTAGAATACATGCCACAGCCGTTCTCTCAAGGAAAAGAAATGATTCTAACATGTAATGTGAATATTTCTACCAAAGTAACTACCACTAATTTTGCTAACATGCGCTCTGGTCCCAGTAAGTTCCATAGCATTTAAGCCTACAAGATTTGGTTTGTCAGCTAAGTTCAATCAATTTTGCTGCAAAATACTTTTATTTTGCGAGTGACTGCAAGGAGAATAAATGCTGCAGCAGAATGTAATTATAGAAAAATAAATTGAAATCAGCTGTTACTTCTCAAAAATCATAGTTTTCCCTATTTCTTCTAAATTTTTCTCAAAATGCTGTTTTAAGTGCACAGTGACCTTGATATGTAGAACAATTACTCTTTCTTACTGATTTTCATAAGACAAAAAAGATGTAGTGGAATGTTGAAAAGATGGTCAGAATGCATAAAGGACTTCCCTGAACAATGAATTTCCTAAGTGAAAAAAACTTCGGTCTACATATTTTCTTTGATTGAATCCATATGTATGTAGTCCTGTAAATAAATAAATGAAGATGATGCATGGTTTGCTGTGGGAACGACAGACCAGATAACTGCTGACTGGATTGCCTTTTCTACTGTCTTTGCCTGGAAACATCAACATAACTTTTTAAGTAGAGAGAGTTGTTCAACTGCATTAAATTGATACTGAACAAAAAAAAAAAAATAGTCTTCAGAGCCTGTATGGACTACATCTCTGTTGACTGTAATGGTTGCTTAAACAGCTTCAGCTGCCCAAATTCAAATATGTATCACCATTTCAGAAACTTAAGTGGATCCAAAACATTTGCACAGGTCTGGCAAAGGACTAATGTTAAGAAAACCATATTTTTCTATGAAATTGCTAGCTATCTGGTCAGAGTGGCTTGAAATTATTCATATCAACAGTGAAGAAACATGTTTCAGTGTAGTGACAACAAAGAAATATTTAACTCAAGAAAATAAATTACAGATTTAGAAAGAAAGATTAAGGATTCTTATCTTTATTTTTCTTATCACTTTTGTGGTACCCAGGTGGCCATATATTGGGGAACACCTTTAGGAAGCTGTGGTGGATTTGACAGTTTAGGTAGCTTACAGAGTGAGCTTTCTGTTTATCAGAAAACAGTTTTGAAAAATATGTTCATAGTCAATACATAAATAAATACTTTGTTAATTAAAACAAAACTATGAGTATTTGTAAAAGGAGTATGTTACACCTAAGCAGCTGACTACTTTAGCTTACAAATAGAGTTCTTGATGATGTTAAAAATGTTGCATGAAGCCACTCTGCAGTGGTAATGAAGGGATTCTTTCACACAGCCAGTATAAACATCAGATGAAATAAAACAGTTCCTCTGCAATGCACGCTCAGATAAAATGTCATCTCCTAATATTTTGTTAAAATTCAGTATTGTTTTTTGTGAGAAAGGATGTCTGTCTGTCAGTCTTTTGGTCTTAAAGCATTACTTAGATTCACAGGCTCTTTCCATTTGTTTATCTTTAAGACATTTTGGCCTGCTATTAAGTATGTCTTGCAGAAGGCAATAAACACCCAGCATTGAACCAACAAAAAGAGTCTTCAAAATATGAGGATAGCTTACACAGTACCTGAACACTTTGTTGCACAGTGAAGGAAGAATTTGCTCTGTGTCTGGCTGGATTATTTCAGCCTTAAGAATCTTTCAGTATTTTCAAACCATTTCTTGATTTCTCCTTGTCCTCTTCTCATTTCATGCTGTGGATGTTTTTGTTTTCTCTTCCTAGAGCCACTGAACCTATGTTTTAAAAATGTTTTGGTTTGTATGGAAGTATGATATATGTTAAGGGATATGATGCTAATGATCTGCTTTTTAGTATACAAAGCTTTTGGAAGACCAACTGCATGATAAATATCAACTAAAAGGACTTTTTTTTGGTCTGATGGCTGTCACTGTAATTTTGCTAAAACACAAGAAAGGGTGAAAGTTTAATCTGGCTAAAATTGGAAAAGATTGTTTATGCCACTGTAGCAAGTTTATTATTCTTCCCTGTGCTCAAAGGAAAAAGACCTGGATTTGCTGAAATTGCATTAAAACAGATAGGGAATAAAAAAATGTCTAAAAAACAGTAATGGAAAATGAAAAAGGAAAGAGAAGAATGAGATACCAACAAAAATGAAAGCTATAATAGGTTATTTAATTTCAACAATTTTATTTTTTGAAACACTTGGGAAGAAGAAAATCCTCTCTAATAGCTGGTGACTACATGCAATAGTTGGACCATGTGCTCATGAGACCTTATTAAAGTGGGAAGACTGTTGCCAGTCCTCACATGAGGATACCCATAAACAAACCAGATCAGTCTAAGGAGAGATGATGTAACTTTCAGTGAGGACCAAGGCATCAGAGCTCATTCCCTCTAGCCCAGCTTTCAATACCTGATGGCATGGGGTCATCTGCAGCTCGCTTTGTAATGACTGGAGAGACACTGTGACCTCCAGAGGGTAATTCAGGTCTCCATAACGAGGTTTCTGTCTCCCTCTCACTATTGATTATGAGGTCATCTGACACAACTATATTCCTAATTGAGGCGATTCATGGTTTCCACATATGTAATAAAACAGCAGAAGGGAAGCCTGTACCATCAGTGTTGAACAAAAGAGACTGTCATAGATTAGAAAGATAAATTAATATTATATGAAAGAAAGAAAGAAGGGAGAGGGAAAATTAAAATATACTACTTGATCTTTAAGAAGGGTCAGTGTAAAGATGAGGACAATTTTTCTGTCTTTTGCTGCCCACCAACAAGTGGGCTACAGGAAAGAAAACATGATTTAAGTCAGGTATCGGGTGGGGCTGAGCACTACATTCCCCTTCATGCCTGAAATTTATGTCAGGGAAGGTTCCAGTCTTTCACTTAGTATCTATTAGCTGAAGGTAGAGAAGGTATTAGTGAGAAGACAGCAATTTTGCATTTTTTTCACAATTATATAGCTTGCTTTTTTACCAAAGATGTTATTGCATTTAAAGACACAGCAATAAAAAATGTATCTATAAAAGCTCGCTAGAAAACCATGCATGCTCACTTTACTTTCTGGCTGAATTCTCCCGGAAGTTTTCAGAAATTGCTCTCTCAATTCCTGGCTGTGTATTTTTTTTCCAGTTCAGAAACTTATTTCATGTTTTTTCTTCTCTCTTTACTCAGTAATTGCCTTTCCCCTTTCTCTTCTTCATACCCCAGTTGTATAGAAAAGGAGAAGGGGAAGGAATCTGTAGCCCTGTGGTAAAGCCATGCAATGTAATGCCTGGTTTCTGTCATGTGAGGAAAGGTGCAGCCTCTAGTTTTGTGGAACTTCCTTACCACTATCATAGCTGTACCCTACCCTATAAACAGCTCTTGTCTGTGTTGGTTAGTAAATAAGAGGAATATAGTCATGGGACTATTTAGTACTGGTTTTCTCTAGTCTGATAAATCACTCTGCCATAAACACTGATTATTATAAAAGAAAGAAAATCATATTTTCATCTGTCTGTGAAGGCTTCTGTTAAGGATATATAGAGAGGAGGTGGAAAGACTGAACAAAATGTATGAAGGTGGTAATTGTGTCTTAATGAAGGAATTCCATTCTAAGTAGGATCATTGATTGTTATGGGTGAAACAGGAAAGGTAATCATTCCAACAAAGATCTGATATGACATGTCTTCCTTTCTATGCCGATAACTTAGAGTAGATCAAAACATGCACTTAGGGGCAGTTTTCATGGAAGTGAAGAGCCCAACCTACAAAACATCACAAAACAAACCGAAAAGAATTTTAGCTCACTGATTTTTTTTTTCTTGGGAAGAAATAATTCACTATTTTTTTCTGCATTCAGCCATCTACACTCATCAGTCCTGCCTGTGGGAACAGGATGGGCCGTAACTGTATTTAGGGAGCCAACATCAGTAGTTACCTAGCAGAGCATACATTGCATGGCAGGGCAACAACATAAGAGTAAAACCAAAACTAAGAGAGAATTTTTTTCTTGCGCTTCTTTTACATCCCATCGGTTCAGAGACAGTCACCTTACTTTTGGTCTGTACAGCCTGAATCAGCCCAAATCTGAGTAAGCTGTCTATCTAAATTTTCAGCTTTCATGAGATGGGACTTGTCTTTGTTTCTCCACACAAAATCCATAATAAGCAGTGGTGTTTGCCTCATGGATAAATAGTGCTGAGTTTTTGGCTTCTGGTTATATATGTGTATATTTATCCACCATCTCACATGTCATAGCCACGGAAGCTACAAACTTTGTGCTGGTTTATGAGACTCTCATGTATGTATTACATAGAAAAAAAAAGATAATTAGATTACTTGAGGTTTTGTTTTTATTGAAATCTTGACTTTATGTCTTTAGAAGTCAATGAGAAATTGCCCTTTGACAACACAGAGCAAGATCAAATCCCTGGAATATTCTTTCCTCCTTGCTTTTAATAAGAGACTTATCTGTTATATATGATATATAATTTTTATTATTATCAAGAGCTTATTTTGTTCCCATTATACAAATAGTACCAGATCCCTATCCTGATACGTTAAAAATACTACATTTCCACCCACTGAAGAACACTTGAAAGCTGGGATGACTCTTTAAAGAGACAGGGAAATTTTTACTCTCTTCAAATGCTACTATTACAATTACTCTACTAAAACCCTATGTAAAAGACTGCCCTGAGCAACTAGACAGTCTGCTCATTATGACAAAGCTTTACTACTCCAGGGCTGATTTATTGTGGGATATATTATTCGCCTATCTGCCAACTGAAGTTCGATAACATATTGAGGAGATAATAGAAATAGGTTATTAATCCGTTAATCTTCTTTTTAAAAGGCATTTATCCTCTTTAGGAAAAATTATGATTTTCATTCACTGGAAAAAAATTTGGCACCAATATTTTAGACAATCACTCCTCTTGCGGAAAGCTGTTTCCCACATTTACTTTTCAGAAAGTAAACTCATATTCACTTCCTTCTTTGTTTAAACAGAAACTTGGCAACGCATCCATTTTCTGTAGGACAGATTAACTAACCTGCTAAGGGGAATGCCTTGCAAAATCAAAACAGACCTAAAAATATCAAGGGCAAACATACCTCCTGGTAGAGAATTATATCTAACTGCTGGAAAGACCCTCGATTTGTTCACAGTGTTGTCATGACATAACATCTCTTAGCTCTAGAAACAATAGTTCAACAGCAAGAAATTTATTTCTTCCTGCAAGCAGAAATGATGTTTTGCAACCCAGAGGCTTCATTCAGGGGTTTCTGCATCCTTCTCTGTAAACTCTGGCACACCTCTCACACTATAAAATATTGTATGGGAAGATAAAATATGCACAAACAAGAAAATACTTCTTTTCAGTGTGCAGAAGGAATCTTTCTAGGACAAATCATTGGAGAGCCATCATTCAATCTATGGAGAATGCTAGTATGTGAGGAAGCGCATTATTAACATTAAGAGAGTAAAAACACTGGCTCTACTCTTTTCAACGACTGCAAAATTAGGTTAGCTTTGAAAAGCTTTATAGTTTCAGAAAAGATGAGGATCTTTCAATTTTACTCAATTCACCTGTGTTCCTGTCTGACAACATACAATAAACATAACCAATTGAACTGAATTTGTAAATCACTGCTGGTTTCTGGAACATCCAGTTTTTCAAATAACATTTTTATGTGGAACCTAAGTAATTATTACTTCTAGGGATGGACAGTTCTGAATGAAATATTGCTAAATTATTTTATAATTTTGCTGTGTGAAGAAGAAATGCATAAAGTAATGTTACTATATTTGTAGTCATGATGATTTTTGATGTGGAATAGGAAAATAATATTGTAGTAGATAATACCTTTTATTAAACCAACTGAAAGAGCTGGAAAAGAAACACAAACTTTCAGACAAGCCTACAGTTGTAAGAGGAAGAAGAAAATTTCAGTGCTAAATACAATTTCAGAATGAATACTGCAAATTTAAATTAAAAAAAAAAAGCCAACCATTCTAATGAATCAGCTATCTGAGAAAAAAATGTACTTGGTATCCACAGGGCAAAGAAAAGATGTTTTAAACCCATGAAATAACACCTTTAAAGTGCTTAGTTGAAGGAGAGAAATCAATATGTACGATGAAACAAATATATCCATTGAGTCCATGATTTTAACATCCAGACTCGTCTTAGAAAATTATTCTGCAGGTTTCCACTGAATTTCAGGACTGAGTCATTAGTGATGGAATTTCATTGAAGACATTCTCCTCCCAGAGAATGAGTGTTGCCATCCTTTACTGAGTGCTTGAACAAATTCATTCTGTACATGATGGTTGGTTTGTTTCATCTCTATAGTTTCTATAAAAGCATTTGTTGCCATGAGAGAAATGTGTTACATTATGAGAAGCATTTGTAGAAGGTCCAAGAATTTTGATGGTTCTGGGTTTGGAATCCTTCATTCTGTGGATTATACAGATGCTAGTAAGTCTCTCGCATGGCATGTACTGGTACACGGTAAGTTTGTTGCTGATATTGCAGCTTGCAAAGTTGTTTGAAGACAAGTAAGAGGGATTTGGGGACCTATGTAGATTGTAATTATGCCTGTGAAAATGAGGGTATGTAAGGGTGTGTAAGATTACCCTTTTAAGAAAGGAGGGGGATAGCAACACCTCAAGAAATGAGAGATACAGAAGACTAAGATGAAGACTGACAGAGGCAGAAGACAGTGGGGATATGTATGTGGACTTTTTCAACTAGCAGAATCATCTGCCTGTATGGGATTTGTGTTAAATTCATTGTACTTTGAATAAATCTTGGGAAATTGAATCAGAGAATCAATGCTCCCTTTCTTTACAGCTTTTGGTTTAAAACAGATTTCTGCAATTGCAAAACTCCTCCCCACCCCCAGACTTCCAGTTGGGATTATTTGATGCATAGATGTAGTCAGTCATTTTCATTTAAGACAGATTTTGCTGGATGTGCTCTGATTTAACAAAGAAATATTTCCATTCCTTTCATGAATCAGCAGCTGCTGCTGTCCCTGACAGCTGGCTTAGTCAGGCTGAAGTACAAGCATGCATTCATTGGATGATGCTTCACTTGTTAAATCACTTGACTAGTCATATTGATGAGTAATATTTCACATGCAATCCAGAAAAAATAAAATCAGCAAACAAACTGGCAGTGGCAGTGCAAGCCATGAGCTAGATTCACCAAAGCTGATTGCAGGAAATGTGAGATGCTGGCTCTGAGCGTGCCCCAGGAGCTGAGATAGGGAGCAGGAAAGGCATCAAGACCAAGAATCTGCATATGAAATTGCTTGCTAAAATTCAATGGATAAGCAATGCTTAACTTAAATCGAAGCTTCAATTTCTTTTTTTTTTTCCTTCCCCTCTCCTACACTTACAGAAAATACTTTTATTCTGAAATTTTTTATAGTTCTGCTTCAATGAAAGGAAACATTCAGGGTTTACAAAAACAGGTGCCTGGGGCAGCTATGGAAAACGCAGGCAATAGAGTTGTACGGAGATTTACAGGATGGGGTCTGGAGGAAAAACGACTCTGGCTGGACAGAGGACATCACTTTATTCATACACCACGTCTTTCACCCTCCTCCCACTATTCTTCTATGCAGGTGTCCAACACTGCATATGAGCCATCTGCAGAATTAGGTCCATATGTAATTAAAAAGCCCTGCTTTAGCCTGAAAATCTTGGATACCATGTCAAATGTGTCCCACTTTCCCTAAATGCTTTTTCTTAGTCTGGCTTCCTAGGGAATTGCAGACAGGCTGCCCTCACCACCTATGATAGATATGCTTTTCCTCTCTTCTGCCTGTCACTTTAGAAGACATTGGATGAGATAAGATATTCTCCTAAATTTCATGAAAACGTTAGATCCCACAGCACAATCTTAGATATTAGCTACAGGAGAGTCCACCCATGGTAAAGCTATGTGATTACAGCTGTACGGGGACTTGCACCTTACTGTAGAAGAATCAAAGGACAAGACATAAATTCATAAGAAAGGAGGCTTCCTCAGTTTTTACACTCATGAAAACTACATTTTTAACCTGGAGGTTAGCTGAAGTGGAACAACTCTGAAGACAGCAAGAAGATTTAAGTGCTGAATATCAAAAAAACAGATGTAATGGGATTTTCAAGAGTTCAAAACATTAAAAAATTCCTATCAGCTGCAGCAGGAGCAATTAATCCAATGTTAAATGCTTCTGAGACCCTAGCCCAGACTACTTTGCCCAGCTAAAGTTGTATATTGCTGCTCTTGGAAATGAATGAAGAAAAGCTCTTTTCTGTAGGTATCTTCACCCATCTTAATCATGCAGTACAAGTAAAGACACCTGTGGCTGAGAGTAAATAAGGCCATCTGATAAGGCCATGTGTGACAGGAATTTTTAAACACGGGAATGGTGGCCTCACAACATCGCTCTGCAGACGCTGGGGTTTAACAGTCACAACTTCTCTGTGTTACAATGCATTCTGGACTGTGATAAGCAACACAGCTGCCAAACTATTTCTGGCCGATGTCTCCAGTTTGGCAGTGTGTGGCGGGTGAAATCCCACTGGCCTTCCTCAAGCAGAGTTCCCTCCACCTGGAGCAGCAGAAATGAGAAATGAAGGATTTGTCCACATATCGATTCATTTCCTGTGGTGCTTGAGTTTTCCAAGTTTTTAGCTTTCAGATGCAACTAGTCGCATGTTGCTGGGAAAGGGGCTAACTATTTGTACCTGTTGGATCAACCACTAGCCTAGGAAAATCACTCTCCCTCCTTCGGCAGACACAAAGCAAACTCTTCCCCATTCTTCCCCAGGCAAGCATGTCCAGTCTCAGATTTAATCAAAGTGTTAATCCTAGGAGATTTACACAGTAAGATATTGTATTCAGCTTTGAACATGAAACTACTAAGTGCCACAAATACCCGTTGCCAGTAATATGTTCCCCAGGGATCCTCAAAGAAGCACAGACCGTGGAATGAATGGCCTAATTATTGCCCTCGGTCACACCTGTGCAAGCCCTGCTAATTCAGATAACTGAGCACCTTAAACCAGGGGCACCAGGAGCGAGAGCGGCTGGAAAATGTTAATGTGACTGATAGCACTACAAATATTTAAAGGAAAAGTCTCCTGTTTTAAGTGCTTAAGTATTTTGAGCACTTTCTACCTCCTTTTGACAGTTCCTGGCAGATGCTCGCTGTAATAAAATTTGCCAAAAACCCAATAGTCATTAATGGTAAAGGATAAAAGATATTACCTGGAAACAGGACTTATATGTAAGATCCAGTTACCTATACGGTGCGAACAGGTAGCCATGCACAATGTACTTTATCTTAGGATGAAAGGAACACATCTCTTGATAAAAAGGAGCCCAAATCTTGCACCCCACTTAGAGCTTGCCCCATAGTGTCAGATAGTGGAGTCTATATGTAATGTCCTCAGACCATCTCTGCTGAATGCTCACTGGTATGACTTCATCTGCTTACACGTGGGCTGGTTTTCCTGTCTTGCCTTGGAGCAGGACCTAAGCTTCTCTCAGCCCTGGATCTGTGTATGAAATGGTTTCTCCTGAACAACAGCATGGCGGAAGGAAGGTTGCTCACCCTCTCATGCAGGGGTTGCTGGGGTCCATTAATTCTACTTGAGCCTGGATAAGTCATCCAGAAGATTTTTTGCCGAGAATAATTAATGAGATAACTTTTAATAACTTTTCGACTGTCATATTCCCTCTAATCTATTTATCTTTCCTAGAAAGACTAAAAAATGGCAAAATTAAGGCTCAGACAGAGGAGAGAGCCATGCCATGGCCATCAGAGGCAAAAACTACCATGAGTGGGCAAAATTCCCCCATGCCTCAAAACGTACTGTAACTGGAAGTGGGAGGTAAGAAGAGAGGTTTCTGCTCACATCATTGCTGATCTCCTTGTCCATGTGGTCCCTTCTTCACTTTGCTTCTAGGAAGAATGAGTGCTCTGCTGCTGCAAAAACAGATGGCCTCCCAGTTTCAGCTAGACAGGTAATTTTTAGTACATAGCTCCCTACTTCGATTTTGAAAAACATTGCTTGTTAGTTACTCATTGCACAACTGTATAGCTTAGCTTGTTCATACCTCCAAACTATTTCCTAGGGAAGTGTAGGTTACAGACACATATTCTTAATATGCTTTTTTGAAAGTTAATAGCCACAACTATATTGCTTTGCATATTGAAATGATGACTGCCACTCCAAATGACGAAAATCAAGAACTGCTTTAAATAGAGCGTTATCACCTTAGTCTGTTTATTAAAATGCTCTTGCTTTTAGTTTCTTGGTAGTAATAGGCCTCCAGCCCTTTAAAGACTCTGGTTGTTGTCGTTGTTTTTTAACGTAAACTATCAAATATTCTGTCTGACTCACTGTACCTATGTCCCTATTAGTAGAGGCAAAATTTCAAGAGTCACTGAGGCTACGTCTCTGCTAGTCAAGAATACAGGTTTGGGGCACAGACTGGAGCGCTGCTTAGCAAACATCCATGCTGTTTATAATGCTCCTTGAGCAGCTGGCTCCTGCCAGCTAGCAGTTGGGCTGTACAGAAGCAAGCTGTGTCAGGCTACTTGGCCCCAGGGCCAGAGACAACTCCCCTGGCCTGTTTTATTTAGTAGTATAGATGCACCCTGAGATTACGTACTTCATTTATGTTCTTTGACTTACATGAAATGTTTCTCATTTGTATATGAAAAAACAGAGGCTGAATAGGGACTTTCTGATCATCACAACCGCTATGACTATTTTGTCAAGCTAATGCAAATTTCCATTTGCATGCCTATGTATTTTGAATACTTTGAATTCTTCAGAACATTATGAAGAAACAAAGAGAGAAAGAAAAAAATCTCAAACTGTAGCATTTAACTTCAGATTTTGTTGTGTGAATAACACTTATAACCTGCTACTTACTTTAGCATTGAATATGTAGCCCATATTGGTTTTCATACGAAATACTACCAGAAGTCTAAATTTCTGTGAAATTGAAATAAAATTCTCAAAATAAAAATGTTCTGGAGAAGCAGTTAAATGCCAGGCACTATTTTGAATGTTAGGAATAATAATCTTGATTTTACATTTCAAAATGGCATTTTTTCTATTATTCATTCACATGCATACATATATATAAATGATAATAATAAAAAATTAAACAAAACACAATTCACTTGGAAACATTTTTTTTCAAAGCTCCAGAGTAATTTGTTTTCATTCCAATGCAAGGTTATTTTGAATTGTGAGATTTTCTCATGGAATAGATATGCTCAGATTTGACCAGCTCTTCTAGGAATTTCAGAATCAGAGGGAAACATGTTGAAATGACCATTTTAGTGGTAAACTGTGTGTTAAACTTAGAAATCTTGATTGCATTCTTAAAAAAAAAAATCTCCTTAACAGCAGCTACATACACACAAAGAACTATATCCAAAACATCCCCCATTTGGGGGGCTTGAAACACATTTCTAGCCAGGTGAGGTTACTGATGGTCAGTTTCTGCTTTTGCACTCAGAAATGGAAGGATCAGAATCAATGGTTACTTTGGAAAATGTGTTCTGAATCATTAAGAAACTGATGGAATTTATCTCAGTGTGCTGCTGAGTGTCCCCTGCCTCAGCTTCCAGAGGTGTCAAGTCAGTCTCCTAAACTGTCAAATCAAATCCCACTGACTGGCTACCATGCCAAATATTAGCAACCTAATTATAACAACTAAACTTAGTACGTGACTAGTGAAATACACACTTTCAGATCTTGACACATGCTCCACAGTAAATAATGCCAAACACATGCTTTCTATTTGTCAGTAATAAAAGAAGTGCTTGTTGCAATCCAGATATCAAGTGACAGTGCCAAAACCCCCTTCAGTAATATATATACATTCTCCAAACACTTTAAATCTATACTAGCAAACATGCCCAATCTCCCACCAGTACACAGTTTACTAACTCGGTGATGCTTCAGTATTCTTTCTGTATAAATATTTCTTTTTTGGTTTTCTTTCGGAAAAAAAAGAGCTGGAGTTTCAAAATGCAATCAGAGTTTCCTTTAGCACTCTACTAAAAATTAACAAGCCAATTCATTCTTTGGTAGAACTTCACTGACTTTGGTGAAGTTAAACCTGGGACGATGTTGGCCCTCCAAGGAGAGTGGAAAATGTTTGCCGTAAAACTTAAGGAACATGCACAGGTCTGATTGATTCACTTCCATTGCTGTGCACTATTTGGTCAATGATCGTTGGAAGATTCACTGCAATATGCAGAAAAAAACCCCATAGGCTAAGCCCAATTCCAAGCAGACCTGAGCCAATTCATTTTTTCAGGCTGTTTCAGGTGAAGTTAATTTGAGATATGGGATTGAAAAATGATGCACTAATTCAAAGAGAATCAAAACCTCCACATGCAACTTCATTTAAAATAAATAATAATTGAATTCCTGTAAACTAAATAGGTTTATTTCACTCCATTGTATTTAGTAAATTTTTAAGGCAACTTACAATGTGTAGAAGAAATCATCCACAAGTATAAAAAGAAGAACAATAAAGTGAAGAGTAATGAAATATCATCAGAATATGCAGGGTCAGATCCCTTTCCTTTATGATACTGGTGTATTAAAGGATAACTCATCAGGAGTTATGCTACACTTACCTCGGTAACTCTGAAAACAGTAACCTTGAGAAATCTAGATCAGCAGCCATTCTCAGTGCCTTCCAACTCACCTAATTCCCAATTGTCATTTCTAGGGAGATGGTATCATTCTACCTGGCTAAATAAGTGGTTGGGAAAGATACTTGCTATTAAAAAGAAATAAATACTAATCAAACACTGTTGCAACAACGAACTGCAAGACCATCTTCTTGTTTTAACTATACATACATTAATTAATAAAGGTGACATTTCCTTGATATTACACAATGACATTTTTTACCCTTTAGCTATGCACTGTCCTGTGTAAATCTTACTGACTTCTCTGTGAAACATGATATTGGCTGCATGTGTAAAATACAAACAAACGAAAAATGTTTCCATCTCAGCAGCACCAAATAATGTGATACAAGTGAGACCAGTCTCTAGGTCATCTGTCCTTTTGCTCAGGAAGAGGAAGGGATAGACACCTTTGTGCCTGTGTTTAATCATAGAATCATTTAGGTTGGAAAATACCTTTAAGACTATCGAGCCCAACTACAAACCTAACACTGCCAAGGCTACCACTAAACCATGTCTCAAAGTGCCATAGTTACACATCTTTTAAATACCTCCAGGGGCAGGGACTCAACCACTTCCCTGGGCAGCCCATTCCAATACTTGATAAGCTTTTTGGTGAAGAAATTTTTCCTAATATCCAATCTAAACCTCCCCTGGCACAACTTGAGGCTGTTTCCTCTGAAACAGTTTGGGAATGAACAGATAGCACATTAGTCCCATCAATTTTTAAATAAAAAGTGGATGTCCTTTTTTACTGTGGTGGAAACTACAAGAGAGATTGTTTCCTCTTGCAGCTCCATAGCAAGCTGCATAGGCTCTTGGCTTATCAGAAAATTAAGCCTGTGCACACCAACAGTCCATGAAATCAACCCAACCTCTCTTCTGAACTTGTATCCTTTGAGTTGAATGGGTTATTATGGACTAAACTGTTGTGATAACTTGTTTAATGTGATATTTCAGCAAAAGACTCATATGCGTAAAGGAGAAAGTCAGTGAGTAGCACTCAGTTCTGCCTACTACTAATGAACATAGATGAGAGAAGAATTTGTCTCAGGTCTCAAGTCTGAGCGTGGAAAAGCAGACACTGGTGAGGGTCTGAGCAAGTTGTGAAACAGAGTTTTGAACCACGAGGACTGATTTCTTACTAGCAACGCAGTCCAACATTAAACATATGGGATGGGGAGAGCTCAGGGTATCTCCTGGGCTTATCAGCTTATGTTATATTCAGGAGTTGATGCCACCACGAGGAGAAAGCTGTAAGGAATTTGGTGGGCAGGGTCAGAGCAGAAGAAAGGGGCAGTGGCTTGGGGCTGGTTAGTGGAAAGCTGGATAAAGAGGAGGAGAAAGTGGCAGAAGAAGGACTGCCCAAAAAATATCTGGAAACCTCTTCTTTAGAGGAAACCTGATGGTCTCCATTTCTTTGTAGCTGGCAAAAAACAATGTGAGTACAGTGGAATTGTACTTGTTGTTGAAGATAATTTGGAAAACAACAAACCTTAGTATGACCCTCAATTAGGAGAGCACTTAAACACATGAGAAAACATTAGTAGCTGTACTGACTGCAGGAAACCCTAAGGTGAAAATGTGTTTAATGGCTTGCTTAATGCAGGACGAAAATGAGAGATTGGTTGCGCTTCAGGAGCTGAAGTTCTATGGTTTGTGCAGAAATTGGAATTCAGTTAAAAGCCTCACAGAAAACGTGGTATTTATCATGCTAGGCAGTGTCTACAGTCGAAAATCAATTCTGGAAACACTGAATACGCTCAATTCCCATTGAGATCAATGAAAATATAAATCAGATTCTGACTTATCTATTTCATTTAGATGCAGACTTCTACCACGTTATAGCTGCTTCAAAGTCCCAAGTGTGCCAAAAATTCATTTTTCAATGCTGACTCTATACAATAACTGTGCATTTAATTGAACATAATTCTTTACTTACATATGGCTGCTGATAAACTATGTATCTAGAAAAACCCATATGTATAGCGTATCTTATGAGCACTTCCACAAAATGGGTGATATTTGACTCTTAATTTGACAAAGACATTTTCTCACTTTTTTCTCACACCACTGTAAAAAAAATGTGGAAAAACCCCCCCTTGTTCTGGGATACATGTATGCTGCTGGTCTACATATTTTGACACTGCCATAAATGCCATTTTTCAGAATACGCAACAAACACCCTTCCTCTGAACCATCAAACGAATAATGCGTGATCCTGGCTAACTGTGCCAATTTAATATTGTGTAAGTAAGGCTGAAGTTTACATAAACAAACCGGTTTTAGTATACAAAGCTAAAAGTGCTGATACATGTCTGCATGGATAACCACCTATTATTAAGTACATGCTTTTAAGGCAACTTCCTAACGTGGATCTGCAATTAGACCTGGCAGTACTTTTGATAAAGTGATGTCACGTTGCTGTTCTGAGAATTTTGCCCATTTGGCACTGTAATGTCTCTCAACTGCAATATACTTAATGTTTAACATTTCTGTACTCATATAGTATTAGCACAGGGGTCCTGATTGTATGAACTTTATTAACACATAGAGGTCCAGTGACCAAATTAATACTATTTAAAGGAATACAGATTGCTTATGAGAGAGAAAGGGTTGCAAAACTGGACCCATTAAGGGCTTGTCTGCACTGCTTAAACTCAGTGTGTGCATAAATCAAGTCAATTAATTTGAACTAATTTAGTAGTAAAAGCAATCTGGGTTTAGTCTGAGCTTTTGTGAAGGTTTTAACTCAAAATTGATATCCTAAATTAATGCCCAAGCTCATGTACACTATTATTTTAAATATTCATTAACCGTAAATAACTAATGTAAGATGAGAGCACATGATGTTATGGTTTAAATGGAAGTGGTTTTTTCTCTCTTTCTGTTTTTGTGCTCTTCCTACTTAAAGACAGCCTGACTTCAGTGTTGTCACCTTATTGTTGCCAGACCAATAGCTTAGTTATGAATGACGAAGAATCATTTAAGGTTATTCAGGTAAGGTCACAGTAACATAGCCTGAACCTTGGCAATGTTTGCCTGGAACATCTCCTCTGAACAGCCTTGTCTATCAAAGTAATGCAGGATATTGACTTTGTGCTGTTCCTATGCTCACCGCTCTGAGTGATCACATTTACAGAATTCTTTGCAAAAAATTATGAATATAAATTAGGATGTTTTCACAAACATCATAATATCACTATCCATCACAGCCATCTAAAATAGGTTTTGAACATTACTCAGATATATTCTAAGTATTCATTATGGTTTCTATTGCCTGAATTAACCTCTGTGAAATACCATCTTCCTTATAGAGAATATAGTTTTTTCTAAGAGTTCAAAACAAAGCTACTATAACTCCGGTTATTCTTTTGGGTTTGATGCATTTTATAGTTCCAAAATATAGTCTACCACTAATGACTACAGAAATTCTCTCTTTGTGAACAGAAACAGGTGAACTAGATTTGTTTGCAAGATCATTATGAACATTTTCCATACAGAGAAATAACAATAAAAGAAACTCATTTCATATTTAGACAGCAAATCAGTTAGTTTCTGGTCTCATAGACCCTGACCTGAACATAGAGAAGAAAAACATTATTGATTGACTGTCCTCCTTATTTTTCTTGTCGTAAGTTAGAGAATCATTTGGAATTTGTGTTCTGCTCATCACTGAAGCTGGGATTGGGATTCAATTACCAAAGCATGCAACTATTGCTTTTTTCTTTTTTTGCACTCCAAAACATCTGGAGTAGTCTCCAAGTGCTCCTTTTGAAGATCTCAGGTTGCTCGTTGTCCCTGTGTCACATTCTGCCTGACCAATATGGATATCTTCTTTTCAGAAAGGAGGAAACCTGTATGACCTTTATGTGCTGCAAAGATGTTAAACTGAACTATGAACTTTAACCACAGTTTGATATGTGGGAAAGGGACATTTCCTGATTCATTTCTTTAAACCATTAGCTTCACTTCTGCTGTTGTTTTGTACTCTTTATGGAAAGAAGGATAATAACTTCCAGGAATCTGTACGCCTTCAAATTGTTGGGTTTGGAACAGGTTAAGATTTTTATAAGCTAAGTAGTAGTCAGGAAATTATCTCTGGTTTGAGTACAGAGCATTCTAATGTTTAAAATTACCAAAACTTACAAAATCCTAGAGCAGCTGTACACAGGTTTTCTACAGGCATCCTATTAAACTCAAGTAAAAGTGCTCTCTTGTTTCACAACCTGTGAAGAGCGAATGGTATGATCTTTTCAGATCTGTGTGCAGTCCTTCTTGTTGGAGGGAAAAGGCAAAACTGCGGACTAACAAATGAATACAAAATTTACATTTGTTATCTACACATTTACTTCCAAGTGTTCTATATTTAACTGAAAGGAATATATTACTTTCTTCAGTTTGCTGACCTTCAAAAGATTTTCTTAGGGGGCACTGCTCCCTCTACAATGAAGTTAAGTCTATCAGTGATGATGACAGAGCAAGCCATATCTAACAGTAGAATAGATATGTTGGAAGGGGCTGTCAGTTTATTTTGAAGGCTGTGGACCATCTTCAAGAGAAAACCTGTTAGGTTTCTAAATCCATGGCTTCTAAAAATAATAGTTTCTTCTCCTAAAATATGTATTAAATAATAAGCTTGATTTTTATCTCTTTTTTTTCAGGGTGTAACTAGGGCAAAGCTTACAACAGTACCTAAAGGGGGCCTATAGGAAAGATGGGGAACATCTTTTTCATAGGGCCAGCTGTGTTAGGACAAGGGGAAATGGTTTTAAACTAGAACAGGGTAGGTTCAGGCTAGAGGTAAGGAAGAAATTTTTTACAATGAGAGTGGTAAAACACTGGAACAGGTTGCCCAGAGAGGTAGTGGAGGCCCCATCCCTGGAAACATTCAAGGCCAGGTTGGATGGGGCTCTGAGCAATCTGATCTAGTTAGCAGTGTCCCTGCTCACTGCAGGGGGGTTGGACTAGATGACCACTAGTGGTCCCTTCCAACCCTAAACATTCTATGATTCTATGATTCTATGAATGAAAATCTTTGTGATTACTAAAGAAGGAAAACCAGCATTTTTTTAGCTATTACTTTCTGTTTATACCATGTCATTGCTTGATGGCACTAGTAGAACAATACTTAAAGAATTGCAGCATGCTACATAAATCTTAGAATGTACTCTATACCTAAGACAAGGAATATGTACTTGTCTGCACGTAGGTTGGCAAATGTTCTTTTTTTTTAAGTCACAAAAATGATTTTGTTGTTGTTGATGTCCATATACCACTATTTCCAACTGTAATACTCAGTTCAGCCATGCTAGTGGTGCTTCTGGTTGTTCACAGCATGGACCTCCCAGCTAGCTTTTGCTGTGCCTCATCCAAACTGGAAATTGTATAGTTTTGTCAACACATAATTGAGCCTAAATCCACCCTTTTGAAAAACAAGGCTTATTATTCAGGGTTCAGAGCTATGCTGCATTGAGGCGCAAATTATCATCTCCAGACAATTCTTCATTCTTCTTTGTGGATATATTAGATTAGGTCAGAGCTAGCTCTGGAGTCTCTGTCATTGCATTATGTGGAGGAAACCTATGTAATTTAGAAAAACATCAGACCGATCCAACCTCAGACTTTCCACAAGTATTCAACAAAGAGTAAGTAACCTCTTGCAAGTCTTGTGGATTGGCCAGTTAGACTGTAAGTGTCTGTATCCTGCCTAAATTATTCTTCATATACCTAACCATCTTTTCTGGATCTGGCCCTAAGAGTATATGTTCATGGTTGTACAATATTCCCAGCAAACAATAAATATCAGTTGTTTTTTTTTAAAACAGTGAAAAATTCCCCAATTTTAGTTAAAGAACATCTAAAACTTCAAAGTACATAGTTTAGTGTCCTATAAAAGCAACTTTTTGGCTATCATCTTCTTGCCAGTCTTCTTACAAAACAGGGAACCAAAAAGATATTTTTTGCATGTGAAAGCTCCTTGTTTAATTGCTAATAGTGCACCCCACATATATTTCATTCTCTTTATAACATTCTTTTCAACAAACTACATTTATCACTTCTGGGTGTAAATGTTGTTAATACAGTTCCTGTTTGGGGAGTTATAAAAAAGAATAAAAAACTTATTTAAGGTCAGGAATGCAAGATTTCTGTCAAGTGATTTAGGGTGGGCTTTTTTTCTACTGTTTTAGTGTAGTGAATATCAATGAACTGTGTAATGAAGTGGGATGATTTCTGAGTCACTGTTAGAACACGCCCATGATTCATTTACTAAAGTTTGAGGAAAGCTATTAGTGGCATGAAGGATAACTGCAAAGCACTGTTCTTCTCTGCTACCACACCAGCTCAGTAAACTTCTATGAGCTGTATTTAAAGGATGAGATGTTTTTGTTGGTAGATCAGTGATGACCAAGAAGCAGTACAGCTCATGGGAAAGTTTGAGCATGTTGATCACTCACACAGCAGAGAATGACTGCAGAAATTTCATTACAAAGAGCAGTAACGCAACTAGGAAGCGGGAGAGGCAACAAAAGAGTGAGAAGCTTTCATAAAGCTGAGAGGATCAGAAATAACTGGAAATAAAATTTTGGTGGATAAGGACAGGGAGATTAAAAAAAAAATCCCTAACTTTCCTTATGTCAGTGAGCCCAGTCAATTGTTTAGGAAAGCGGGACAGAAGTTTCATTTTCCAAAAATATTTTTGGATTTCTTGTCACTTAGGTCATTAATCTTGGCTAATGAAATCTTACTGCATGAAAAACAAAAGCGTGTGTGTGTGTGTGTGTGTAACAACTAATATGATTCAGAAGGAGAGAGAATAGAATTCCCACAAACGGAGATGTAAATAAGGCTCTGCTAACCTATACACGTGCCACTCTCTCGCTTTGTGCTCAGGAAAGTTGTAAGAATCTAAAATGTTATAAACCTTCATGCTAGGGATATGTACCCCAAGAACCTCTTCATCTTAAGGACACCAAATCCATGGTGCAAAAAACAGGAATGCCTTATCCCAGCTGTCTTCACTGTTGATCTGACTAGTCAGTGTTAAATGATCAATGAATGGTACTGCTTTTGTGCAAGGCACCCTCACATGGAAAAAATAATTCACACTGAATGGTAGAGATCATCAGCAGACACTACCGGTCTCATAGCAGTTAGATGCTTTTTTGATTTAACTATAAAAATTACCAAGGAATGTTTCCTTACTGCAAGTAATCCCTGTCTAGTAGAGAAACATACCCACACATCATTTTGACAAGTCTGCCAGTGGTAGCATTTGAACAGGTAGTATCACTTAGGTGTCAGTCAGGGGTAGTGACTACGTCGTGTCCTCTTCCAACAAGATGAAAGCTTATATGCAGATCTTTTGCCACTGTGCTGCATAGGTGCTGTTCTGTTCTTTTAGCCAGTTTTGAAAGCCATCAACCACCTTTAACATCACCTCTGATATTGTTTTTCCAAAGGACAAATGAGCTTCATTTGGTGGCAGAGATAACTGCTAAAAGACTGAGGTCCCCCAAAAGTTAAGTAGAGTGAGCACCAAGAAAGCAAAGTGAAATATTTTATAAGTTGAGGGCTTTTTTCTTTTCCTATTTTTTTTTTTTTTTACCATATCTTGGAGATCTTGTTTATAGATAGTCCCACATTTGGGGCACAAACATTACTAATTTTTCTCACAGCATATATAGAGACATTCTGAATTAGCAAGTGAATTTTAGAACATCTTTTAAACATGAATAAGCACTCGGTTTTAACAAATGTAGACCAAGTCTTTCATGGCAATCTTTTCAACTACAACATGTTCATGACCACACATCCATGTAAGAAAGACAAACAAATATGAAGTCTCATGGTGTAAGGAATATCTACCTGCAAAAGTCAAATTACAAAAGGTGATAGGATCTGCTGTTATTTAAAAAATATCAATACTATATTCTGGAAGAAGTACATCTTTTCCCAGATTAATGTATATCTTTTTGAAAGTTACTTAAACTAGAGGGAGAAAAATCTCCCTCCACTTTTAGAGAAGGACAATCTTTGTAAGACACTAATCACCACTACTATATTGATCTAACTATATTTTTCGATGTAGCTGAAAAAATTCCTATGTGGGGAATCCCTATGATGCTTTACTTATGGAGTGGGAAAGAAGAGAAGATAAGATAAACTATTATATCTATTCTTAAATACTTAAGATGTTTTCAGACGTCATAACAGTAGTGACCTTCATAAGCATCTAGATAAACAGAGAACACAAACAAGAAGTATCTTGCAGGATTTATATTTGTTTCTCTTTGTTCTTGCCCCAAATCCTGACTTACCTATTTTCGCTTGCTGAGCTAAGAGTTATTAATGACATTTTGAAATCTCAAGGGCCATTTAATCAACTTTACTTTTCAGAGCTTCAGAAGGCTTAGGCCTCTCTTGTTGCTGGTATCATTTTAGATCCAGCTGATCCACCTTAATGTTTTTTTATCTGGGCTTCATCACAGATGGTCTTGTCTTGGTGCTTTCTTTAATCTTGAGGAATATATCTATCCCAGGGTATAGATCTACATTTTTATCTCCAACTCCCTTTTATAATGATCTGCAGACAAGGGTCTGCACTATATGAAAAAGGCTTCTCATTACCGTTATGTGACTGGAAAATGGATCCCTCTTCTGCCATCCTTTTTTGGGGAATCTGACTACAAATCAATCAGAATCAGGTTTTCATGACAAGTCAAATAAATAAACTATGGCATACAATTCACCCTCAGTAATTCTTGAGTGAATTCTCAACTTCACTTAACTTAGTGCAAAATGTCCTAGACACTTCAGTGGGATTAGGATTTCACACTGGTTTTGTAAAAGATGAAATATGGCAGTGTCTCAAAGACATAATGGGACATGAAATGCCTCTCATGAACCACAGCAGGTTTTGCTAACAAGTTAGCATTAACTATAATATTTCACTGTGACAATAATACATATTTACAGCTTCTGACACATCTTATTATTTAAATACAAGTATTTTAATATCAGCAGCTCTGAAACATCAATGCCGTATACCATGATATAACTTTCAGTGCTAAGTTTTGCTTTAATATGTGATTTAGCTATCCCTATTGATGCCAGTGGGAATGGAGCACAAGCAATTGAGTAAAAGATTTGGTCTCAAAAGATACAAGAGTATAATTTAGCTTTCACTGCTTGATTTACTCTGTGGTATTTTTATTTTTCCCCATTTTATTAACTCATCAGACCTTCTACACTGAATGCAGAAAAGGAGTTGCTTGCGGACTAATGAACAAGCCTTGCCAAGTATAAAATTACAGAAGAGTTACTCATTTAACTGTTTCATATTCATAAGGAAACTATGGCTGTGTTCTTATTAGCAGTCAGTTATTCATACTTTATTAAAGTGCTCATCAGTGTTGATCTGAAACACATCTTTCCATTTTTATCCTGTCATGCTTTGAGCAATGCTTAGTAGATAATTCCAGTCTCTGGATCACAGAGTTGTTATAACACGCAACAGACAATCAAGATCACCAAAGCTTGGAGACAGCTATGTACAATGGAACCAGCCTCTGAACTCATATAATAAAACTCTGTCTATGCTTACGTGTGCCAATTAGGAGCTGTTAGACTGTGGGGATCACAGCTCTTATTATAATGAGTCTTCAGTACATGGGAAACCATCTGGGGAGACCAGAGATGATTTTGGTGGGTGGAGATTTTGCTGTATTTGTTCATCAGCATTTATACAAATAGATTAACACAGGTAGTTAAAAAGACATTTTCCTCTCTTCATACTAGCTTTTCTCTAAGCTTTTCTCTGTATGCTTTTACAGATGTTAAAAAAGAGCTCAACTAATAACACCCTTTCTGGCTGGGACTTCATCCTGTTTCATAGTCTCAAACCAAAAGGGGGCCCATAGCTGCCATAAACCCAAATGCCATTCTTGACTTTGAACACCGTTTTTAGGCACTGCTGTTGTACAGAATTAAAGGGTAATCAGCTTTTTGTAGGCCAACATGTTTATCTGTACTTTTCAGCAGCCCAGAACTCCATATGGTTTTCTTTTACAATCTTTTATAGAGCTGTTTCTGAACTCCTCATCTTAAGATTAAAACCAAAGTTTAACCAGACTACACTAAATAGTTGTTTTTGCCAGCTGCGCCCTGGCTGAACACTCTATAGGACTGGTATCTGCTCCTTTCACTTGCACTTAGTACTTCTATGTACTTAGCATGCAGAAAATGATCTCATCAAAAGAGGCCTGTCATTCCAGCAAGGCTTTTGCAAGACTTTCAAAACATGAGCATATGTTTTCCTGATATATATTTTGTGCCAGAAAGGGTGTAATGAGTCATCACCTCCGCAATATTTAATACCTCAATTAACGTAAAGCCTCTTTTAACCTTTTTGCTGCTAGTAAACCTGTTATACTTTTAAATAAAATATTTATCTGATCAGCATTGCCAAAATATGCTACTTAGTCAGCAATGTGGGTGTGTTTCTCCTAGCTGATCACCCTAAAAACATTTATGGTGCTTAATGACTGAGCATTGAAAAGTTCTATGCATCAGTTTCTTTCTTGGCATTAACACGGGATAACAAGGACAGCAATAGTTAATACACAATCATTAAATGTAGCCATTCAAAATGCTAAAAACCCTACGTATACTGTTAATGACTTGAAATGAGTGGGAGATTTTCTCCTAACTTCAGTGAGTATTGGGTTAGGTCAAAGGGATCAGGTGTTTGCTTCACACTAACAACACCTGAGACCATTGCTATATATCATAAAAACATGACACAGCAGCCTTCCAATGAGAGGTGTAGTTTTCCAGCTGAAAGAAGAAGTGCAACAAAGTGTTGATTTCCCAACACTAAATTTGTTGTCCACCTGCTTTTAACATCTGTCCAAAAGTTAATTTCCATACCCTGATTGAGCTGGAGTCTTGAGAAGTCATTTGTTTGTTCACGTTGGGCTGGTTGGTGGCAAAAAAAGCCCTATATTTAAGCACTTAGCTAGCAGAGCTCATCATGTAATAAAGCAGATTTCAACTGTCCAAATGTTTTTCTGCATACACTAGGTTTTAAAAGAGAAATTTAAATAATTCATTGCCTAATATTGTTCACTGTGTGCCGTAACAATGTGCCTATATAATTATACTGATGAGACACAACTTTATGCATATAAGCCTCTCTCTTTCAACTTTTCGCTACCTGTTTAATCAGATGCTCAAAACCATCTATGGCTTGAACTTGGGGATTTCAGAAGAGACATGTCTGGGATGAGAGGACATATAAATATTTCAGGTAACAACATGGCATGGTCTACCATATAAATCTTCTGTTCTACAACATGTCCACCTTCATTTCTTAGGTGAAAATTATAAAAATTTCACAGCCTGAAAGCCTGTGTAGCAAACTTGAGCATTTGGGTTACATCTGTAACTAAACAGCCAAAGTGCTACAGTGGTGGCTTCACTGACCCTTTTAACAGGAAGAGGAGTATCAAAAGGAAAAGTAATATATATGACATCAATATTTGTTACCACCATTTCTATAGGACAAGCTCTTACCTGAAGGACTTGGCATTTCAGATTTTCACATTTCATTTCAATAATTATTGAACACCTTTATACAGTGAATAACATTTATTTCCCAAACTGTATCTACATATTTCCACCAGCACTATCTTGTTTTCTGTATAATTATGTGATCAGTATGGCTGTGATTTGAAGGCATTATCTTGCTTATGCTGAAACAAAATCTTATGCAACATTTAGTAAAGTTTTGTTTTGTCTAAAATATGTCTCCAACATTAAATAAACTACTTTTTCTGTCTGGTTTTGAAATACTTCTGTTTGAAAAGCCTTCAAAACCGCTGAGGCACTTACTGTCAGGAGAGCACTTATCATTCACTTGCAGATTGACTTGATAAAATCTCTACTTTCTACCATTCCATTACTGTATCAATGTTAGCATACCTCTAGTCAAACTTCAAGACCACAGTTTGGGAAAAAGGTTTTGGACATTATCTACCACTGTATTGAATAAAATTAAATTCAGGCTGAGCCTTTCTCTTAATTTCTTCAAGATTTCCTCTGGCATTTTCATATCTGTAAGAAGCTAGGCAAGCTTAATGAAAAATAGTAATTATGGATTTTTTTTCTCTTTCTCGACCTGTGGTCTGTGTGCCATAGCAATGTGCCTGTAGTTACAAATGTCCTGAAATCACAGCAATAAGCAAAAGCTGGACAGAAACTTCTATGGTGCCAGGATAAGTATTCTTATTAGGTAAGGAAAACTGAAATTTTACCTTCTGTTGAAGCCCTAACCAACAGTATCATGTTATCCAGCTGGATGTGTGCTGTGTAGACCACAGGTTCATACAGTATTTGTTCCTCAGCTCTCCGATGCAGAAACTCTCTGCAGTCAGCTGATTGCAGCTACAACCATGCATGTTGTGTTATACAGTAGGGGTAAAGCTTTGCCCTGGAGCTTCTCAGTAGAGCAATCAGATTTTGCAGTCCTAATCTTTGAAGAGGAACAGTGTCCTGTAGTATGCCAGTTTTCCTGCATTATACAAGTGGCAAGTCAAAGGAAAGATCAATGCAAATCTGACTTTGGCTGCAACAGTGTGAATTAAGCTCTTCCCCCCCCCGCCCTCCCCCACTTTCTGTCCCCACCTTTAAAATCTAGGGCGTCAGTAAACTCCAAACTTTTGTTTGGGCTGTGCAATGCCATATAGATATTTTGAAAGACCTACAAGGAAAAGCAAAACTCTGAGATCCATTTGTCCCTACAAATGGTCACAATGAAGTGTTCTGTCTTTATGTTTTGACCTTTACCCACATTGGATAGCGGACATATTGTGCTCCTGTCCTTTTTAAAGACAGGTCCAAAGTCCTGTAAGAATTAGCTTCTATCCATTTCAGTCAGTGTGCACAAAATACTACCTTCATTACCTGAACTCTGGACTATTTCAGAGAAAAAATTCACCCCACAAGTTAAGGATAAAAAAATTATAATTTTTGCTCAATCAGTTAATCTGTATTAGAAATAGGTAATCCCAGGTTGTCAAGAGATTCCAAGAAACTTTCATATGGTGGAGAAAAGCCAGATTTTTTTTTTTTATTCTTAATTCTTTAAATGTGTTCAAGACAGAACAGTTAATGCTCAGGAGAAAATAAAGAAATAAGCTAGTAGAGCTAAGCAGAGATTGAGAAACTAAATATTTCCATCTTCTGTTGTAGGTGAGCCTTTCAAAACAGCACACACTGGTGGCAGAGGGTCTTGCACATGTCCTTGCAAACATGCATAATTAAAACAGTAAAGTTATCATTTTGCAAGTGTAAAGAATAATTCTGCTTCCAAATCAGAATGACTAACTCCTGACAGCTTGTACTTACCCAGGGCACATGTGCTGGCTACAGTCAGCACACCTGCCTCTGCTTCTAAGGGGGTTATGTAGAAGACTTGTCAGGGTGAGTCCAGGAAGCAAGGGACATTTTTGGCCATGCAGCTGTCAAGCCATCACATTGACTGGCTGACATAAGATCAGCCTCTCTTTTAGAAGATGTATCTCATGCACTTCATTATGAATGAGCGGAGTAAGAGCAACAGAGGGCAGTGAATGGCAGAAGCATGAGCATGCAGGAGGTAATGAGTGACCCAAAGAGGTTAAAGAAGATAATTCAGGCTAGTCAATTTTGTCTAAAGCAGCGACAGCAAAATGTCAAAACCAGGAGGCAGTACATACAAAAAAGTCTCTAACTTCCTATAGGAAGCCCAAACAGAGGTTTGTCTGTGTGCCCCACAACACAGAGCAACACGACATAAAGAAGGAAAGCTCCAGTGATTTATAGGAATTTACACCTGTTGGGCATTTGGCTTGATATTAGACAAAAGTTATATTCTATGGCTCGGCTTCCTATTGCCCCATCAAGAGACCAGTAGACAGTGCTGTCTGAGTTCTGGTTTTTTGCAAATTAAAAATCCTTGCCCCATGCAGGACAGATCTTTCTCAGCTGTCTTTTCCTTTCCAAGCTTCACCCTTCTTTGAGTTTCAGCTTGTTTTAAGGGTAAGTGTAAACAGACATTTAAACCAGTAACAGGTGTTCCCAGAGAGGCATGTTTTTGTTTCATTCCAGGAGGATGAGGTTTGTGACCGTCCGCATTTCCTTCCCTTATATGACCAGGACCTTCCAGGCAGGAAATTTGTACTGAGACAGTGTCAGCCAGCAAAAGCAAAATTCACTAAGGGGATTCACAGTATCACCCCGGAGGTCTTTGCAGAGAAAAATATTGAGACAGGTCACAAAAAATATTGGCCTGACATCTGCAGCCTCCCATGTGGGCAGTGCGTGCTATGTGCTCCACAGGCAAATGCACGTACAAAGAGGAACAGGACAATATTCCCTTAAACTTCCTTTCTCCTGCTGTTCTCAACAGCAATTGCACTTCTATCCGTCTCTTACCTGTGTGTACAGGACCGACACCAAGACTATAACAGGCAACTGGTACACATGAGGACAGTTTTCCTTTCTTTGTGCCAGAACAAACCAAAGATATTTATTAAAAACAGGAAGGGAGGGGGGAGCACATCTGAGAAAAATGTCGTGACCAAATATATGTTCAGTAAAATAAGGGTAAAAAAGAAGGGTTTGCAATTTAACTATTGATTCTCCTGAGGTTTAACATTTCTCTGGCTGTATAATTAGAAATTTCATCATTGTTCTGAGAATAATTGTTGATCTGCAAATCCACAATTTCCACTGAAAAAACCAATATATTCATGCAAAAAACCTATGTATTTTGAGAAAGTTTCACTTTCATCAAACTCCAACATTTTATATGAAAACTCCT
>NW_009260482.1:257594-289787 GCF_000687185.1 Egretta garzetta | reverse complement strand
GTTCCACCCACCCCACTGACCCCACTGCATTTTATTTTAGTCACCGGGCTTGCTGTAAAAATCCCAGTCTCTGTGCAATCACCATTAGCTTTGAACTTTCCACCTTCCCTCATCACTTTAGAGATATTTTAGTAGCACAATAGCTATGCTCCTTTGCAGGGAAACAAGCCTTTCTCCCTCGGTCAGTCCGGATACTTTTGGGAGTTCCTCTCAGAGATCTTCTGCAGATGTGAGCTCAGCTACTAAGAATGGCTGGGCATGGCCCCAAGTTTTCAGCTCAGCACATGAACCTTCCCAGAGAGAAGACCTCCGGTCTGTGTCCCAGGCCACATCTCTCCCGCTAGCACAAACCAGTACAAATACACTCTGCCAAGAGCAAATCCACTGGGATTGATTCCCGTCCGCTGCTGGAGTACATGACTACCTTGTGTGAACTTTGGCTGCTAGCCTTTGAAAATTGACTTGACACACAGCTTTTACCTAAAAGCCTGGCTGAACTTCTCGCTATACATTTAGCAATCTAAGCAGCTTGAAATAGCCCAGTCCTAATGGCAGTCCTAATGACCAAGGAGAGGAAAAAAAACAAAAAAAGAAAAACAAAAGGAGAAAGGAAAAAAGAAAGAGGAGGAAAAAGGAGTTGTGTGCGCTCTTATCCTATGCACAACTTCTATTGAAGCTAGTTTCTTACCCTCAGACATCCTGGTAAGAGAGAAGAGAAATTTATTATGTCAGAGAGCAGAGAAACTCGTTCTCTGCTTTGATTCAGGCCAGATCCAAATAAGTCTAGAAGTTTCCAGGAAAGCTCTTGCTGGCACTGATCTCATGTCTTCAGGTTTTAGTGTATATGGCTCACAAAATCTTCCTCTTGTGGGGAAAGATCATGTTCTTGGGAGAATTACAATAATTCTTGTAACAAAAACAAAGAATGTATTTTTGTTTATTTTTCCTAATGGCCCTGATCCAGCCAGGTTTTGCGTGCTGGTAACAGATGTTTCTCGTGAGTGACCCAACATCTGGCACAAAGATCTTCTGTTGTAATTGTTATAATGAAAACACAAAAGACTGTAGCATTAGACACCAAGAACTGTGTTTTTTTTATTAGGTCTCCTACTTTGAAGCCATGAATGTGTACACTGGGATTGGTCCAAAGCCTTTGGAAGTCAACAGAAACTTTCATTGATTTCAATGGTTTTGGGTCAGTCCTTTTATGAACCACTAGATCTAAATGTACAAATACAAAAAGAAAACTGCTTATCCATGTATGTATTCTTTTTTTTTTTATATAGAACCAGTGATTTTTCCTGTATTTTAATAAGAAATCAGTTTTTCTTCCTTGGTGCGTAGCTTTTGTTCACAAGTCTTTCTGGTTCAAAATCTTGCTAGAAAATAACACAAATCACAAATCACTTTAGATAGGCTCATTAGACAGGCAATGTAGCATTTATGTGAAGAAAAGCAATACAAAATCAAGACAAACTGTAATCTTTTTGGCACAGTTAGAAATTAGAGAATGATCTCTCTTGCAGTGTCAGATGAATCTTTCTACTGCAGAAATAAGTTTTCATGTTCCTTTTGTTAAAACAGGGGTCTTCTCCTGAGGATGAAAGACTAGAGCCAGTTTTCCCTGAACCTCAGAGGCAGGATGCCTCAGAAATTTGAGAAAAACAACATTGTTTTGTCTTTTTTAAAGTCAAATGCCTTTCTCACATGCACTGAAGAGAACCATATCATGACTTTCCTGCATTTATAGGTTAATTTATAAATATGAATATAAACTCTTTAAATGTAGTTACTTTATACTATTCGTTTTGAGGAATAAGAAAAGAAGGGTGGAAGAGAGAAGGAAGGAGGGGAGAAGGGGAGGAAGGAGAGAAGGAGGGAAACTGGGAGGGAGGGAGGGAGGGAGGGAGGGAGGGAGGGAAAGGGAAGGGAAGGGAAGGGAAGGGAAGGGAAGAGTTTGACTGACAGCCAGGCCACAGTTCACTTTACAAGCAGTACAGTACTAAAATCTTCGCCAATATTAACATGCATTTTATTCCTAAGTAAATTAACTATAGGTTCCCATCAAAAGCTGTTACTAAAGCAAATGTAATTGAAATGGATTAGGTCCTCATCCAAAGCTCTTCTATACAGTTCCATCCCTTAAGCATATTTTTTGCCTTCTTTGCCTTTCAGAAAGTTTTAATGAAAAGTCTCATAGGCACAAATAGTACATTTCCTTACCTAATATAAACACAAAAGACTTTTTGCTTTGGAAACAAATGTAGGGGAACAGCTGTGCTGATGAGCTACTCAGAGCCCCTATTGAATCTGCAGCTGCTTCTCTCTGTCCTCAGAAAACTCCTGGCTTGATTGACAGACAGAGAGATAACCACATGGAAGAGGAGAACAGATACCAGTCACAGGCTTAAATCAGAGCTCCCTTAAATCTACAAAAATTATGATTCTTATTTTTAGCTGCTGATGCGGCAGCCGTTTAATCACAAATCTGAAACTTCTGCCGAGGAGGTACAAATCCCTTTCCCAGAATTTTAGACTAGTTAAAATTCATCTAGGTTCAAACCAGTAAGTTTGCAGTGTTGGCTTATCAATCTTAGCAGAGACGGTTAAAGAAGGAAAGAAGGTTTATTCACCCCAATAAATTTTAGCTGTAATGAACTATAACAATTAGAAACTTTTTCCACACTCCTTTGTTTATTTTGTGGGACTGCTTGATATTGTGGTTTCATTAGAAAATTTAGCCAGCCAGGCAGGAATATATGAAAAATCATGTACAGATTGCTATCAAAACAGTGATTTTGATCTCTTCCAGTCTGAAAGGTGCATTTCAGATGTTGGGTAAGATAACGACGATACTGCTACATGTCTCACCATTGCGCACTCTGGTGACTGGAGAGATGCAGGACTCATTAGTCTTCAGGACACAGTGGCTAAGCCTAGATCCCTTTCTCATATCAGGTTAGCAAAATAGGTACAGGAAATAGATGCCATTTGCCACAGAAAGCTAGAGTTTTCAGATATTCAGGTCACACAGGCTAGATCTTAGGTAGCACTGATAATTTGTAACAGCAGAGCATACAGACAGGCTTTTGCCTGGCCTGTTATGTGCTTAGCACGCGCCGCATACAAAGTGGATTAGGTTGTTTCTCCCCAAATGTAGAGTCCTAAATGTCATATTTAGTGCCTAAATTGTTTACTGAATTTCTGTCTTAAGACATGATTTCTTTTCTAGGAAGACAAAAGCATTTATTTGTTTGCTTTAGTAGCTACAGACCTATTACTCCACCCTGAAAATTGCTGGTACTATTGTTATTATATTAATAGATTGTATTATATTATTATTATATTTATATATATTATTGTTATTATATTTCAAGTACAGCGGGTACTTGAAAACTTAGAGGCTGCAATCTAAACTAGGAGGAGAACTGGGAACACTTCAGAGCTGATGGGTCTGGATAAGGGCCCTGCCTCCAAACCAGAGCAAGCCTTCTCCCTCTCATCTACTTTCTTTAGGATGGTTACCTGGGAGTGCTATCTGGATGTGAGCCACCACATGCCTCCACCAGATTTCTGATTCAGGGCATACTGCTGTGCACACCTGCAGCGCGGTTTAGATGCAGTCAGAATTGTTGTCCTGGCTACGTTTCAGCTCTGGGCTGATAGGTATCTGCGTGACCACCCACGTAGGGATCCTGTCACCAGTGGCTTACCTCAGCATTGGCACATACAGCTTTTCAGCACTGCCTGTGGGATGCAGACCTTATTTGCCTCTGTCACCTTTTCCGATTCCTCTGTCCTACATCTGAAAGAAAAATTCAAGATTTCTTTCTTCCAGCATGTCTGAAAGGCCCCTCGATTTATTTTTTTTTACTTTCTATCGATTCACATCCCTTTTGCATGAATCCCTTGATTAGTTTTATTTATTTGAATGTTGAAGAAGATATTTTATTATTGCCTTAAGGGAGGGCAAGCTGCCAATGAACATTAAACATGCTCTGGTCCAGTCCTTCCACACAAAACCATCATTCGATGCTAACTAACTATCCAGTCAGGCCTGGCCTTAGAAATTCAGTGCTTTAGGCAAGATAGGTTTGTTGGGTTTTTTTACATTTTCTTGCCACACACCTGGCTAAAATATTTTAAAAACTCATAGATATATATAAATATATATGCATGTGCATGCATTGGTATGTGATTGTTTGCAAGTACTATGCATGTACACACAAACACACACACACATTATGCCATGTATATAAGTATACAAGACAGCTATGTCATAACTGAGTTACAAGCTTTTACCCATCCCACACTGCATTAGTCTTTGCTTTCTATTCCTGGATCCTTTAGGTCAGGTCTTAGAAACTAAACACACTTCTGAGCAACCTCAGACAACTGCCACATTTTCTTTTTTATGTGGCCATAACACATTTCTGTCTTTCTTCCCCAAGGACAGAACACTATCTGAAAAACTGGGCCTAGTATGCAGCTACACATATTTATCTATACTTGATTAGTTAAAATAATAATAAAAAAATGCTAACTTTCCAGCCCTGCAGAACTACAAGTATTAGGTTTGTCCTGCTGTAAAAGAGTATATTCCCAGTTTCAAAAGGGACATAAGGACCATTTTTTCCAAGCATATCAGTGAGTTAAATAAAAATACCTTTGTCTAAAACACCTACCTAGAGTTAGGTAACCTTGTGGTTCAAAACATCAGCATTGACTACATATAAGATAGGGTATGCTGTGAATAGGATTTTTGGATTACAGAAGACTGAATTTCTATTAAATCCAAAACAAGGCAGTCTTCATGTGGTCTGAATGTATCCCAACTGGTTTTATCCTGGTAATATAAAAACCATTAGACTCTAGACTAAAGTCTCAATGATCCATTTTTACAGGTTTTATCACTTTCTGAAAGCCCTCTACAGTCAGTTTTTTAATAACTTTAAAAATGGAGACATTAAGCAAAATTTGGAATCTCTAAAGAGTATCTAAGAATAGTTTTCTGCAAAATCTATAGCATATGGAGAACACAAAGCTATCTAATATGGCAGAAAGACAAGACATAGTTACCTGTCTATCAAAATAAAAGTATGCAAAACATTGGGTATCTGTATACAACCACTGAGAGAAGAGCAAAAGTGGGGTCTATTAGAGTCAGTGAGGCTGCTCATGTACTTAAAGTAAAAAAAGTGCTTAATCACTTTATTGACTTGCAACTTTCATTTGTTTTAAATGCATAATTTATATTTGACTTTACCAGAATTTATGGATGTCTCTGCATTCAAAACCTGTGTCCTACACAGTCACATTCATATGTATAGGGCTTGAAAATAAATACAAAATCCTCCGAAAGGTAATCCAAAGATATCTTCATATCTATTCTGGTAAAAATATTTTGTATTCTACCCACTACACTTCCAGCTGAATATTTTCACTTTTCCTTAGACCAGTTTTCTAGGACTACAAGAAGAAAGGGAATTAATTGCTCTGCTTATAAGAAAGAAAATGCAGTTAGCTATTACTCTGTTTTGCATTTTAATCCTGTTAGGAGCATTTTGAAACTGAGTGCATTTTATGTGAGTCATTTCGCTTAATAGATATTTTTACTGTTGCTTTTTTTTTTAAAAGTAACAAAAATATGAATTATTTCTATTGTCATTTATTTGTGAGCTCAGTTAGTTGTATCTTTATTATATTCTATGCAAATATAATTCTTCTGTTTAGGAAGGAAATTGTGCTTTAATTTTAACATTTTAATTCCTCATTGCCCTAGATTTTTTTGAGCTAGGGTTACAACACATCTCCTTGTTGATAGTCTAACACACTCAACCTCTACTTAGAGTTTTTTGTGTTATTGATTCAGTCTCCCAGTGCCTGTAATATGATAAATATGTGGAAACTTGAAAACGGTATCTTGTTTATATGGCTATGCAGCTGCCAAAACAGCTGCCATTTCAATTTTTAAAAGGGAAACAAGGGCCTCTTATCTGATGTGGAAGAAAAATAGGGCAATCCTTCCATTCATTTTTAGCATGTTTCAAACACATTAATAACACAGATGAGCCAACATTTTAAAAAGATATCAGGCTTTATGCAGAATATTGAAAAGCCTTTCTAAGAGTTAAAACAATTTATTATGTTAAAGCATTTCTATGTATCAAGGTTACAAGGAACCGAAAACTGCAGAAGATGGGAGAGCTTCGAAAGAGTCCAATGCTCTTACCAAACTGTATTATTTCTGCTCAGTAGCTATCAAAGGAAAAATAAAGCTGGCGTTGATGGGTCCTGGTGGTTGTTGGATGTTTCCGTCAGAAGTAAAGATTAATCTTTTTGAGAAATGATGCTAAACTGAATGAAAAATTGTAAATATATATTTGATAATTTTAACAGAAAATGTTGACAATACAATTATGTTTTCAGGACATATTTTGCTTTTGTTGAATCAGCATTTATTAGTGGAAAGATGTTCAGTGAGGTGTTCATACTCCAGAGTTGAGCATTCTTGGTTGGGAACAAAATCAGTCATGGCTTTGAGTGCTCAACATCCCACAAAGGGATGCCAGACCAGAATTTTAATAGGGAATTTCCATATTCTGCTAGAGGAAATCAGAGTCTCTTCACTGTCACAGAACAGCAGAAGAATTATCTAATCTTCCTTCAACTGCTAGATTCAGGATCAATATTTGCCAAAACAGTTCCATGGGAGCACAACTTGAGTTACTGATGTTAATATCATAATACATGGGTTGTATGTTGCTTGTTGCTGAGGAATTAATATAAATGGTCTCGGTGTATTTTAGAGCTAGGCTCAAAACATGTCACACCCTTTCCCATAACCCTTCCAGGTTGCCAAGTTTGAACTTGCCAACTATTCTTTAAAAAGCCAGGGAACAGAAAAAAGTTTTTTCTTTACCAAGAGTTCCCATCAAGATATACCTACATATGAAGTATACTTAATTCATGTCTATAAGGATATCATTTAACTACCTGCCTCTGGCTCACCTGTATTTAGCTCCTATAGAATCTGCTGACTGATATCTGCTTCTTCATTTTATTTCAGTGCAATTTCAAGTAGGAGAAACAGGCTATTATTTGCACCAGTTTCAGATACTTATTTTTTTATAAAAGATTATTTGTAAATCATTACATTTGCACTCTTATCAAAGTTACAATTAAAATTAAGTAATTAGACCGTGACTTATAATTTATTTTGTAAATCAAATGTAATAACTTTTAAAATGGAACTATTTTGCTATATCTTACTTAAATTTAAAATCCTTTGGGGGCAGAACAATACTTTTTCCATAATCACCTCTCTCAGTGCATCCTCTATATACTGCCAGTAATAAAAAACATAAATAATGTCCCTTCCAGCTACATGATAACATTTTTTCTGTAAAGAAGCAGTAGGATTTATTCCTTGAAAGAAAACGTTCATGCTATATTTTATAAAACTAGCCACAAAGGAATGATATAGGGAACTGTACACATTCTTCCCACTCCACATTTTCAAACATAAAAGATATCTTTTAAATAATAAAATGCAGCATTTGAATCTATTGTTTGTGGTTTTTTTCAAAGTATGACCTAATCTGGTGTCCTGTCATTGTTTTGGCAGAACATGAAACAACAAATATGTTAAATTTGAGTGGTTTCCTGCAATGTTATTCTATCAAACTGGCAATTTCCGAAAGGATTTGGAAAGGAGTTTGCAATTCCTTAGACACCAGGGAGGTCCAGCAATGGCTGCCAAGATGATCTGCAGCTCAAGCTGGTCCTAATATCTGAGCACATAAAAACATTCTTTTTACTCCAATTTATTTTTAGGCCTAATCTTAAGCAGATTTGAGAAACCTTCTGAGTATCCACTGTTAGCACTTCAGGATGTAAAGGACTTGATATTAGTATTTTCATACTTTGTGGCACACAGAAAAATTACACATTGTTTTTTCAGAAGGTTTTTAAACAGTAAAATTTTAACTGCAAAAAATAAAACCACTCCAAGTAAAAAAGGAAAGCATGCAATAATCAAACAGTAGATGTTACAAATAAGGACAGGATGCACCCTAGTATGCTTATGTGTGTAATCATGTACTTAATCTGTAGTCCATGTACTTCACATACTTTTCATTATCGCCAACAAATCATGATGTTTCCAAGATGGTAGCTAGTTGGAAAAAATCTGTGATTCAGTTGTGGTTTGGAACCAACTCAGTTTGCAACTCCTGAATAAGATCGAATTGGAAACCCAATACTTCAGTCGGCCTTATTGAACTCCGGCCTTTGGAGCAGGGACAAATGTTACATGGGATAACCTAAATCTACAGGCTTAGACCTATTTCTAACATTACAGATGAAGAAGAAAAGCTGTACAACCCAAAGGGTTTAGTGTACTCAGATCACGACAGAATCTTAGAATCATAGAATGCTTTGGGTTAGAAGGGACCTTTAGAGGCCATCTAGTCCAACCCCCCTGCAGTGAGGAGAGCCCCGTCCAACCTGGCCTTGAATGTTCCCAGGGATGGGGCCTCCACTACCTCTCTGGGCAATCCGTTCCAGTGTTTCACCACCCTCATTGTAAAGAATTTCTTCCTTTATCCAGTCTAAACCTACCCTGGTTTAGTTTAAAACCATTACCCCTTGTCCTGTCACAGCTGTCCTTACTAAAAAGATTTTCCCTATCTTTCCTATAGGCCCCCTTTAGGTACTAAAAGGCTGCAGTCAGGTCTCCCCGCAGCCTTCTCTTGTCCAGGCTGAACAAGCCCAACTCTCTCAGCCTGTCCTCATAAGAGAGGTGCTCCAGCCCTCAGATCATTTTAGTAGTCCTCCTCTGGACCCACTCCAACAGGTCCATGTCCTTCATAAGTTCCATAGCCTAGCATCAACTTACCAAAAAGCACTAACTATAGAGACAATCTCAAAAGCAGATGCTCCCGAGGACTGCTTGACATCTTGCTGGACAGCACAGAAATTAAATAATAGCTTCAAGGCCCCCCTGTGCAGAAAACAAAACTCATAGAGACAGAAAAAAACTAATGAAGCACATAGAAAACATTATACTGGAGCGGTATCAAAGCAAAATCTGAAGGGTACATTTTGGGGTTTTTGGTTTTCTGTTGTGTTTAGGTTTGGGTTTGGGGGTTTTGTTGAGTTGTTGGTTTGGGGTTTTTTTTCCCCAGAAATTATACTAGTGTTTTGGTCAAAAAGTTCTAAGACAATTTTGTGCAACAATTTTCTTTCTAATCTTTATTTCTGCAATGCAGCAATGCATATCTGTCTGAAATTGCTACTATTTTAATAAAAGTAATTTAGTCTCTACCCACACTAGGGTTCCCTTCCAACTGAAAGCATTCTATGATTCTATGATTGCAGATATGCTGATCAAAACTTATTCAGTTACTGACTTTCTTATGTTAAAGACATTAAATGTTTTATTATCTTTAAGAAAATAAATTATCTATTCAATTGGGGTTTTAAAATTTGGGGGTTTTAATAAAAATAACTGCTCATATTTAGAATTAAATGTTTCATTAGACTCAATATTATATTACTTTATTTTTCTAATAATTCCAATAAACAGAAAAGTCTAATTTTTGGTACAGTTATCATCCTGAGTTTTATTCAACATTCTTCAGCTTGCCACATCCTCAGACCTTAGCAGTGGGTAGCCGATAATACTTAATCCAATGTAGCAGGTAGGATAGTCAAAGTATATAAGGTTTGTCTTCTGAAACCCCTGAACATATATGAGGCCACCTGCAAATTAGCGCTTACTTAAATACCAGAGGTGGAGCTAGTTCATATCACACGTGGTCCTTAATGGCTTTTTGTGTCAACTTTAGTGATGTAATCCTGACCATCCAATTGAATCTAGAGAGGTATTTCCCTCTGTCCTTCAAAGAAAAGATGAGATGTGAGAGAAAAGGAAGCCGCTTTCTTGAGTACACTAGGGAAAACCGTGTCCACCTTTTCTCTTGAACAGATACCAGTGTACAGCCAGACACTCAAAAATCATGGTTCCAGAAGGGAAGTGAACAAGAGGGACAGTGGTTGTAGTATCTGTATGTAGTACATTTAGGCAGAGAGAATGTCAAGGTTTTACATAAGGCACATACTGGAAAATCCGCATGCCATGCACATGGATTTGGTGTATCCACATCTCAAAACAGGCAAAGGTCTTATGTAGAGGCTGCACTACTTCTAGTTCATTATGCATCACAGACTTTTTACTTTAACTTGCTGCACTGCCTACTTAAATGTTCCTGAGTTTGGTTTAGTTCATTTAAGACAAAGACTTTTTTCCTCCAGGTCCGGTCCTGATCAGTATCTCTTCTTCCCCTGCCCCTAGATGACCAGCCATATCAGAAGACAGGACAACATAACATGAGAATTCTCCCTCACAAACAGGGGAGGACAGCAACGAGGTTTGAAGGGGAATTCTGGTTTAGCAGGCTCCTAAATAGTATTTACAACTGCAGTTTGGAGGGTCAGGCAGAACTCCATGAAAATTTATTACTATAGTTGCTGTAGCGCAGAGGGAAAGGACAGATCTATTGTCCTGTCAAGTCAGATAAACCCAGTGGGCCATCTAAGCACTCTTAGGCTGAAAAAGTAGCAAAAAATCCTCAAGATGGAAGATGAGGTAGAAAATTTAGTACTGCTACCATTTTATTTTTTTTTTTAAAGAGAGAATAAGTGCGAATCTAAAAACAAGTGTCAAATATAATTCACAAAGATTAATGAGGATTTTAAATAGTGCTAGTGGACAGAAATTAGTGGTCTAAATATGCCCATTTTTAATGGGCAATACTAAGTGACTGAATCAGCTCTAGCAGAATTTTCCTCATGCATCCTAGTTACATGGTTTGATGTAGTTGCAGATGAAATGAAGTATGGAAAACATAACAATATTATTCCAGTTGTTTGAGACTACTCATTGAGAAACATCCTAAACAAAAGATGCTGTTCAAAGGAGGAAAATCATAACTGCTACTCAGATGAAAGAGTATGAGATAGATTTAGACAATTTCACATCATTGTATTAAGGTCAACCACTTAGTTAATATGTGTTGCATTTAACCTATTAATTTTGATAAAAAGACAAATAACTGAAGCTGAAGGGAAGCTGGATCGTGGTGATTTCTGTGAAGGATGGAGAGATTCCAGTGGTGTTGAACCAGGCAGTTTCAGGTTTATATGGAGATTGTTTGTGTACTTGAATTTTATATTTTCTCTAATTCATCTTGAATTTTGTAGAAGTTCCAAGAGAGAAGGTACATATGGCAAGAAAACAAAGATTTTGCATGCTTGAAATTTGGTGCCGCAGATGCTAAGCACTCTCAGCTCTTCTTGGAGTCTCTAATTTCTGGCAGAATTTTTAAAATCACAGGATCACAGGAAAAATCAGGTGGGAAGAGACTGCAGGAGTCCACTAGTTTGACCTTCTGCTCAAAGCAGGGACAGCTCTGAGGTCAGACCGGGTTCTGCACTTCTTCAGAGTTCATTGGCTATGCTGAAGGGCAATTAAACAATTTCCTTGACTTCTTTCAAATTCCATGAAAGAGAAGAACTGAGGGAGAAATAAATGATTGAGGGGAAGTAATGGGAAACATTTTTCATCTTTGTTATCTGCAACCAAGAGCACAGAAAGTGCTGCATGTTTGTGCCTTTTGGAACTGAGTACATGGAGCCACAATGCACTAACAAACGATGCAGGTTCGGTGACCCTGCCCTTAATAGAGGTCTTTAAAGTATCAACAATGTCGTCAGTTGGTCTACATCCGTTAGGACAGAATCTCATAATCCATCAAGCTTTATTAATTTCCTAGGATTAAAGGAATAATTACTGCTATGTAGCTCTGTGCTGAATATATCTTTGCCACTAGTTAAGACTGAGGGTTCTGTTAGCTCTTCAGACGAGTAGCTACCTTTTGAAGATACTCTCATTCACAGTGGACACTAATTCTTCTTTCATCTACATTTCAGAAAAGAATTGAGTGCAGTGTTTTTAAAAGCAGGTCCTTTTCTTTCACTGTAATACTGACTGCTTACTAAACACGTGGGATCTGCTAATGAGTGTTGATTGGGCTTGATCTCAGCTGGAAAATTTCATCTACAAGTCTCTTCAGCCAGAAATAAAAATAATGAGTGACATTGATGTGAACATAATGACAAACATATATACAGTAGGAAGGGAAATTTTGGAAATTACAAAGTAGAACATGATCAAATGACATACTAAGGAACGAAGAAGAACATATAATGTATGATGCCTAGGGATTCTAGGATAAGACTGCTGTTACGTGGTAGCGATTGACTTTTAAAACAAATTGCAAAATGTTATACAGGTGTATATATATATAATTTATGTACATACATCTGTCCTTCTCTGTTTGTTACAGCTTTGGTGATCCACAAAGCATTCAAGTTACAACATTCATGAGAAAAAATGATCAAGATAGAAGGTGTATACTGGAGATTAATAGCTGGTTAACAAGAGGAAATTGTTGAAGCCTATCAGTACTTCAAGCAATTCTTATAGCTCCAGTCAGAGGAACTATTTAATGTGTTAAATTCATGTTTGTGATGGTTGTTTTTTGGGAATGGTCATGCTCACAATACATCATAATTCCATGTTTGACTGACAGGAAAGTTGTACCAAAGATGAGAATTTCTGTAATACATTATGCCCTTTCATATGTTCTCAACTCGAAAGCTGAAAGAATTGATTTTGCTAACATTTTCATCCAATCCAGTGCATAAAAAGGCTCACATCTGTAATTTACATAGATATCACTGTGAAAAAGCTTAATTGTTTTATGAAAACAGACAATTTATCAGTGTACATTATTTCATCTGCAGAATCTACATAAACTATATTAGAAAAAAATCCACAAGTGTTTGCCAATACAGACAGCATTTCTGTGATAAAAATTTCTTGTTGGTGTCTAAGACTGTTTTGTAAGGAAAGAAATTTTTGTAAGATTTGTATGCAAACACAGTTAATGATCTTTTACATAAATCAGAAACTGGTGCATGATTTCAGTCAAATCTGATACAAATGTATCCTTAGAAGTGCATGTAAAGGTCTTCTAATAACAGAGCCTGAGATCTCAAGTAAGTGATCAAGTTACAACACCTTAAGAAGGTATTGTCCACCAGTTGACTCACAACAGCTGATTATGCAAATACTCCGTTCTAAACGCAAAGTAATGTAATTCAGATCACAGTGGTGGTTCATAGTGACTCACCTGACTCATGGTAATGTTTAACTTGTTTGAATATACAGACATTCAAATGCATCCAAAATTAGCCTCTCAGTATATGGTTGGCATGTTCTCCTTCCTATGTGCATCGTGGTTATACACATCAGTGTGCTTCTGTGGGAAGAGATCTGAGATCGTAAATTCATCTGCTGCAGAGATGAGAAGAGCTATCAGAGGCTACCACACTTCATTTTTTTTCTGATCAAACATTCCATCTTCAGTTTGGTTAAAAATCCTTCCCCTGACGTAACAGAAAAAGCAGAATTAGAAGTAAAACTGGGGAGGGGGGGGGAAGTCAGAAAAAAAAATATTTCAGAACATAGAAGGAAAAGACAGGTAATATGTTCCTGTCGCTAAGGACAATTATGAAATTCTTTCCATTTCATCAGGATGTTAAATAGCAGGCTCTGAAGTTAAGACACTTTAAGTCATAAGACTATAAAATTCACACCTCAGATGTTTAAAACATCTGGAGGAGGATCTCTTTAGAACTCCAGTGATGTTTTCAAAGAAGTCTTAGAAAACGGGAAGTGCCAGAGGGCTGAAGAAAGCTATTATTTTTTCAATATACAAAAAAAAGAAAATATTAGATACCAACAGATAATTGGCCAATATAAGGTCGAGTAGGTGCAGGACCTTACCAATAAAAAATGAAAGACATTATTACAAGTAATGGGAATTGTAACAGATTTATGGGAAATAAAATATTAGACTTATGCAATGTCATTTAAATTGAGAAAACAATTTTGAGAAAGCATGGAAAAACATAATCTGGTCCAACTTCATCTAATCCTACATTACTGCAGGACCAAATGCACCCTATGTGTAAAAGATTCTCTTCCAACTTGATTTTAGAGCTAGTATAATCCCTAAGTGTTTCCATTCCTGCCATACCGCATGCCAGTTCTCAAACACGTTGCTCAAATCTCATTAGCAGTCAAAAAGATTTTGTCTTGTCATTATCCCATTAGATTTGCTGAACGGATCACTGCTATCTTATAACATACTGAGAAAAGGTTCCTCTTGTATTTGTCTTCCCTATGTTAAAGAATTTTAATCCCCTTCACCATTAGCATATGTAATTTTTTCTTAATTTTTCTCATCTTTCATGTTGCTGTTCTATGAACTGTTGTTGTCTGCTCTCTATTCAGACCAGTTATACCTTTCTTTTAAGGGTGAGGTTGAAAGGCACAGGAATCCCAACTAAACACATTATGGTGCAGTAGAACTGGAATTATTATTTCTAGCATTTTATGCAAAGGACATAAATTTTTTGGTCCGTAATGAGCTTGGTTTTAATCTTAACTTAAGGACTTTTTTTGATGTTGTTTTACTGGTATAACCTGCTAGGCAGTATTTTGAGATTTTTGCTTCCCAAAAGCAAGAATTTTTTTTCTGCTTCCTACATATGGCTCTGGTCTTTTCAAAATTCCATCTTGCCAAATTTGAACTTTTTCTCGATTTTCACTAATTTATTTTAAATTCTGATCTTAAATGCGTACAGCCTCTGTGACCTTGCTGTCATCTGTGGATGACATCTATATAAATTCTATTCCACAATTGAAGTTGTAATTGCACAGAATAAATAAAACCATGCTCAGGATAGACTTCTGAGTAATCCTTTTTGAAATACTCTGCAAGCTTGAGATGGAAATATTGATAACTCTTCTTTGAAGCAAGATACACACATTCTCCCACCCATGATTGATTGAACTAGATCCAATTTGGAAACAAACTAGCCACACTCACATTGCTAGGCTTCTTTCAGTATCAGGCTGGTACATCAGTAGAGGGTGGTACTGGAAGATAGATGTTCCCGAGGCTGTTGCCAGCCCAGGGATTGCACAGTGAAGACCTGTCCAACAGGTCTGAAAAAATTAGGAAAAGTTAAAGTACCTAATTACCTATCACAAGGTTGTGTAATCTACTGTGTCCTCGTAATCACACAGCCTTTATAAAGGCTTTCTACTAACTTCATGTACCTGCCTGCCTACACAATCTGTAACGATTTTTAGGGCTATCAGACCAGCCCAGACAGACCTTCTATTTTTGTGTTTCTGTGGAGACCAAAATATCTGTGAAGGCCTCAGATCTCTATCTGAGCTGAGCTTACACTCTATGAATCTTGAGTTTTAAATTGTAAAATTAATGAGAAAAGTAGATCCAAGAAAAACTAATTTCTATGCAATGTCTTGAAGGCACTATAGCTTAATTTGGGGAAGAAGAGTATCATGGAAGTTGCACCTTCTCCTTTCATGACAAAAAGTTTTGTATATCAAATAAAAAAAGACATTTCTCCATTGATTCATCGTTTGGAAACCACAATACATTCCTAAAAAGACCTTCCTAGTCTGAATAAGACCCCTAACTGTAGGTTTTACATGAACAGGAAATGGATCTCTCAAGTCTGTCACACAAATATGAAGCCCTGGAAAGTATAATATAGTGTTACACGGTACAGGTGCATTGCTGAGATGACTTGCTGATGGTAACATAGGTGAGGAAGGTGTATTCTTTTTCACGGTTGAAGAAAGAAAATTGTCAGTGACAAGAAGGATGGCTTACATGCCTCACATTCCTCAATACTGAAAATAATGAAGGGAGGGAGCAGAGGGAAAAAATCAAATTTCGACTAAGGAATCAGCAGTGAACTTAATGCAGGTGCAATATTTCTCGAGACAAAGAGTTTTTTGTTTCACCTCCATCTTATTTCATGAAAATGAACCCTTTCCCTCTCCCTCTCTTTATCAGCACAAAGTAGATTAAAATGTTGATACCCTTTCTTGGCAAAGATATTTTTACAGTCTTCAGTCAAGTTGTTGGAGCAGGATTAACTTCCTACAGAACTTAAAACAGCTTTACTAAGTGTAGTAGAGTTTCACATTGGTTCACTAACCTGTCCAGTTTTCCTAACTACTTTGCTAAATTACTTTTTGCATCTACTGCTGCACAACTGTAACCTTTTGTACTCTCCCAAATCTATTAAAAAACCCATATACTTCATTGAGCCAGCATATCACTTCAATCACTGAAATGACAACTACAAATATACTTCAACTCCAGACTGAACCAAGACTATGTTTAACCCCTGTGTTGCTGGAATTCATAGTATTTGGTTCAGACACAAAGAAAATGTAGGTTTTCAGTAGGTAAACACTTGATATTGTTGGGAAAACTCTTGTTGTTCTTACCAGGAGTTATTTGAACTGCATATTGATTCAATTCTAGAATATAGCTTAACTTTGTCATAAAACCATGGCCTAAGAAACCTATTCAGTACCGTAAAGAAAGTCTCAAACTGTGCAAAAGGACAGCAGATATTATCACAGCTACAAAGAAGGGGAGAGAAAAAGTGAACTTACTTTCTTGTGGAAATGAATGCAGAATTAATGACCCTTGGTACTTTCCTGAAGGTGTGTGATACATACTTTTGAAGAGGGTTAAATACAAAACAAAACAAAAAAGGCGTATATTTCTGAACAGCAATAAAAGACGTATGCAAACAATTTTCTTCTCAGCCAATGAAGAAATAGTCTGAATTCTTGTGATCCTGTCTGAGTTTTTGAATTAAATGTAAAATCATACTGTATTTAAGTTGGGAAGGGTTTTACTAACAGGTTGACTGGAGAGGTTGTGCCATCTCAATCTTTGGAAGTTTTCAAGGGCCAACAAGATAAAGGCCTGACCAACCTGGTCTGACCTCAGAGATGCCCTTTCTTTGAGCAGGGAATTGGACTACAGACCTCTTGAGTTCCCTTCCCACCTGATTTATCCTGTTATCATGTGTTAATAATAAAATTAAGGAACTAGCACAGTTCATAAGCTGAGAACCATGAACAGAGATAAGTGGTATATGAATTGAAAAAAAAAAAAAGTAAACATTATTTTTTGAGGAAAACAATGTGAAATATAGATGTTTGTTGAAGCAGCATAAAAAAAAGGTGAAAGATACCCAGAGTAAATACATTTGCAATATGGATGTCACACAAATAAAGCCAGGCCATCTTTGCTTTGCACTTAAAAGGCTATCATGTGAAAAATGAGAGTGTTAACAGTCTCAGGTCATTTATCAAAAGTACTAATACCCAGCATTTTCCCAGTAACATTTGACATGAGAGTCCAGCTTGCACAGAATATAACCCACTCCCACTCCATCTGACAGAACCTTAGGGGCTGTTTGTAGACTGCTCAATGGAGGGCTTTTACTCTTTACTACAACGTGCAGAGATTGTCTGGGAGATCTTGTTGGCACAACACAAACTTCAACTATTTAACAAGATAAATCAATTTCAGAGCCTGGGAACATTTCCTGGCAAAGTTTAAGTTAGTAAGGACAACAATTTGACTACAGTCCTCAAACAATGCATGGAGGGAAGTAAGTCTTTCAGCAATGGACTGAAGCTCCTTCTAGAGGTCTTGCAAAGTCCTACAGATATTGTAGCAAGGTTAGGCCCTTACCGTTTGAAAACAGCTTCACGGAGTTCTTTAAACATAAGGACGTTTGAAGTCTGAATTGACTACTTGGATCCTTTCTCATTAACTAGGGCATTAATATTAACAAACGGAGAGAATTCAGAGGTGCCTGACTGGCTGAACAAAACTGAGACTTGCAACTCCAAAATACATAATGAATTACCTGTATTCACAGACATGCAAAAGCAGATTCTTCCACAAAAAGGAGAGGGTCCTTCAGCATGCATCTTGGCAAAAAAGTATTCTCAAAACTACTCACAGATGAAAAACCTGAGAAGTATGAAATTCAGAACTGATAAAAAATACTTGTCATTTTTCTATTTTGCATTTAGAATAAGCAAAATGACAAAAAAAAACCAAGGGTAGAAGCTTACATGGGACAAAAATTTCAATTTATGTTTATTCACTCGAATCATTATGCAGATATTATTTAACAGAATTGTACACATACAGTAGAGAAGCTTTAGATTAATTTTGTGTGTTTGTTCACCTAATGTTGTGCATGACCGAATACGTAAGAGAACATATTTTGTGTGTCTCTGCTTAGGTGTATAGTTTCTTAGTTTGGAGGTGGCCTCAAAACTCAAATGAACAATCGGCAAGTATGATACTATTCCACATGACTGAGACCTAGGATCCAATATATAATCATATCTTAACAAACCTGTGTGATATATATTGGACTAGGTAAGATATTAATTGGGATAAAAGTAGATCTGGATCATTATTTAAAGAGAAATCCTAAGTCCAAAGCATTTTTCCTTGAAATATCAGCATGCATTAATATACTCATTAATGTCCCTTCCATAGTACAACTTCATATGCTTAACTGAAGGTAGTTCTCAGTCATTGTATCATCTATTTATAGATATATAATTTATAATTTCTAAACTGGCATAGTGACTGATTTACATACAGCTGGGAACATGCATAACAAACATGTAATATAATGCACATGCAGATACAAAATCACTGAATGTCCAGTCCAAAAGGAATACTTCATTATGTAAGTCCATTTGAATTTTAAGTTTTCCATCAGAAAATGGTTTCTAGTTTATGTAATGAAATGTTTATTTGAAATCATCAGTAGAAAAAACTGGTATGGATCAAGTGAAAAATTATTTTTGCCTTGGCATGTTATATTTACTACGACTCCTCCTTCAGCTTCAACAGTGGTTCAGAGTGTGTTTATCATAAAGAGCAATTCTTGAGGAAATGCTATATCCAGGTGTCAATATATCATTACTAAAGGGCAGAACTGTGGTTAGGAATTTTTTATTTTTCTATTAACTCTTGTCCAGGAGAAAAGAGTATAATTCAGGCATAAGTTGACAACCAAAGGATATAGTCTTCCCTCTTTTGTTGCACTACAACATTCTTGGCAAAATAATCTCAATGCTCCTATAAGAAGGCTCACAAAAGCACTGTCAGAAAATCCATGAAATGCAAATGGGTAGGACCTGGAAGAAGTATTTGTATAGGGCTGAGTATTTGCGTACTCGGGTCTCCTGACAAGGAGTCTGACATTCTCCTCCTGGACAAGAAGGGGGATCCTTTTTGCCGGTATCAGGGATGCAACGGTGTGTGTGACACAGGTCTTTGGTCTCTCTCAGCATCATCACTGTTACATTCTCAGTAGATTAACCAAGGTGCCTTTCCATTCAGCAAAATATATTTGATAATGCATATAATATTTTGAAGTGTGAATAGTGAATGGATTCTAGTCTGTATGTTGTTTTGTTATGCTGATTCATATCCAGCCTATTCCCTGTGAAATCAGTAGAACCATTTCAGGTTTACGCCACTATAATGGTAGGCAGAATCCAGTCACCTTACTTTTTACTTATTTTGAAAAGAACCCTTAATAATCGTGACACTCTATAAAGAAGGAAAATTATTATGTGAAATCTGGAGCATACAACTTCTATTAAACAGGCGGAAAGAACGTCTACTATTTCACTTTGAAAATGCACCAGTAAGAGTTAAGTGAGGTGGGAATGATAGCCCATAAACCAGATCACAACAGCTGCACTCCATGTCCACTGCAGTTCCACAGAAAGAAGGAAAATTAATTTTAATTGTATTTCAGCCATTGGCTTAGATGATCTGGCTGCAACGCAGGGACTTTGGTATAATTTTGTTTCTTGGCTGTGGTCCACTTAGCCTTGACATTAGAATAAAGGAATGCAGCCATAATACCAGAAACACCCTGGAAGAGGCTTATGGTCTGTCCAGGGGACAAGAGGATTCTATATGTCTGACTTTAGCTGGAAACGCAATTGCCCTAACAGCTATGCAGAGCTGCAAGAGAGAGCCAAGTCTTCCCCACGTAATAGTGAGTGCTTGTTGTTGTGGAAAAAAAAAGTAAGTATATTTATATGTACATATGCAGGAGGGAGGGTGTGTTGAACGATTAGGACATAATGACCTTATTTCAGGGAGCCAGAGTAAGCCATGATGTGTAAGGCAATTTTGAACTTTAATAAAATTTTCTCAGCAGATTAATGTAAATATTTGAAGAATAAATTTTGTAACTTCACCATGGACAAAACACCGATCCAGGACCTCTTTCTGTAGTGCAATAAATTTCTGTCGGTATCATTTAAAATGTCAAGTCCAAACGTTTTTTTAAAGTGTAATATAAGATTAATACTTGATATCTTTTTCCATATGTTAAAAGTTAGCAAATAAACAATGCATGTTATGTTAGTGAGGTCTTCAAGTGTTTCTTTTTCTCTTCTCACTGCCGAAAATTTTTGGGTTTATCTCATTCACTTTCAGCTTCAGCTATGACTCTAACTCAGTGTTCTTCATAACGAACTGTACTGAGGAAATATGGCAAATGCCAGCAACTCAGACAGTAATGCTGCATTTCTCATCAGCTGTTTTCTCAATGACAAACTGCTTTCAGAAGCAAAGCTGGTTTTAGAGAATAACTTGTCTCCATAGTTATATGTGGGAAACAGAATTGCCACTCCATAGTTTTAATTCTCTTCCAGCCTCTTTTTATAAAGCCAGATTATGACCTGTGGTAACATCATCAAATCTAAGCAAATCCTTCTGAAATGCCACAGGTGTGATCACATGCCAGAATAAAAATTATCCGGTCAGTTTGAAGCAAATGAAGCAAAGCCTTTCTGTCAATGTGAGGGTTCAAACTGAAGTGATCTCACACGAATGTTTTTTCTGTTTTCTCTCTTTTCACTTGCCAAAGCTTCAAAATGGTTTGGACTGAAACCTGCAAATCAGTTTAATTTTGTTGGACAAAGGTAGGGGAGACAAAAGAGCTGTGCTGTGGGGCTGGCCTGGAGCAAAAGGGGACAGTGGAAGCCACATGAGAGAGAGGTAAGCTGTCTAGCAAGGTGTGTCCTGGGAATAACAGAACACAGCTCTTGTTCCACCAGTTTTTGAAGCTTTATGATAGGACCAGAACAGGAAAAGACCTCTTAATATAGCTTTTTGTTGTACAAGGAAGATCTCCTTTTTGGAATTATTCTCATGGAACTATTCACACATATCTTTCAGAGCTTCTTTATGCAACCAACATTGAACAAAGGGATATCAGCACACCTGAGAGTCAAACAGAGAGAAAGAAAAGTATTAAGGTGCTTTCTAGATATCTTAACACCTTTTGCAAACTCTCTTACCTCTGCGTTTTTCATTTGTGTCCATTTGAAATGCCACAGATGACCTTTGCACATAGTAGTGGAAGAAGGTTCAACTACTTTGGAACCTTAATCACTGAAGCAGTATCAACCATTTATCACTGTTGCTTTTAAGATAAAATTATATTTTTCAGAGTAATTGTTATGATATATTATATGATATGTTTTATGATATAGTTTCAAATGATTTTCATTCAGGCCCATACCCCTGGTGATGAGAAGCCAGGAAGCTAAGTTTGAGAGTTGAGTCTGCTCTTCACCTTTCTTAAATTTGGGAAATCTGTGTTATCTCATCAAACAATATATTAGGATTTCCTTAGCTATAGGTTTTGCCTCTGGGCCTTATCAGGAATTAGTTGTGTCTCATAGGGTGGGCTTTGGTTAACACCTGTTAAGCAGCTGAACACCCTCCAGACAAACATCCGTTCATGGATGGTAATCTTCATTCCAGGTTTTAGAAACCAATCAGCGGGGAAGGAAGGAATATATTTTCATTTCCAGTACTGTACATGTAAGTAGGTATATTAAAAGAACTAAACCAACATGGCTCTTCCATGTTAATATCCTTCCTCTGTGCTGAAGGAAGGATATTAGTTGTCATAGCTTAATAGCCTACTTTAATGGAAAAACACTAAATAAAAGGTATTTTTGATGAGTTTTATAATTAAGCATTTTTAGTGCTAGATTTCCTAAAGAGCAGCTAATGATAAAAGGTTCCTACCTCAAAGATCTTACAAATCAACTAAATTGCCTAATACTAATGTGCATAACTTTTGAACAAGATAGTCACTGTATTCCAAGTAGTCAACACGTCCTGTTAGGGATCAAACATTTAGTTCAATCAAACAAATCTCTGTTTTCCCCCACTGAGCAGCGTTATATGTCTGTGCCGAGTTTGAGATTAAAAGATCATGGGCTACGCAAAACAATTAAACTTTTGTTCTACCGTATCCCTACTTGAAAAAGAAGAGCTGCTCTGTGAACGAAAACCAACAAATTCATAGTTATTTTTGAGATAGGATGCAGTGATCTCGTACAGATAAGATGCACTCTATTTGCCCTATTCAAATGTTAAGCTATCTAATGCAAATATTATTTTCCAGTAACTGAAATAATTAATTTAACAACACCTCTATAAAACCATGAATGCAAATCTCTTTCAGTTACTGAGGTAGCTTTCACCAGCTTATTTTCATCGGACACTAATGGCTTTGTGCTGTGGCTGTTATTTTCTCCCTATGATAACGAAACTTTCAATGGCTGCATGAAAGCAAATAGTACTTTGCGGTTTATTATTTTTATTTCCCCATATTTTTATAACATAAGTATATTGACAGTGTGTATTGTAAGTTTTGCCGTTTCATTTACATTTACATTTCAATAAAATGTATAGATATTTTTAAGATATGTATTTTAGATATTATATGTTATGTTATTATTTAGGTGCAGTTTACCTATAAAATCATCCTCTATCTTAGACTTATTGTCTTATCTTACAGGTCTTTCGCTGTTCTATTTTCTGTTGGTTATTTTACTGTTAACTTTTCAAGAGACTTAGTACAAAATGTTTTATACACTTTTTACTCTCTGTTTCTCTTTGTAAAAATCAGCAATGATTTAAAGCCTTAAAGCAAACAGGAGTAGCTCTGCCATAAGAAAGAGAAGCCAGAGAACAAGAACCACTTCACAAACATAAGGCAAACAAGCCGCCCTTAAACTCCCTCCTATTGATCATACAGAGCAGCCTCAAATTGATTGAAGGGATTCAGCCAAAATAGGAAGTTCTTGTGGTGAGACGGCCGATACGGTCAGGCTGGAAAACCTCTCAACTGCTTCCTGTGGTCACCCAAATTCCAGGGCCTTGCCGAACCGGAGGGCACTCTGAATAAAGGATTTCTTAGAATTTGCTCTGCCGTAGTCAGGGGCTCTGAAAACGCCATGTGACTCAGTCCTGGATGATTTCAGTTCCTTGAGCAAACTAAGATAAAGTAGAAAAATGTTTCCCTGCTTACCCTGGAAAGATTCCCATGAATAAGAGGTACTGCAGTCAAGGGAAATTTTCTGTGTAGGTTTGCTGACATTTTGGTGGTGTATAGCAGTCTCCAGCTTCAACCAGTTTCAGCATAAAGAACAGGGAAGCTCTGCTGACACCTGTTACTGCATATTCTTAATATGGACACGTCAACACTTTGAGTTTGATAACTAAAATTGCATTCTCCCTTAAAAGTTTTCTGTGAAAAGAATACAAGATGTAACTTGCAAGGTGTCAGACACTACCTCAAAACACTGCACATGCTCAAGTTTCCAGATCTTGGGATCAAGCACATGTGAAAAAAGAATGATCCTCACCTGCCTTGCAGAATTAGACTCTGAATGAAGAAGTACCTACTACTCCATTGCCAGGATTTTGCTGGAAAGAACTGATTTTCTTTACAGGATCTGGGCCATAGTGTGTTTAGCTCTGTACCCTGGTTCGCAAGAGTTAGACTCTGCTCTAAACAGGCAAGAAGAGCAGATAAAGGTCACATTATAATCTCCTCTATGCAGGACAGGAACTAAGCTGTGAAAACACTTCTCTGTAGTCATTCTGCAGAGCTGGAACAAAACCCAGCCCCTGAGGCTCCCAGGGCAGGACTATCAAGACCTGCTGTTTCAGTGCTCAGTCTCCAGTCTGTCTTACTGGATCCCATGTACAAGAACCTCTCTGGAAACCTTTTCCTTCATAGATCTAGAACAACATCAATATATCTTCTCCTTTCTCTAGCTTCTTTGTGTCCTAGCTTTACCAATTCAACACCAACTGCATACAGATCCTTTTTGCCTACCTCTATTATTTTGTTTTCAATACATGTGCTCAGTGTGTGAAATAGAAAATAAGTATTTAGGTTCAGCATCTAGTGTGACAGAATAAGATGCAGTCTTACTTAAATTTTAGGCATCTAGCTCTGATGAGGAAGAGATGAACTAATCTTTTTTTGAAGCCAGGTGCTTGCCTGAGTTCTGATTAGGTCAGTGGAGCATATACACAAATCCTTCAGAGGTGATCTATTTCACTTAAAACAACTGCTTACGCTAATCACAGCAGCTCTACTGGTAAATAGATGAGAATGCCAAGGTGTTAGCTTGCTGCCAAGAGCTAGACTCCTTCAGGCAGATAGTTATTGAAGAAATCTAGACGGAGATGTCTAGCACAGAGGCAGAGAGAGAGAGAGAATAATTAAACATTGGGAAATCAGAGTTTCAGTGATCAACCTTCTCCCCGACCCTCTTCCATTTAGCAATGTAGACACACTCAGTGGCTGTATTGCTTGTGTTCCTAGGGTTCATTTCATGGCATTAACAGGTGGGTTTCCATCTCCTTCACTTATATGTTCAAAGAAAAAAGTGAGCCTATTGCCTGTAAATCCAAATTTAGATATTCTGAATTGCCTCTTTCAGAATGTTCATCTCTGGCCAGCGTGAAATCCATGAGTCCTCAAAATAAAGTTTCCTTCTATAGTTTCAGTCATGCCCCTTTACCAGTTCCTATCCATAGGAGCTGTCTCACCATTTGATGTGATGATTAGTCTAGGTCCCACTCCTAGGAACCTGACTCTGCTGATCAATGTTCTTAGTTCTTACGTGCTTAGTTCAGTGGTTTCAGTTCTGTCCATGAAACTTGTAGGCATTGTTATATTCAACATCACAATCTGTAAATCCCTTTCTTTTTTTCCCTCTGTGACAGCTTCCAGACATTTGAACCTTTAAAAAAATCTAGATACTTGTTTATGAACTGGCACCCAATTGCTCTAAGTCTTCTTGTAAATATAATGGCCATCTTTTCTTTCTTTTTTTTTTTTTTTTGTAAGGTACTATACATGTGAAATATGCACAATCAGATTGTTCATAAGGGAAAAGATGCCTGGTCTTTCACAATGGTGACTGACTTCTTTCCAGACCCCATCTTGTTATAATTCTTTGTAACTGGATACAGTATTTAGAGAGAACTTTATGAGTATAGTTTTTGGCCCAAATCCTGGCTCTATGACCCTTGCAATACAGAAAGAGTGGAATAAGAGAATTTGTAATGCAGCCTTCAAAGGTGTGTTCCAAAGAAGTCAGTTCGGCCTCTACAGTGGAAACTGTGTTCAGAAAGAATTTCAGCCAGCTCTGAGCTAGTTCAATTTGGCCAATTTAATTTTGAAATGGAATCTCTTGGGCTACTGTTTTTTCAGGTTATTGATCTCAAGAGCTACTGGTCTTCCATCTGGAAGCAGGACGAATCCAGGAGAGGTGAGTGGAAGCATTCCAGAGAAGGTCTGTGAAAACATTGCTCAGAGGAGGCTAGGAACTACAGGATCTTGATGTGATTGCCATCACACAGCAGGTGCAGTGACTTTCTCACTAAGGAATAAAAAATGACAAGACCTCTAGTTTTCTTTATGAGAGCATCCTCTGAAGGTTGGTATGAGGTAATTTGCCCTGAGGGGAATGAGTGGCCACGATTGCTCAGCCTCTTCTTCCTGCAATAATTTTTGACAAGGGTGTGGTTTGCTGAAAGGCTGAATTTGATGTTCATGAAGCAAATGAAGTGAGTGGAAAATACACACTCCAGATACAAAACGAGAATCAATTACAGCACAATTTGCCCTCTCCTCAGTGTACCTACTGCATAAGTGATTCATCCTGAACTACGAGCTCAGCCCAGTCATTCAGAGGGAATACCAAGGTCTCACTTCCAAATTATTACTCAGAATCGAGTAGGAGGAAATCCCTGTTTAGGAGTGTGATAGATAATAGAGCTCCATCTCAGGGCACCTTGGCAGGATGGAAACACTTTCTCTTGGACCTAATTTGAGTCTGAAATGTTTAATGAGTTGAGTCATATCATGAAGTGAAGTAAATAAGAATAAGAAGCAGATAATTTGGATGAGGTCCAAAATGTAGCATGCCTAAATCTGGACTTCCCCATCATCACGCAGAATGTGGTAGTTACCCCTTAGTAAAGCCATTTTTTTAAAAAGTAAATTTAAAAAGCCAAGTTTTCAACAAGAGTAATTAGTGGGGATCAGCTGTGGTCTATTTTTGCTCTTCTTCAGGAAGCAAACTTCTTTTTGTTTGTTTGGGGTTTCTTGGTTTGGGCTTTCTGTTTGCTTTCCTTTTTTTGCAGCATCAAAAAAAACCCAGTTGTACAGACTGACAGTGGGACAGCCTTGATCTGACACCAATGCTGCATACACGCTTCAGCTGGAACAGACAGAATCCAATATTTGTACTTCTAGAAAAGGTATATAATAGAATATATTGCTAGGTGTCTATCTGGAATTAGGTTGCATTCAATAGTAAGCAACTACTCCACTAGAATTTTTGACTACTTCTGTGCTTTGGGAAATCTGTCAAAAACCTTCTGTGCATTTCCCTTCTCACAGTAATTATTACTATGATTCCAGCATCAACCTGATTTATGTGGGTATTTATGAGTACTTGGAGCACAGTGCTAAGAATCAGAATGCGTGGATTCTGTTTTCCCATATTACCAATTTATTATAGGCTTGGGCAAACCCGTCAACTTTGCTTTCTGCACTTCACTTTCCCCAGCTATGAAATGGGGTATCTGAAGGATTATAATGAGTGGCAAATATTCATACCACTGTGACGGGAGCATAAAAGCACAGCCGAGGTATTGAATAACATTACACAACCAATTAAGATTGAAACTGAATTGTACTAACCAGGTTGTCTTACTTGGCTGCATGAGCTGCATACGTTGTTAGAATCAGAGGGCTGATTATATGAATTATGGAGAAAGTCTTAAAAAAGCCCCAAACAAACAAACACAAGATGCTTTTAACGGTGGTGAACTGTTTGGAAAGTGAGATTTGAATAGAATTTGTTATGTTGACTGAACGGGAATAATCGTTATAGAAATAAATCCGAGTGGCATCAGACCCCCATCTCTAAGCTAAGAGCTAAGAATCTGCACACAAGCAAGTCATTGAGGAGATTCCAGTATTACCTGGATGAAGAACATGTTGTTTTTAATTAAACTGTGGAACTTTCTATACATAAAGAAGATTGATTGCAGTCCAGATCTGTAATCCACAAGGGAAACCACATTTACCTCATGGACTGAGGTCCAGTTTCCTGAAGGGACGTGCAGGGCCAGTTTTGGAGCCCATGCTTAAAAGAGTTTTCCTTTATGCCCTAAGACTCCTTATAATACTTGTGTCTTCTCTAGTAAATTTATAGCTGCTTTGGTGCACCCCCACAATAGCTGCTATCTTGGGAGGTGTGAGTTGTACAACTCCTATACCTGTGCCCATGAGGAGCCCTCAGACTAATCCTTAAACCAATCTTTTCTTTACCTAAAGCCCTGGAGGCCTCAGTCTGATAGACTTCACCTCAGCAAACAGATCTCATGATAGCTGAGCAAAGAGAAGAGCTCCCCTTATTTTGGCTTTAGCCTGAACATGCTAACATAAGTGTTAATGCTCTCATAGTGCTGAGCAGTAGAGTAGAACATGGGTTTGGGTTTGGGTTTTGGTTTGGTTTGGGGGGGGGGGGGGGGGTTGTTTGTTTTTTTAATTTTCCAGTGTGAAAAAACTTTAGTTTCCTGTTTTTCCCTAACAGGCTGCAAAGATGGACCTGTAGTTGGAAGTCCAAGCTTGGGAAAGATTCGTAGTTGCACAATCATGTTCCTGAGCATAGCTGGCCATCCACTTCTCTTTATACTCCAGGTTCTTCCATTCCTGAGCTTGTCACAAATAATCACATCAATCACAACTCCTTAGCAGTAAGTGGCATAGAAAAATAGAGAGGTGCAGAAAAACTTATTTTTTTCAGCTTGCTCATAGTGTCTTACATGCAGAGAAGCCTTTTTGTCTTCTCACTGTACAAGCCTATTTTGCATTCCCCAATCCTTTTTGTGATACCACAAGAAATGCCTTCCCCAAACAGACCCTTTTCCTCCTTTTCTTCTCAGTAGGTGTGTTGTACCACTCAAATACACCATAAGGTGATCTATAAGAATGGACGTGGAATCTTCATCAGTACAAATAAGGCTTTCATAATATATCCTCAAGCCCTTACATTTAAGAAGCAGGATTAAAAGGGCTTTTATTTAAAACTCTTCTATGTATTTTTTCTCTTGCAATCTGCAAAGGGTCTAGTTGCAAATGCTTCATCATCTAACAATTTTTTTCATGTCGTAAGGAGTGGATACTGCTACATATTTTCTTGTTTCAAAGAATGCAATGCTATGTTCAAATTAACATTTTTTTTTACAAAACAAAAATAATTGTGGCATATATTTATGATAGTTTGTATTAGAAGCATCTCAGATAGACAACTGAATTGTTATGGAATGAAATCTTCTGGTGTTTTTTACATCCAGGCAAGTTTTTCAAGCTAAATATTGTGGCAAAAAAATAAAATCCATCTTTCTGTAACTAAGAAAGATACTTACATACACAGATTTTTTGCTGCGATCTTATATTTATTGAAACCACTTTAATAATAATTCTACCAATATTCAGCAAGAAAATGTCAATTTTAGCTCTATAAGAATTTTATTTGAGAAGGAGATTTATGAAATAGCTTATGTAATTCTAAACCTTGAAGACTGAACTTCTCTAAGTCTTTCCTGGACTCTAAAGAAAAAAAAGAAATGAGTAACCAGTCTCCTTTGCAGGTGGGGGAAGGGGAAGAGGAGAGGACAGAGAAGGATTATGCCACAAGCTCTCTCTGAGTATTCGCCTGAGGTCTCACTGTAAATATCTTTTCTAAAAACATTAATTAATGAACTAAAGTAGAGCAGGATCGGGACAATGTGCCTGTGCTATGTGATTTCCTTATTTATATCTTTTTTGACTGAAATTTGCAATAAATGTGTCTCATTTTTTTGTTTGCTTTTGTTTTTTTTATAGTAAATGTTCAGCATTTTGTGTCATGATGGGAATTTTAATGAATGCAAAACAAAAGCATTAGTGAGGGGTAATGCCCAGTATATGAATCAGGTAGGTACATGTATTCATTAGCACTGATTACTAACTATTGTACATCGTAATGTGGGTCAATCAGATGCACCACAAAAAGACTTATAAAAGAGTTACTGACACTTTTCATGTTCACTTCCAACTCTGGATTGATCCAAAGTTTGTTCACAAAAATGCTGGTGTAATCTTAGACCAGAACACCAGAGCTTCCACTCTCTTTTTCACAAGTACGGCCCTCTTGAGAGGTTTAGAAATGTAAGTGCCCAGAAGAAATGGGTCCTGAAAAGAGTCTGCTCTGAACAGCAACCTTTACACATGTCACAAGTGAAGGAATGTTTGTGCCTACCCATGGGGAATTAACTACTTCCCCTTGCAGCCTGGCCACTTCAAAGATAAAGTAGCAGCTTTTTTCCTTTCTGTTTTTTTTGTTTTTGTTTTTTTTTTTTATCTCCTTCAGGATGCTAACATCAACAACAGGTATGCAGTGCTGATGAATGCAGCTTATTTTATAATAGGGTCTGGAAATCAGAGAAATTCCAACGGAGCAGTGGAAAAAGTCACACATTTGATAGATAACATATAATATTGCTGGAGTCTCGGCAGTAATCACAGTCAGCAGAAGCAGCACAATCTCAAAGACAGAGACATTTGTCAGAGGCAGTAGAAGCCAGAATCATACTTGATGCAACCCTTTTGCTTTCAGTCAGATCGTGCATTAGGTGAGTTTGACAGTTATCCCTTTGACACAGCTTTCTTTTGGCTCCTGCATGGGTAAAACATAGCACTGATGCTCGCTTTTTTTTTTTTATTTCTGAATTGCCAGTTCCTTCAGTGAAAAATCAGTAATATGTTTTTATTTTAAAAGCAGACTTTTTTCCTTAAGAAAATAAGCAAGCACTCTACTTAATTAAAAAATATCTCTAAGTGTAATAGCGTAATGGATTAAACCGTTCCTGTAGCTAACTGGTTCCTCAATGGTGTTCACCAACATTAGTCAATCTAAGGCCATCCACGGCTTTTGATACTGAATTCTAAGACGTAGTTATAAATGGAAACAGACTCTCAGTATCACCAGCTTTTTTTTTTTTTCTCCTCTTCCAATTTTACCTCTGGATTTACCATGTTCATTAGACCTGTTTATCACAGAAATGTGCTGCTAAATAACATAACACTTTGTCTAAGAAGATAGGGAAGAAAAGCATTCCTTAGGCATATACAGAATCACTTTCTCACCAACAGCTCTTCTTATGTTGAATGGGCTTTTCTGCTTCTACCAGGGAACGACCGTTCCCAACAGCCATTAGATCTGAGACCATGTTCTAGGAACAAAGCTCTCTTCAGCATCTGCCCCTGACGGTGGCCAATGTCAGATGAAACAGGATGGTAATGATGATGGCTTCCACAGATCTATCAGTTATACAGTGTGGTATATGCACAGATGCAATTTCTTTCTGGTCTCCAGCTGTGTGTTCTATAATTTGATGCACAAACAAGGTCTTCCTGCATTAAATGGATTTCTTCCAGTTTCAGTCACAGTGACCTCCAACTGTAACTTGTAGTCCTTTGTCTGCTTTTATAAAGTTGTTCTGCAGGTTCTATTAATTTCTTACTCAGCTTTCGCTCAGGAAAGTTCCAAACTACTTCCCTTTGTATTTTACCCTACTAATCCAAGTGATAAACTAAGAAGGACCTTCATGATCTAATTCCTGTATGTTAATACCATTAAATATACTACTAATTTCTATTAATGTACTATTAGAACAAGTAGTGGTGGATCCAGTCTTTTTCAGACTGCGTCTCATTTTTCTTCGCTTTCTGCAACAGAAACTGCAGCTATGAGCTCTGTAAATTCTCAGTGTTTCCATTCCTTATGGTTGAATAATTTCATATCTTAGAACCTTTTTGAAGATAAATATTTCTGAGTTTTTTTCCAAATGTTTATCCTAAGTAACAGATGAACACAGATGAGCTCCTTAAAAGCATGTAGACATTTCAATAGCTAAATCTCAAGGGTCCTGCTGCCAGTTTCTTGGACCAGGTTCTTATATTTCCAGGATCCTCTCCAACAGTAGTAGAGGAGCTGGACATCTGATAAGTAGCCCGATCCCAGCTAAGTAGGATGAAATGGAGAAGAAAGGGATATGGTTTTGATGTTTTAGCAGCTGATTGATGAGAAATATGTGTCAATATGTATTTCAAAATTTATATCATATGGGATATTAAACCCAAACTTGGTCAGCTGTCCATGTGAGATGAGATGGAAGTCACCTCAAAGCCTTGTGGTGCAGTATGGACTTCATCCTCAGCCTTTCATAGTTGAGGATGCTCTTATCAGACACCCCACTAGAAGAATGTTTAGGAAGCATGCTATGAGCCCAAATTTCCTAAATCTCCGAGCATTTTAGAGGAACTGGGAATGGTTGCAGTTAATTAAACCTCTTTTTTTGTAAGAAGGTTGCCTCAGAATCAGTGAGAATTTTGCTTAAGGTAGAGTTCTGGGCTTTGGGGAGCCAATTACCCTACTTTACCTGCACATCAGTGGAAAAATAGACAGACAGATATATATGTAAAGACTACAGAGCAGCTGACTTAGACGCTTAAGTGTCTCTGAGGACCTAAGCCACAGTTCTTGTTTCTTCATGATTATTTTCAATCTTATTTCCTTTTTAAGATTATCTGATAATTGCATTAGTTGTCTAGATCAAAGCATGCTATTTTCCATTACTATATTTTTAATAATTATTTATGTGATGGGTTAGCCTTGGCTGGATGGAGGTGCCCGCCAAAGCAGCTCTATCACTCCCCTTT
>NW_009260482.1:220031-257583 GCF_000687185.1 Egretta garzetta | reverse complement strand
ACAGGTGAGAGAAAATATATCAAAAGGCTTGTGAGTTGAGATAAGGACAGAGAAAGATCATTCACCAGTTACCGTCATGGACAAAACAGACTCGACTTGGGAAAACTAGTGTAATTTATTACCAAAATTCAAATCAGAGTAGGACAGAATAAAAAAAAAAAACCAAACCTGAATCTTAAAGCACCTTCCCCTCACCCCTCCCTTCTTCCTGGGCTCAACTTCACTCCCAGTTTTCTCTACCTCTTCCCCCCCCAGCAGCGCAGGGGGACAGGGAATGGGGGTTGGGGTCAGTTCATCACACGCTGTCTCTGCTGCTCCTTCCTCCTCAAGGGGAGGACTCCTTACACACCCCACCTGCTCCAGCCTGGGATCCCTCTCACGGCAGACAGTCCTCCATGAACTTCTCCAACATGAGTCCTTCCCACAGGATGCAGTTCTTCACGAACTGCTCCATTGTGGGTCCATTCTTTCTGCAGGGTGCAGTCCTTCAGGAGCAGATTGCTCCAGCATGGGTGCCCCACAGGGCCACAGGCCCTGCCAGGAACCTGCTCCAGTGCAGGCTTCCCATGGGTCACAGCCTCCTTTGGGAAACTCCCTGTTCCAGTGTGGGGTCCTCCCTGGGCTACAGGTGGAGATCTGCTCCTCCATGGGCCTTCATGGGCTGCAGGGGGACATCCTGTCCCATCATGGGCTGCACCAGGGGCTACAGGGGAATCTCTGCTCCGGCTCCTGGAGCACCTCCTCCCCCTCCTTCTGCACTGACCATTCTATCTGCAGGGCTGTTTTCTCTCACACCCTCTCACTTCTCATCTCTCTCCTGCTACTGTTCCCCAGCAGGTTGGTTTGGTTTTTTTTTTCCCTTCTTAAATATGTTATCACAGAGGCACTTCCACCATCACTGATGGGCTCGGCCTTGGCCAGTGGCAGGGGTGCCTTGGAGCTGGCTGGCATTGGCTCTATCAGACACAGGGAAAGCTTCTGGCAGCTTCTCACAGAAGCCACCCCTGTAGCCCCCCTGCTACCAAAACCTTGCCACACAAACCCAATGCAGCTTATTTCTACTCCTTTTTTATCCACTTACTTATCCTAGTTCCTTTGTTTCCTGATCAATATATGGCAGAAACCTTCTCATCTGTAATAGGAAGCAAATTAGCCTGAGGATGCAAATGGTCCTGCTTTTTTCAGTAAATTATTCAAAAGACTTCACAGATATTCCCACAGGGTCAGGCTTATCAAATACCTGAGAATTTTGCCCATGAGCCAGGATGATTTGAATTGCATGCTTGATAACAGGTAAACAGAAATGCTACAACAGGAAGGATAATGACAGAATATATGATATAGGTCAGTCCAGGCAGAATGAAAATTAACTGAATCCCATATTGTACCATTTCTTCCAGGACCTCAGAATGATTTCTAGAAATTACAAGGAGGCAGACTTCATGAAATTGGGAGAAAAATTTTTGCTTTAAAATGATTGTCCAAGATGAGACACAGTTCAGAACTTTAAACATTCATCTCACTGTTATTCTTTGGAGGTCTGATTCATAGCTCAATGAAAGCAATACAAAGACTCCTTGTGATTTTAGTGGACTTTAGATCAGTCCCCATGTGAATTACAGGAGGCATCATATCAGTGCATATAGAGATAAGGAGGCATCATATCAGTGCATATAGAGATAAGCATCCAAAAGCATTCACCATATTTGCAATAAAATAATACACCTGTGTTTGAGGGTATTGAAATGGAATAGAAATTGAAATAGACTCTATGGTTCAAATCGTTTTCTCTTATCAGAGTTTCTCTACTGTAAATTAAGTCCAGATGGTTATTTGCCTGGTAGCCAGCTCTGACCATATTCCTCTGTTCCCTCCACCATTTGCGATAGAGCTGATGCATGGTTTTATACACTTGATAAATGCATTCATCCTGAGGGCATCATTCTGTGGGTCATTGGGAAGAAACCTCCTGGCTTCTATGAATCCAGCCTTGATATGAAAATTTGCAGCAGTATGTAAAAAGATGGGATAAATGAAAGATTTCTTCCTTTCTCCACATGTCCCGACACTTCTGGCCCAAAACAAGAGCCCAGTGGTTCTCTCCACTAATGTCAGTGGGGAAGCTGGAGATGAGGCATACCTAGGAAGTGCAGGACATAGACAGATAGGAAACAGTATGCCTGCGAGGGTTGCCAATTACAAAAGTTCATATTGAACTAGACTGGGTTTGAAGCGGTGGTATTTCCCATTCCAATCTCTAAATCACACTTAAACTGATGCCCATTAGGCTTCTTCTGTTCATTACTTCTGCAACAAAAAGCATCCCATAACAGCCTGACTGTCTACAAAACTGACAGAGGCCTGAGAGATCAATAAAGAAGGCCCTTAGGGGCCTGTGGGGCTTCTTGCATCTGAAAACACCTCCCACGCACAATTTAAGGGTTAGTAGATCTGAGTACTCTCAAATCAGTTCTTAATGAAGCACCCTGTGAAAATGCAGAAGACCTAGAAAAATACCATTGATCGTTTAATTCATATTGCAGTGACTATATTTTCTTAGAAGGAAAAGGGTTGGGAATTATTGCTTCGTTTTTAACATTAGAGGTAAAATGTCATTTCTTATTGAAGTTGCTTGCTGTAGTGCATTTGATTATATATAGTGCTGAGCAAGGCAGAATTAAATCCCCAGACCTCATCCCTTCCTTCTAGCATTTTTCTTTATCTGTGGTTGACTACAGTTTGCAGAGTCCTTGAAGCACAGCTCATCTCTTTGTGAGTATCCAGAGACATCTTAATATTTTATAGATGTTACCACAAATAGCTTTCCTTTCCCCTTTTTTTAGATGAGACGCATCAGCAAAGTGTAGTTTAAGAGAATGCAATGTACCTGGGTCACTTCTTTTACATGGCAGTAGTCCAAGCAAGGACTGCCTATTGCTTTTTAGTTTCTCAGATGCTTGTTAGTCATTAAATGTTCATATGAAAAGAACATATGCTACAATTACTGAAATGAGAAAAAAATAGAAAGTGTAAAATGAAACATGCATCTGGTTGTCTTTTAAAATCATTAGTATGCCTACTAGACCCAAATTCCTTGACTAAATAGCAAAGCAATTTTGATTATAGGAAGCAATTTATTTGTAAAACATTCAAGTCTTTCCTACAGGTTGGTGTGTGTGTGTTTGGTTTGGCTTGGTTTTTTTTTTTCCAGAAGAGGAAATGTCAAGAATAGACCACTATTAGCTTATTTAAATGTTGCAGCCTGCATACATTATAATTAGAGTTTGTTTCTCTCAGAAAATTTAAACAAAAAAAAAAAAAAAAAAAAAAAAGCAAAGCTTTTCACTGTGCACCAGTTAAAAATTCAATTACATAAACTAGAAAATTAGAGGTTCCCCTTTGGCTGGATACTGATGACCACAATTGCAGACCATGTAAACACTTCCTAACCTTCCTGTACTAACCAAATTTCTGTTTATTCCAACTTTCACAAGTGAACCCTGTTCAAGGACTGTAAAGGGGATTATCAAGATTGCCATGGTAAGCTTTATGTAAGTGTGAAATACAGGTCAAACTGATAAAAAGCAGCAATACTTTTCAGGGCTATTGGTAATCAAAGGGATGAACAAATAAAGGAATTTGTGTGTGTGTGATATAGCCATGTTCAGATTAATCTAATTGTGATTATCATTGCTCCACTTCTGGAAAGCATCTCTCTGCAGGGCAGCACTTAAGCAGATGCTTAATTTGAAGTGCATGTTTCTCCTCATGAAATCAATGAGTATAATAAGCATGTACTTAAAGTCAGTCATGATGTTGTTAGTCTGAAAGCAACAGATTTCAGTGCAAAACTAAGCATTTTCCTGAATCAAGACCATGGCAGGGTTTAGCAGAAGAAAAGTTTTCATCACTGTGAGCAAGATTTGTAGGAAGAAATAACGAATTTTACTAGATAAATTGGTCAAGTTTGACAGAACTTCCAGTTACATGGAGCTAAAAAGGGCTTCCTCACCCCAAACCCAACCCACTCTTTAACTAATATAGTAAACAAACAAACTTTGCTGCAAGGATAAAAATAGCAATGGGACACAATCCTGTTTTTCTTATACAACAAACCTACTTCTTAATATGCAACCTATGGGACAACACCCCACAGACGCAAGCCTGTTATTTTTCTGCACATGTTCTCAAATGAGTGCTACCCAGGTGCTCCTCAGATGAGAAAGCATTATATTATTATTCTGTTATACTCCATTAAACTTGATTTCTGAGCCAATCAGAGGTAATGTGTGTGGGCTTCATATCTGGTGCTCCTAAATCTCATCAATTAATATGTACACTGAACCTTTCTATTAGAATATTTTACACAATTAACAAAAGAATGCCATTTGCAAAAAGCATAAGAACCTGTTTCTGCTCTATGCTATTCCATCCTCTCTTATCTAGCCACTTTATCCACATGGATTTCTTCCAGAAGATAAATCTTTCAATCAGGATTTCTTTATGAGCTGCAGCCCTTGTACTGTGAGGTGTATATCAAAATCTAAAGACAAATTTTGTTCTCATGATTTTGTTAAACAGTACAAAAGCTTAAAAAGCGAGAAACCTTAGATGTCTATTCATTCAAGTTGCAAAAACATTTGCTAATTTTTTTCCACTCAACACAAGTGAACAAGGTTACTCTGTGTATTATCCTAACCATACAGAAAGTCCCAGATACTAGATCAATTGAACTACAGCACTAAAAAGAAGTTAGACTGGACATTAATGTTGTCTTAAATCAATTGCTGATGTATCTTGTTAATTTATTCATTCATTACAGTGACATGTGATGCTGCACAAAAGATGCTCTCTTAAAAGATCTATGAAAAATTGTCATAGTGAATCTTAAATTTCCCTTAATGGAACTTAAATTTAAGGCTCATTATTGTTTACATATCGGGATATATACTTCCTTTATCTTTCTCCTTCCATGAACATTCCTCCCCCCTTTCTCTCGACCAGCTTTTTTCTGCTACTTCCGAAGTTCCCTTTCATGTTGCCAGTCAATAGGTAGTTACTATAGCTGGATAAAAATAGTAATTTCCATTCCCTTAGAAATTCACATATTTTTATCTTGCAAACTCTTCATTTCCCTGTATTTAAAATAAACAAGAAACCTCTACAAAATCCAAACTACCAAGCCTATCTGGAAATACTTATACATATCTTATACATACCCAAATTTAAATATTTAATTTCAGCCAAGTCTGATATAAAATGCATCCCTCTGCATTTCAACAGCATTGCATAGGACTTGTTTCCAGTTGTGTCAGGTTGGCTGTGCTGGTTGGCCAGGCAGTGGTTACCGCAACGCCCCAGCAAGCCCACACTCCTCATCATCCACCTTGCTCTTCAGGATCTCTGGCAAAGTCTCAAGGGGCAACAAGGTCTTCAGAAATCTGCATTTCCTTTCATGTAGTTCTTGACAGTCTGAGCTATTTCCACTCTAATCTTAAAACTGACTTGAAAGTCATAACTGACAGCCAAACCCTCTGAAATAATGGTCTCAGTACGAAATCAAGGTGTGCACTAAAGCCTGTGTGTCTCACCTGCCATCCTAGCTGTGGGGCAGTGGGAGTAAATTCAACAGTGTTTCTCCAGAGAAAACAGCAACAACTAATTAAACAATGGAGGAAATGATGAGGAAATCCATTCAACATATTCTTGAATGAGTTGATAAAAAGGTAAAAAATAATTTCTTTTAACATTCTGGAGAAAAAATGAATCACCTAAAAGCCATAAACAGGAGAACAGCTGAACCTTGAAAAGGAGGAGTATTCACGTTGTATCCTAATATGAAATTACTCAGGCATAAATGAACATGGGGAGTTTTGTTTGCAATTAAACAAATTCTTTAGCTACCCTAAAACTTGACATTTTATAAACCTCACAGAATTTGGTCACAGACTAAATTTGATACATGCTGACAACTACCTCTTGGGGTTGTGTTTTAGTACAAAAGCTTTTGTTTAAAACAAAAAACCTCAGGAATAACTAAAGATCTAATTGTCCATCTGTCCAAAGTGCAAGCATATTTCCCACAATGTAATTACTTAATTATGACATTTTCATTTTATTAAAAATGGCAAGTTTCATATGGTGCTTACAGTAAGCCACAACAGAAGGATATTGAATCTTTGAAAGATCTTTCAAAATTATGTAAACATCACTTTATTTGCAGTGCATAGTCCAATCTTTCCTGTTAATGAAAGATTCCTTTACCAAATTCCCATAGTAAAGTAGTTTATAGTATTTTCTAAACGAACTGAGCAACATCAGCTTTCAATTCAACAGTGTTGCTTTGAACCCTTAGGAGCTTTTTTTTTTTTCATATTCCACCTGGGAGCTGATTTAAGAACTGCTCTTTTAACAGCTATGTCTTTCTTAATATTTTAACAAGTTTACAGACCTCCTGGGGTGTTCTGTAATATTGAAGTTGCTTCAAGAAAATGTTTCTGTTTCAGTTTTGCAGTTATTCAGGAAGCGTCGTGAAATCTTACTAGACTGAAACAAGGTGAGCTAGATGATACCGTACTGTGTCTGTTTCATACCACTGCAGACTTATCTCTGTTAACTATTTTTTTTTTTTAATTTCCACTTTCTTTTCCAAACCTGTATATTTTCTCATTCATTCTAGTTTCAAAAATCATTCTTGAGCCTATTTATTTTTCCAAATGAGGTAGTGATGAAATTCTAAGTGATATCAGTGGAACAACACTGGAGTACTTCTATTTGTCCTCAGAGTTAACATGACAAATATCTAATCTAAACTTGCAAACGTGTGGCTTGTTTTTCTTTTACTCCTTTTTGTTTCCAGACTGTGTAAGAAAGATGTTGTGTACGTGGATAATTTCAAAATTAATGATGTAAAAAGGTATTTAAGTGATGATGAAGGAAAAAAGAAAAATCTTTCACTGGTGGTCTTCAATGCAAAACATGCTCATATCAGGCACTCAGTTCAGTAGAGAAGATACATTAATCTTAGTTGCTTTGCACACCATAGTAATTTATCTTTACACAAAATTTAGTGGAAAATTAGAAAGGCGTTTTACAAACATATTGATCAGGTATATTTGACTGCACAAAAATATGGAGTGGCTAGTCAGATGCAGTGTGTTTTTGGATTTGAAAGCATGTAGAAAAAGTGCTGAACTACATACAGAGCACAAGAATTAGTTTCTTATACAAACTTTCTCAACTTGGTCCTTTTATATGTCTAAAATAAAATTATATCAGGGCATACCTGACAGGCTTTTCTAATTGGAAAATATGTACAAAAAGAAAATGAAAGTTTAAATTCACCTCCTGGAAAATAAAAAGACCTATACTGTTAATGAATTCCATTCCCACTATTATGAGAATAAACATAGAAAAATAGGAATTACCCGTCTCTGATTTGGACAACACAGAGTTTTTCACCTCATAGATACAACAGAGAAGTGAGTACACCCTTTTAATTACAGCTACATCGCTGACAAATACCACTATCTGCTTTCTTCTCCCTAACCGTAAACGGAAAGAAATTCTGGAAGCAGAGATCCAAGAGGGGCAGGAAATTACTTTGATATTTAGATAAAGAGTATGGGAGTGAATTTCTTTGTTCAAGGTTTCTTGCTGAGAGAACCCACCCAGCAGCCCCCTCATCTTCAGGTGACTGCCCCCACTCTGACAGTCAGCTCTGATCCACTGTCTGGGTATGTGGCACGGTGTTCGAGCCAACTACAATGTCATGAAGTGCTTTAAACATCAGAAACAATTTCCTAAGCTTTATTCATCATTCAGTAACTGGCCAGGACACATCAGAGTATTGCTGTCATACGTATAGCAAGAACTGCCACCTAGTACTTCACAAATGCCTTCAGGTGTTGCTCTGGAATCAGTTTTTGAAGCTCTACGGATACTTCCTCTTTTGGTACCTATCACAGCACATTTTTGGTCTTTGCCTTCCAGCCATCTTGATTGCCAGTTTCTTGGGGCATGCCTTTGCTCTCACTGGAGGCATGCGTTTGGATTTGCTCTGTACAGAAACTCACACACACATGTAAGAGTGGTGTGGTATATGTGTGGTGTGTATATATAATGTCTGTCTGTCTGTCTGTGCACGTGCATGCAGATGTGTGTGTGTGTGTGTATGATGTGTATATTTTGTGCTGGTGTATACCTGGATCTCACCACTATACATAGCTTAGATTGGTGAGGACATACACTCAGCCAGGAAGAGACATAACCTGAGGTGATATATTATGTAATTCTATGAAAAACAATTAGTAACCAAATCTGGAGACAAATTACATCAGCATATTCCTTTTTTTTTTTTTTTTCTTTTTTTTTTTTTTTGGCAAAGGGGTGTGTGTTGGCTAATGCACAAGAGAACAAAACCTTCTGGTCACTGCTTCTGAATGATTTCCCATCCATTTCTCCATTTTAGCAAAGCTGGACCAACATCTCTTGGGCTCCAGTCTTGCGAAACATATATATTCACAATTTCAGTTACAAACACATGCTTTTCTTTTCAGTTCAGTCTTCTGAATTAACAAACCTCAGTTCATCTCCTTGCAGGTCCAAGTCACTTGCAAGAAACACTCAGCCAGTTGTCCAGCACACTGGCTGAATTATCTACACAAAATAGAGACTATTTTCAACAGCTCGGTGAAAACATTTACACAAGAATGATGCATGATTGTAAGTACTGATCTATCTAATGATATTTCTATGTAGAATTTATTAAAATAATTAATGATATTTGCTGCTGCAGACTGAGTAATAATCTGTGTATACTGTTTGTGCTGTGATGATATCTGTTTATCGGCTGACACAGGTCAAGTCAATCCGTGTCAACCACTGAAAAGCTGTTTAATTGCAGTGTTCTCATGAATCCCAACAAAGTCTGGAATATTCAATTCTAGAAAAAGATCAAGTGATTTGTAGACATAAATGCCTATACAGTTTTTCCTTCTGGAAATAAAAATGTCTTCCACTGCAGAAGAAGCCGTGCATACCAGCTCTCCATCATCAACAATGTTTGGTGCCAGCTGCTTCAGTGGTAGAAGCAAAAAACCCCAGAATAGTCAGTTACAAGATATTCTTTGCCCTGGGAAAGTTTTATTTTAATATCCCATAGTTAGAGGTTGACTATTGCCCTCAAGTATGAAGCCACACTTTCCTTCCAGAACTTTTTTTTATTGATTTTATTTTTGGACACCTACTCTTAGAAAGTAGTAGCTGGCAGGCTAACCTCAGTGACACAACCATTGACAGTGGCTTCAAATAATAGACCTGGTTCTTCCCCACTGGTCATTAGATGCCAGCAATATGTGAATGAGGTATTTAATTAAAGAAAACTCAGTATTGAAGTTCCAGTGCCCACAACTTAGCCAATGCAACCAGAAAATTAGGGTCAGATCCCAGCCTGCAAAGTGCAGGATTTTGTTCACTGTCCCTATTCTTCACCCACATAGTGTACAGATCTAGCTTGCAAACAACTTTAACCAAAAAGGATTTCTGCTGTGATTTCAGCTTGTAAGGCTAAAAAGAGTTTAACAACCAACAAAACACACGACATTCTAATCCGTTTGCACAGGCATACCTGCTTGGCAATGTAGAAACAAATCCAAAGCACTCCTTTCTGTTTAGGGTCCACATATTGCTGAATAGCATGTTGTATCAATCATATCCACTAGGTCATGTAGATCAGTTACTGCTTGGCTTTCTTAGGCCACATTTATCCCACCAGACCTCAGATTGCATTCAATGCCTGAGACAGGTATAACTCTAATTCTGTTGTGTTTATGGCTCAGGAACAGGAATTTCCAAGTTCCACTTAAGTCAGTACAGAGGCCGGACACATCAGGCAGGACTCTCCATTGGTTCAGTTTTGACACAGCCTGAGATGACTATGCAGCAAACAGTTGCTTCTATCTTTTCATGGCCCTTACAAAGATGAGCCATATTTATAGGAAGTTTACAGGAAGGAATCCTGTAAAAAGTCTGAGAGCCTGGGACACGTGCGGGTGCAAATATGCACTAAATCTACCATTTTGATGCTACCATTGTTGTTACTTATCAAATACAAATGCAGGTTTCCATTAGTATGATCAGCATGAGAGAGTAATAAATTGTGGGAACTTTAGGAAGCTTGAAGAGGCCTCAGCTGAGTGGAGTGAGTGCCCAGTGACTGAAGGGGAAGCTGGCTTCAAAGGCATTGTAATTTCTTAGAGGACTCCTTGAAGAAGAAAGATCTGCTAGCTGCTGGTGGAGAGCATGGAGGAAAGTAATGCCTTTAAGGCATTGTAGATCACAGCATAAGTTGGTTGGGAACAAAATATGTGAAGAATAAATTGTCCCACCCCTGCCTTTTTCTCCTGCCCCATCCAAATGTCTGTCTCTCTATCTGTGCTGTTTTCTCTTTTTCCCCCCTACCATCTTCACACCCTGATCCCTGGTCATCTATATTTTCAAGGTTTGTCTACATTCTTGTTAGCTACCATTTGTCCTCCTCCTATGAGACATGAAAGCTCTAAGAATGACTGGCATTGTCCCAAGTAAGGTGCAAAATAACCCTTATGGAAGGCCCTTTAATAACGTTATCCACAAGAAGCCATAGCAAATGTTCCAGGAGAAACTCAGCTCACAATTTCCTGGCTGTGTCAAAAATCCCCCAACTGCTGCTGCAGTAAATGGAGCGTTTTACCTTTAATGTATTATTTTGTGTGCAGGGATGGAAAAATGTTGGTCATTCTTTACATTCTTTTACTAAATTCCCAGAGTAAATTCATCTAGCCACTCCAGAAAAAAAAAAAAAAAGCAGGCAGGAAGTAATTTATCTTCCTTCATGATTACATATGGTTGGTCTTCTATTAAAAGGGAAGAGATAGAACTATAAGTCAACCTAAGTCAAGTACATCTGTTATTTTCTTGCCACATGCTATTGCTCTGGTTTATGTCCAGTTTGGTAATGTTCCCAAGATCATCCCAGAGAAAATTTTAGAGTAAAACATGTCTTTACAGTCTGTGTATATAGATAGTAGGGAGATGGGAGAAGAACACACTTTGTTTTGAGAAATTATAAACATCCTTGTATTCCTGATGCACCTTTGATACAATAAGAACCTACTCATTTTTTATGGTAGCATCTTCCTATTGCTAATTCTCTGTGTGAATAGCTGATTATTTATGCTAACTTTATCACCACTCCACTCAATTAAAACTCAGCATAAGTTCCATACTCTTCCCTGAGGAAGGTGTCTGTGATTACACCATTGTCTAGTGATCATGGATATAGCAAAAAAGAATTGGAGACAACCAATTCTTTGTGAGTTTCTCTTTTTAAAAATTCATGAGTAAAAGAGGAAAACACGAGAAATTTGGCATTGAAAACTGAGATTTCACATTTCCTATTTGTTAGGAGGAAGACAAACTGTCATCAAAATATTGGATTAAGGAGTCATTTTTTCTCATCAAAAACAGCTATAAAATTTCAACCAGCTTTACCCATCATCCCTCTACTTTTCAGAAAGAAAATAGGGAAGTTGTTGGTTCATGTGTAATATGAATGAAACATAAGCTTCCATTTATGATAAATAAAAGATTAATTTTTCTCTTCTGCTTTTAATTCCTCTGTAACTCTGCTCCTCTTGAGCTGGTCCAAGGCCAGTTGTTCACATTCCACAAAATATCATTTTTATATTTTACAAACAGGAGATCCTTCTTCCAGAAAAAAAAAAGAAAGACACATGAAGGAAAACACTAATATTTTATATGGCAAACTTAAAAATAAAATATGTTCCAAACAATATATTTCTTTCTCTTTTTTCTCTCCCTTCCCCCTGAAAAATAGAAAACTAAAAGAAGCTGTCTCGAGAATGTGCCTTTGTCATGTATATTTTAGTAAAGGTTAATCTTAACTAATAACATCTAAAACATGAGAATGCCTTGCCCCATATTTATTAAAGAGAAACTTTTGATCAAAGATTAATGGCTTGCTTTGCCAAACAAATCTTGGGCATATCACCATTTTCTCTCATAACTTTTCTAAAGCAACAAAACAAAAAAGAGCAGAATCCTCCAAAAACCTTAGTATTTGCTATGCAGGACAATAACTTTTTTTTTTTTTTTCTTCTGTATCAGCAGATCCCATTTTTGTCCTCAGAAAGTTTTCCCCAAGGTTACAAGAATGCAAGTCAGAACTCATTCTTGCACCTCTAATATGAAAAAGTTGTACTGGTTCTGTCAGTATAATAGTATGCCACTACATCACCTCTACTCAATGACTAACCAGGGTATTTTCTACATCTAATCTAGATCTCTATGAACAGATAATGGATAATTATCACATTATCTTCCAGCATTTTAATGTCTTTTTATCAAAGGGAAGTACAGAAGGTTAATATATCTGTCTGCTTTTTACTTATCCATACTCTTTTTCTCAGTGAAATGTCATTCTCAATTCATGGTTTGAGGCTTCTGGGAAGAAAAAATAAGCTCAGTCAAAGCTCAAACATAATGGAGTAATCAGAAAGCAAAAAGCTAATGGTTAAATCCAAAGCCACTTATTTTGTTCCCCTAAGCAATACTGCAGGCTCAGATGCATTAACCAAGGTTAAATCAAATAGTCATGATGTCTGTATGTTCAATTATGCATAGCCCGAGCCAGAGACTCATTCTGAGCCAATCTTCCACAAAGTTATGCCAGTTTACACCTGTCAGAATCTGGCCATGTCTCAGCCTAAATCTACCCAAATCTTTTTCTTCTGTGCACAGCTGCAGACCGTGTCATAAAAAAAATATACCTGAGCAATATGGTGATCTAAAGATCATATTGTTTTTTTTCTTAAAATACCTTGAATGCTATTTTTACTTCATATTATTTTAGAGTTTAAACCTCTCTTTTTCAAGCCTTTAGTCCCCACATATTCTCATGTATCTGAAAAAGTGGGCTACTTTTCATATTACATCAGTAAGCATTGTTCAGGTGCGTGGCTTTAGGTGTTTGACAAGAGACTGACCAGCACAGCACTTGGGGCAAATAGGCTCAGCTGTGGAAATTGCCATAGGATAGGTATGTTCAAAGGAGTACTTTTAGGTGGTTATTTATAGGAAAAGTGGAAATAAGTTAATAAATTTATTGGAAGTTTTTTATAGGAGTCTAAATTATCTTATCAAGCTTGCAGACAGAAGTACATTTTATCAGCTGAATAACTGATAAAAATATCTGTATTAAAGTCATTAGAAATGGTAATCACCCATTGTTTTGGAAAAAAAATCTCAGTAGTGACATTTATCTTAAAAATAAGTAGATAAACTGGTGAAAAAGGAGTCTCAATAATTTTTTTATTATTAAAAGTTTGAAGAGAGCACAAGTGTGGAAAAAATCCAGGTGTCTCAATTACCAGCTTCCAGCCAGGTGTTCGGATCTCAGCATTAATCTACATGATAATATGATAATACAAATGATAATACAATAGCTTGAATTGTAATTGATATTGCTTATATTCTGAGGACTTAAAAAATATCACATAGAGCAACATAAAATAATTCCCTAATTACACCTTTTAAAAAGATACTATTCAAAATAAAAAACTGAAACATTTTCCATGTGTTTATTTTTTCTGGTTTTTGCTTGTTTTAAAATTCCTAATTGCATAAAACCCCCTTTGTTATAAAATTTTTAAAGGTCAAAATAATCCAAATGTTCACTTTTTAATTACATGATATAACTAATTACACAGTTGAAGCTGAAAACATGTTATTTCAGTTTTCTGTTTATATATCTGCATATATTTCACTGACACGTAGTATCTATCCATTCGTTCACTTAATTTAAATTATACATTCATATAAAACCACCCATTGGCTTTGTCATGTAGCACGCAAATGATCACCTGGGCAGTTTCTTTACCAAGGAAATATCCCTGATTAATCTCAAGGATTAACATGCGATACCATATTTTCTTTTCTCTGTTTTTTCCCTCTAAGAAAGTCTTGACTGTTAATTTCCCCAGTCCTTCATATACATACCTGGGTTACAAACATAGTATTTTTTTAAATTCTACCTTGATAAGCTAGCTATAATTCCAAATGAATATTATGTATTAAGACAGGAATGGGATGCCTTTTGCTATTGAAGAAATGAGTTCCGACCTGAAGAAACTTTTGTCTTTCCCTGGGAAATGTCTTTGTATGGCAAAGACATTTTACTGTCTCAGAAGAATACTGACATTAAACTCAGAATATATGTTAGAAATTTGGAAATGCCTATCTTGTTTACATTTTGCAATGTCCAGTTTGATCTCTGCTTTTGCAATAAATTTTTTTCAAGTGAATTCATCATATGCAATTATGAAACATATAATTTATTGCTGTTATTTACTAAAACTATTACTTTTCATTAATATTAACATTGAAGTCTCTCCCCAAAAAATAATTAATGCATGAGCTTATTGATGGACACCCTCTTACATTAGATTTACCCTCTTGTAATTTATTTCTATGAAGTTACTTATTCTTTACAACAGTCAAAATGAAAGATGAGTCTGGACCATGCTCTGCTTTCATTTCACTAATATGATTAAAATGCAATGCATTAGTTATATCTATCCATAGCTTTAAAAAAAATTATTGTAAAATTACCATATCCCAGAACTGGAAGAGATTGAGAGAAGTTGTGTAGTTTGTCCTACTGCCCTATGTCATTTGCCAAACCTGTCCTCATAGACCCTAAAGAGAAAATTTCGTAGCAGTCACCTCCTTCTTTGCTCATCCCCACTGAAGAACAGTAGGCAGTAATGCATGGAAGAGTATTACTAAAAAATTACTTATATATTTTACCTTTCCCTAATGTGATGACCAATGTTAGTTTCCTGGAGTCCATAGTATCATGCATATGGGAAGCAAGCTGTTGCCAAAAGCACTCAGTCTCCAAATTCTGCCAATGTCCAGCTTATATCTCTATTCTGTCCCAGATACTACAATGGTTGAAAACCTTTCTCACATGAGAAAAGCACTAACATTTGTTAAAGTAATTTCTTAAAATACATCCAAATAGATGAACCTGAAAGTCTCTGTGGAGACTTTCAGTATCTTTTAGTAGGGAGACTCTAGAGGGGAGCATTATTTTCCCTTTTCTTTTTTTCTCTTTTGTTTTGAAACCACAAACAGAGTGAAGAAAATGCATATGTTACTCTATCTGTCCTTTTAGGGGGAATATATTTACGTAGTGTTTTTGAAGCACAAAGCAGAACTCTTTGTTAATATTAGGTCAAACTGAGCATCAGTCAACATAGAGACACACAGCAAAAGATCTTCATGTGGAATGAAAGAAAGGGACAGATATTGGATAGGCTTCATTGTCTATCACAGCTCTTTTCCCCTGAAAATAATGCCAGGCGAGTTGTTTGTTCGGGTTTTTTTTTAACCCCACTAATCTACCAGATACGGATTACCACACGGAAGCTGTAATCTCTAGACACAGTACCATATCTTCTCCTATTCAAAGTGTTTATTTACATGGTTTCTCCTAGAAACTCTTGGGTCATCTCCTGTTGACAGCTTTGCTCTGGGGTGTGGGTTGTGCACAACCTCCCACTCCTATTTTGTGAGGGTTAAGTTTCTAAACTCTAAACATGAGTGTTATGATAGTAGGCCCTATTAAATTTATTAAGGTGCCTCATCCTCCCTTGTATGAGAACAGCGTGGAAAGAGGATGAGTATCCATCACTGCTACACGTCATTGGCACATGCTCTGTTGGGCACAGTCTAAGAAATGACAATTTAGTCACACAGAACCATGTTCGGTGGAGAGAGAGGTAGGAAGAGGGAAAGGTGAATGTGTTTGTTTACACAAGTGTTTATGGCCACATGAAGGAGAACTTGATATTTTAAAATGGGATAATGGAACTGAAGAAGCTGACAGAGAGCACAGAGCCAGCAGAAGACAATAGGAAGCAACGTGTTCAACAGCTGAAGTGATGCAGAGCAAGGGAGGACTGCAAGATGACTGGTACATCAAAGTGCCCACTGTCTTCAAATATAACAGTCAAATCCAACATCCAGTCCCATTTCTTGTCTTCTCAGTGCTATTTTCAGAATTTGCACTGGTTTATTATGAGGTCTTGAGACTACTAGTAACTCTATCTGCATCTGGCTAATGTATATAATGTCGTTTCCTCGTGGTGTTGACTGTCTTAGCTATGTAGACCAGATAAAATGATTTGATTTTGGATTGAAACATGTAGTTATTGTATTAATGCAAAATATCCTCAAGTGCTACTCTATTATCTTCAGCAGCAACTAAAATATTTAATCTTTCTACCCTTATAAATAAGTGTATTTTCCTGGTAATTTCATGTTTCTGTTCTTTTTGAATGATGACACACTCTCCTAAGTACATCCACAGTCATGATTCAAAAAAAATGAAAATCTTCTACAGCTGCCAACTGCATATGGCTTCTCACCTGCAAGTTCTCTTGACTAGCAGCTTTGTCACTGTGCAGGTTATAAGGAGTCACCTGAAAAAGAAAAACAGAGAACCAGAAAGACTGTTCTTTACTGTTTCAGGAAAATTTTTCCAAGACCATAATTATTAACAAAACTCTAGGACCTGCAGACCAGGAGAATATCTTAAACTTCGGGGTACTAGTATGAATTCTATTCCAGGACAAATATAATGACAATTGATTTCTGAGAAAATGCAGATTAAAAAAAGGAAATAACTTCAGGTTTGCATAATCTTTGATAATTCCTGTTGGCTTTGCATTATGATATCTTGTGGCATCTCACCAATGTCATTCAGTTACCCTAAGCTTTGAAAAAGCTTAGACAATCAGGGGCTTTGCCGTAGAGTCAAGTCACAGAAGATCGTGTTTCCTGTCCGAGTCACACCCAATCTGTCCACAACACTCAATATTTTAACAACTCAATTAGTGCTACCAAACCAAAGGTGAGTCTGACTATAAAAGAACTTAAAGACAACAGGATAAAAAATATTTTTGTAACAGAAAAAAAGGTATTTATTCAGGATAAGTTCATATATCACCATCTTAATGTCATTCTTAGCCAACAAATTATTCACTGCTATTATCAAAATAATCACAACCATTTGTATGAGATAAAATAATTAGCACTCTTCTTTTTCTAGAAAGTTGTCCACTCCAATGAACTGAGTAACAGAAGATCTGGTGTCATAAAAGAGAACACTGACATGGAAAGTCTGACAATAAAATAAAGAAAACAAACTCCATGCTTGTTTGCTTCAGGAGTGACAAGATCTGCTTAGTTTTTCTCATATAAGAATGTCACCACTTCTCACTCTTTTCAAAATGCAATACAGGCAGCACATGGCAGAAGACTGGTAGAAGTGTTGAGGTGTAGGACCATAGCAAGGATGGAATGAGAGGTGTGCCTGACGTGTTGTGCCTGCCTCTAAAAGTCATCAAATGGAGCAAAACATGGGATTTTGAGCACCACTATGGTGGCTGTGCTTGATTTTTCTCAGGAGAGAAGCCCTTGGCCTGGCTGTCTTCAAGCTGGGGCTAGCAAGAACAGACCTGTTCCTTTTACTGCTGCTCTATTCTGGCCTTCTTTCTGAGGACATATATGAAAAAGGCATCCAGGTACTGAAACATCTCTGCTCACTCTTGATGACATGCCTGCCATGATGCAAAATAAAAATTATTTTTGAGAAACATGAGCACATGATTTATCTTCAGATTATGCACTGTTACACGCTGCCTAGCATCTGAGTTTCTTCAATGTAAAGTCAAAGCAATAGAAACTGGGTCCCCCAAAACCAGTAGAGAAAGGAGAGTATATAGATGTGTTAGTTAACTGATCTCAGCATATCATTTAGGAGGATATAGAGACACTGAAGAAGAAAATTGAAAGACTATACTAATGCTGATTTGGGGTAAGTAATGAAGGATGAAATTCATACCCCATGCCTTGGTAATCAGCAAGAGAGGAAATGTGTTCTATCAGTCTATACAAATTAACTAAATGACTCATTAGTCCAACCACCCCAATCTTTTAGGAGCATCCACCATTTACATCGTCTTCCCTCCTAGCACAGATTACCCTACTTTGACAGTTCTGTGCTAGTTCACCATTTGCAGACTACTGTGTTTGACCACGCAGACTGCTGTTCCACTTCAGCCTCAAGTTTTGTCTCACGTCCTGAGTCCTGATCCATATTTAACAGGTGTGCAAAAGACAGTTTGGTAAAATAAGGACAGCAGAAAGTTTTGGTACACACGATAAATCTTGAGCAATCAGCTGTAGAGACCAACTGTGATTAAGTCCCTTAACACAAACAAATCAAAGCTATTATGTTGACAGATGCTGCCACAGACCCAGGCATGATTCAGATTTCTCTCAGTTCAGCATTAGTACCAGGGCACACAGTGAATATCCATAGCTGTAATCAGACCATTCTGCTCTGCACCCCCATGCATTGTTACCTTTCTGCACCACCAGCAGAGCTGCATTTATCCACATCCGCACCATCAGGCTGCAGTAAGGCCAGTTGCTTGCAGTCAACCCTCATTTTTTTTTTTTGGAAAAACTCTCTGCTTGTGGGGAACACAGTATGCAGCAACATTACCAAAGTCAGTGAAATTCAAACAATTCTGGTTTGTCTCCGTTTTCCAACAAGCACATTCTGACCAGCAAAAGTTAAAGCAGTTTCTTGCCTGTCCCACTGAATTGAGTACTCAAGCGAGTTAAACAACAACAGTAAGTGTAAACAGTAACAATAAATGTAAAGGAAAAGGAATTGTCTTCGTGTAATAACTTTGCATGCTAAGGTCAAACCTAATATGTCTTATATACATAGGCTGAAAAAGGTATCATCTTTCCACAAGATCACAGAAGGACCCCTTGCTGTGAACATCTTGCAGGTTTCCTGGGGCAAGGCTGTCATCAGAAAAGTGGTAACACTAAGAGAGAATAATAAAAACACTGAGAAGAACCTGAAGAGGAATGGATATTTTTAAAAGCTACAATGATCCAGAAATAACTGTGAAAAATGGAAGATAACTCAAAATACCACAAACATCCAAAATAACTGATTTCTTACTTGTTTTCAACAGTAATTAGACTGATCATTTTCTGAATTTTACCATTTAAAAAATGTGCAGAGACATTTTCATATGCCAAGCTCGGATATTAGGGAAGCAATATAAATCTTTTAAGTACAACAATGAAAATGGTAGTGAATTTAATTGTATATAATAATAGAATATGCTCTATGTGCACAAGTAACCTATAGTAAAAGAGACTGGTAGTCTCTCAGGTCTATCTCAAAGAACAGCTTCTGCATACAAAGAAGAAACTGCCATTTCAGTGAAACCAAAAGAAGTGGGGGAATCATTTTACTGTAAGAATCATTTGCTCCTTAGGAAGGAATGATAAGTTGTATTTACTGTCACTCACACTATATCCAAACCAGTTTGACCAAAAATACCTATTCCTTGATTTAGGAGTCTCCCAGGTTGCTGTGATGTTAAGTTTTTGTGGTTTTTGCACTGATGTTTTTAAACAAGTAGCTCTGTCATAAGTGATAATCCAGCAAATCCAGACTGTTTCTGTTTGTTTGTTTATTTTTTACGTTATAAGTTAGGCTCAATATAATTATGCCTTTGTGTCATCAGCTCTACATCAGACAGTCACAGATCATAATGCAGCATTCAGTGCCACCGTTTGCACTGAGGATTACTGCTTTCAGCATCCTGGGACAAAACAATAATTGAATGGGACTTCTCTTTACATTTTACTTTTTGTTTGGGGGAGAGTGACTGCAGCCACTTGGGTTTAAAATTATAAAACAGGCATCTAGAGTCAAGATAGAAAAGTGTTACATCGTCTAACAGAATAACGTATATTTTCCCCCAAAAAAGTGTTGGCTTTATCTACTGCACTCTTACCTCTGATAGCAGTTGTCTTTTTGGCATTGTGTCTGTAATAGAGAAAAACAGGTTGAAAGAAAGAAAGGGAAGAAAGAGAGCAAAAGAGAAAAGAGAAAAGAGAAAGAAAAAAAAAAGAAAAAGAGAAAGAAAAGAAAAAGAAAAAAGAAAAAGAAAAAGAAAAAGAAAAAGAAAAAAAAAGAAAAAGAAAAAGAAAAAGAAAAAGAAAAAGAAAAAGAAAAAGAAAAAGAAAAAGAAGAAAAAAAAAAGAAAAAGAAAAAGGGAAAAGAAAAATAAGAAACGAAGAAGTAAAAGAAGAAAGAAAGAAAGAAAAATAAGAGAGGAAGAAAGAGAAAAGGATAAGAAGAATCAAAAAGAAAGAAATAGAGAATAAATATTTGTAAATGCTTTTAGACATGCAGTTTATGCATCGGTGAATGGTTCTTTATACATTATATATTATATACTATATACATTATATTTATGGGGTATTTGGTTTGTTTTGTGATTTTGTTTCAACTTTTAAGGAGTGCCATTAATGTGATTAATTAGCAAGAATTTATTGACTAAAAAATCTGCAGAGCCAAACATATATGATTTTTAAAATGTATTTTTTCAGGTGAAACTATAAACCATGGTCCTAATTAAGCCCTGCTGTTTCCTGAGATTTTGTGTGCACTACGCTGGGAAGGAAAGTTACATGGAACTTTACTTGATCATGGAAGAAAAATCTGGAGAGTAAATTCAAGCATTCTATTCAGTTCTCAAATATAGTCTTCATTTGAGGGCTACAGTGAATTTATGCCCATGTTAAACATTAAAGCTCTGTTATGGGGCCAAATAAGGGGAAAACTCAAATCAGCTCAAACATCATGAGGGTAGAACTTCAGCACCACTAGAGCAGACACCACTACCATTACTAGATTTACCCTGAAATACTGTGACTGATCACAGAGTTTATTATGACATTCTATTACACGCATTCTCTTCCCATTACTTTGCCAAATTGGGAAGCTTATTTTCTATAATATAAAACAATTTGTAATAAGCATAGTGTATTATAAAATGGATTTGAAGCTTTGAAATTTGCTTTGCAGGGAGCTTGTGGGTAACTATAGCTGAAACTATACTCCACTGAGATCTTAGCCCACTTCAAAGAGAAGTTCTTTATAAAAATCGGGGGGGGGGGATTAGCATAATCACTGATTTATGCAAATTTCTGACAGATTCTAGGTTTGTGTCTCCTATGAGGTATCTACATAGTTAAGACTCAGATATGCAAATATAAACATACACACTTGAACACTGTCAAAAGGTACTACCACTTTAACACAGTGTCATAAATTACCATGGAATCCACAGAAAAGTACAAGCAGAGTTGCTAGAATTATACAGAAGCCTTTTTTTCAGGTAAATCAGGAAGAAACTGCTAATTTTCCTGTTAGGGAAGGGTCCGAATTCAATTCATATGTATGCATTTATAACAAAAACAATCTCACCAACAATTTTTTTAAATAGATCTTTTAATGCAAATGGTAAAACATTCCTGTTGACATTTTCAGCTGTAAATCCTGTCTCAGTTATTTTTCACTGAAATACAGAAAAAGGAGTCTGTATGAAATTAAATTGCGTACATGCAAAAGTACTTTTATATAAGCCATTCTACAGTTGAATCCCCGTCTCTTAAATAGCTTCTGTTAAAAAAGTGATCAAGGTATCTGCCATTTGCAAGTCATTGCCTTTCTTGTTCCACTTATTCCATACATAGCATACTCTGGGAAACTGTAAATTATTTCCATTTTCTCTCTTGTGATTATTTCCATTTTCTCTCTTCTACATCAAACTTTTAGATGCAGATCAAGTCCAGGATGCAGCTTTTGGCTTGAAAGTGAACAATCTAAACATTTCATATAGATATCCAGCCCCTTTCTTTTTTTTTTTTTTTAGACCTTTATACCTGATACAACCTGATAGGATCCAGGCAGGTGCAGTTTGTCTAAAATGGGCCTCGAAGGAAGGTACTTGGGCTTCTATAGGGTACCTCACAATTTGTTCATATTCCTCTTTAGGCACCAAGGTAAGCTCCAAAAATCCCACTTCTCGACTTTTCAAGTGTTGTATGCAAAACGCTGCCATCTTCTCTCAGCTGGGAGAATGGGGGATCGTACAAGAGCGCATTGCTGAACAATAGCACTGTGACAGCCAGACACCCTCCTCCACAATGGAGCGCCTTGACAAAAATCTTTGCTGACCCCCTTCAGCACAGTCAAACTTGCCTTGTCATGGTAGCTGTGTCAATGAAAGACCCATTCAAATGAATAAAACATTAGGGTGTACCTAGTCCATCCAGCTGCACTAAAGAACTACATATAAGCTGCTTTTGCTGGATGCAATATACGTAGCACAGGCAGGAACACCAAAAAAAAAAAATTTAACTGGATGTCTGAAATCTCTTCAGCTGTTCATATCGGTAAGTCTTTCAATAGTGAGCCTTTGTAATAAGATTGAAAGGTATTTAGTATAGCAAAGATCCTATAGGAACAAAATCTGACTTTTGAAATATTTTCTCTGTTGCCTTGTTTTCGAAAAGCCTTAAATGACTGTGAAGGATGGTTTTTGCTTAGGTTTCCCCCCCTTTTCAGCAGGTTTTAGGCCTTGGGCTATTGGTATCCAAGTAGTTAAAACTACATCAGCACTAATAGCTATGAGCTCATCTTGTATAAGCACATTTTTAGTTAAACACCGCAATCTTGGAAAAAAATGTTAGTGTGCTTAAACAGCCTGGCTCAGAATAGCTCACAATATGACGCATACCACAGGAAATAAAGTGGTATGAGGCACCTACAAAATATTTTTCAAACAAGTCATTGAAGCTGTAAGCCCCATGCCTCAGCTTTAGGAAGTCACTTATTAAGAATCAACACCAGCCGTGCCAAGCTAAGCTCTTGCTCTTGGTGATTTTCCAATTGAATATTCAGGGCCCTGTCTCAGTCTTGTTTTCAGGGAAGTACATGCCTGGAATGTTAGCAAGCTATTTGCTGGAAAAAATGCCCACAACAGGCCCAATGTTGATCACATTAATGCGTTTGAGTGGGTATAGAGTGCAAATGATTGAAAGTGCTTCCAGATCTTGGTTGCTGGGGACAAAGCAGGCTCTGTTCTCTGATCTGATGGTCATTTTTTTCAGCGGAGGATGTGGTGCAGGAAGAGGGAACAGTGCCAATCTCTGTCTAATGGCTCCAAACAGGGCCTGGGCCTAGCTCTTTGGATGCTGATGAGTGGGAAATGAAACACAGATGGGTCAGATGGGTAAGGAGAGGGGGGATTACAGGTCAGGCCAAAGAGTTGGAATAAATTAAGTGCTTATGAGGTACAGAATGGCACATTGTTAAAGTAAATGGACAGGGAAAAAACATTTCTGCATTGTTAGGCACAACGAGCAGAAAAAAACATCCCGTCTTCCCAGACCACTTTCGCACATCACATCCTCATTGGGATTACTGCATGTTTGATATATGAATTACTTTCTATAGCACAGGCACTGCAAGGCTGCAGCATTCTGTAGTACTCAAGAGGAGCTAATTTTCCAGTAAACACTTCAGATGTAATTTATTGGGAGCAATACTTTGGTTCATGCTCCCGATCATAAGATAGCCAGCTTCCTAACTCTCTAGAGATTTCTGACAAAAGGGTAAGTAATCACATGTGAATACTCTGGGGAAATTAAGCAACAAAAGGAGTATTTCATGCATTCTCAAAATGCTGAGTCCATATTTGGTTTTATTCCTTTCAAGTCTTTGCATCGACATGAAAGAAGAGGATTTGGTTTAAAGAAATAGTCTAAAAGGACTCTGGCTAAGAAACAAAACTGGGGGATTTTCCTGGAAACATACATCACCAATTTTACCCTTTATACCAAAAAACCCCCACACTGATATAAAAAATGTTTTTATTAAATAATATGCACAGAGGTTCACTGCACTTATTTTTGGCATCTCTATTACATACATAATAACCAAAAAGGCATTGCCAAACTCTCTGTTGACTTGTACAGCTGTAGCGTTACAGATTTGAAAACCATCGCATTAATAAAACTTGAAAGGGAAAACTGGGCCTGTGAATTTGAACTAAGTTTGGGGGGAGTTTCAACAGCTTTTTTCTTCAGTCCTCAAATCCAGGTTCTTTCTTGACTATGAGTACCTATCCCTCCTGCAAATGTGGTAAGTATGACAGGTAAAATAAATCCCAGTCCTTCCCCACATTTCTAGCATGGCTAGAAATCAAGTGAGAGTCATCACTCTGGTGGTGTACTCCGTGGCACAGGCATGTATTGAAATTGAGATGAAAGCTGAGAAATGGTGATGTTAGTGACAGAACGGCTAAAAGAAGCGTTGAATAACAGGCAAAGAACCTGTTATGTTCTTTTTAGTGCAGAAAGCCAGTTGTATCTTGAGCAGAACTGTCTGGGATATGTGTCTGCCTCCCTCCCATCAGCTACAGCAGTTTTCACACCATGATCCACCTGAGGTCATGCCCACTGGTAACGTCTTTGAATTTCCCAGTATCCCTCTTCTTTTCCTGCCTTCCTCCTTCATAGCTGATAGACGCATAGACCCATGTGTTACAATGGACTGATGAGCCAGACAGAAGGCACACGTGAAGGGGCCAGCTGGCATGCCAGAGCAGATACTGTGGAGTTCACTTCACAGCTTTTCCATGGGTGGAGGCAGTGAGTGGAGAGGAAGAGATGAGACCATCTGGAGTCTTTGACTCTTAATCACCCATTGGTCATTACAAATCTTGAATGAACTTTATATTTTTAAGACAATGCTTTACTGAATTTTATTGAGGTTGATTTCAAGAGGTATTGTGAGTGGGGGATGAGGCGATCAAAGAGACAGATATACTGGTCAGAGTTTTGCAGGAAATAAGGTCAAAAAGAATTAGGGTAATAGAAATAATGAAAAAGAAAAAAAAAAAGAGAAACAAACAAGGCAAGCTCCTGAAAGTGAAGGCAGAAACACAGTTATGACAAATGGTCTTTGTATAGCAAAAAGGAGCAACAAGCTTCTGGAAGCCGTGAAAGGGAAAGCAGGGTATGGCAATGTTAAGATCAGAAGCACTCCTGAAAGGTTGCCTGCTAGAGGCACAATGTAGATACTTTTTATGAAATGCTTTCTCAAATCCTCTGCTCCTGTCTGATCAAGAGAGGAGCTCAGATCTGGTAGGAAGAAGAACAGGGTAGGCACCAGACCCGTCTGAAAGACTGGTATTTACACAGTCAGAAGGGAATCAGGAGAGCTCAGGCTGGAACGCAGCATGCCTTGTGCTCCCGTACAGTACCACACTGTATGAGCTCTGCAGTGTTTCTCATGGCCAATGGGAAAGAATTTTTTTTTTTTCCTTTTAGGTACTGCTCTGAGCAAGTGGTAAGGCATATAGGAAGAAAAGACATGGACACGTGGATCTCTCTACCTTCCAAATTTCTGTTCAACCTAGATAGCTAGTTTCTGAATAACTGCAACTGACCTTTTCTTCACCCAAACACTCAAATTTAAAGCAGCATTTTCAGTGGTTTCAGTCCTAGTTCAGTCTGAAAGGAGACTCAATATTAGAAAAAATGTAAGATGGACTACATCACATTTGCAAAGAGTAAGAGTCCAAGCAAGGGCTATCACAAAGCAGGAGCCCTGCTCTCGCAAATTTATTCCCATCATTCCTTGCAGCATTTAACACAAGGCTCTTCTAGTGAGGTGCTTATATGGCTTGCTTACCTGACCCTGACCATCTGACATTCCCATAAGACATCACCAGATACAGGGTGAATGACCTTGCTATACAACCATGGTTGTAGTTATGCCCTGCCTATGTATACTGTGGACACATCCCTGAGCTTTGGTCATCCTACAGTGTAGAACAGGCAGGTATCAATCTAGGGTGTCTTGTAGAAGACACACTCAGAAATATGTGTAAGCATGGGCTGTAAACAGATAAAAAGTGCAGAACTTAAAATTATTGTCATACGCTTCTGATCAGAAGAATCCCAAGTGTAGACATAGGTACTCTAGTCTTGGGGAAGGTAAAAGATGCCCTTGTGATCCTACAAAAGAAATTACAGTGATGAGAGCTCCCTCATCATAGCATAGCATCAGGTGATATAGCCATCTAAATGAGTATGGGAAAGTGAGACCATTATTTTGCCCCATTTTTTATGGCCAGCAAAACTGGCTGGGCATTGAAAAAGAAACATATTTAGCCTTGCTTTGGTATGTCCAACCTGCCTGTTTTTCCAGCACGAGTTCCTTCTCTAGGAGGAAATACGACTGAAGTGAAGTTCAGTGTGGAAGGAAATCCACCTCAGAACTAAATTAATCTTTGTGCTCAGCAGCACCTGTCAGTTTAAAAATAAATTATAGTTATTGTTTATTATTAGGCAAAATATTGTATCTCATTGGGAAGCCGCTGTTTATTCCACTCTCAGGGTTTTTTATAAAACTTTTTCAGTGGTTTCATACACTGTTAAGTAACTTTGACCTCAGAAATTAAAAAAGCTTTCCATCTTCCAGAACAAATGTAGATTTTAGCCCTAATATTTATTCATAATGAATTAATGATATTAAATAGCCAACCCCTAAATGACTCACTAAGATAATGAGAGGTATTAGGTACTTAAGATGATGGAGGCACTTAGGTAATGAAGAACCTAGACAGATGGAAAAATAGATCTGATTTTCAAAAGTAGTGGTTTGTGAAGAGTGTTTTTCTAAATAAGAAGCACAAGTCAGTATGTAAAAACAGCAATGGAAAGGGAATCTGGTCCAACTTACGCAAAAAGCCTCACTCTTCAGTATTTGCTAATTCTCAACCCTGCCTCTCTGGCCTTTACTTTTAGAACAAGGCTTCTTTAACTCCTGCTGATGCAATAACTAAAAGCAGGGCTCAGCCTTCAATACCCAGTATTAAACTGGTGCTGTGCTGCTCATGTACTCCATTGTATGGCGCTGCAAACTGTAGAGCCCTCATACAGTAAGCACCCTTATATGAAATGATTCCATTATCAGATACATGTCACAGAGGATTTCCTCCTATGTAAAACACTGACACAAATTGCTGAGCTACAAGATTTATCCATTTACTGTGCTACATTTTTCACAGGATTTTACTGTCTTGCATACAGACATTACTTTACGACTCTATTTCTGTACAAAGAAAATTCATTTTTAAAATTATAAAAAAAATCAGCATAGCACTTATTCTGTCAAGAAGTGTTTTTCCTTGAGTGGGAATTTCTTGAAGCAGATTTGGCTGAATAAGGTATGTTATGACCTTTGGAATAAAATGAAAAGCCTGTGGGACAATACCAGATTTTGGCAGGATGCTGTTGTTGCTTTTCAGTTTTCACTTCAACCACTGGCCAAATGCCACACCACAGCCTTGTTCTAACAGTGTAAGTCACACCACAGCCATCACCATCCCATGTACTGAATGCACTATACCGACCACTACCTACTCTGAAATAAAACATTACCTGCCAACTCTTGCTGCACATTCCTCATAGACTATTAGTTGAGGTGTTATGTACGTACAAGTTGTAGATGTCTCTGAAATATTCATGTAGTTCCACTTTTGCACCCTGTGCCAGACCCTTTCCATTCCCAGTTTGCCTTTTAAACTTCTCGATATCATTTTGCTGGACAGATTATCTGTTGCAAAGAACTACGAATAAAGAAAAAAAAGCAATTTCATATTTTCAAGGGTCCGTTTGGCTTGTCTTACATGTGCATCTGGGTAACTGGCAAATTGCAAAAATATCACCCCGAAGTTCTGAATCTAACATGCACTACACAGGCATGGAAAACTCGTCTCTAAAAATTTCTAAGAGTCTTTGATCTCAAAATTATATGGCTACCCTACAGAACACACCCTGTCTCTGCTTGCTACTTTTCCCGAAATCATTGGGCTAATTATAGAAAGGAAATTCTGAGTTACTGTGGACCAAGTCTCAGGACCTTACTCAGTTTTTACTCAGACCCAACTCAGATAATTTCCCTTGAATGGACAAGAGCTATCCAGCTTGTGTTAAATCAGAGTGAAGACCACAGGATATTCCTGGAGTCACTCACTTAATTTTCACTTCCTCATTGTGCTGAATCACACATGAAATAGATCATATCCTATATATAAAAATAACAACACTCATCATTCCTAATCCATCAAATAAAGTGGCACTTTTCTTGCTTATACCTAGAAGAGGTTAGCAGTTTTCAGATAAATACAACCAGTATATATATACATACATATATATATACACACACACACACATACACTAACAAATCAGTTTTTATTAGAAACATTCAGCAAGCAAGCTCAAAAAATCATTCTCAGTATGTCGGGGTTCTGGAAGTGGAGTTTTCTTGACCTTGTGGCAGGTGTGTGTGTACCAGGAACCCAGAAGGCTGCAGGTAGCTGTTTGAGATCTTCAGCTAGAGAGAACAGCAGCTGTCAGTTACCAACTTCGGGATTTAGTAGGCACACCAAAATATCCGTTATTTTCCTCATCATCCCAAGGCAAGATACATCATCCTACTTGAACAATGACCAGAGAAAGGGATCTGTAAGGTAAGGATTTGTTCTGAAACTCCTAGAGATTCTTCCAACACCACATTTACTATATTTGGCCTTTTCTCACACTTTGCTGAAGATGATACTGTGTGTAATTGCTGGCTTGCAGACATGTGGTAACTTAAATTAATTCCGTAATAATAATGAATTGTTGAATGAATAAATGAAGTAGTGGGTAGGACTCCAGCATCTGGCAGGTGAAAGGTGTACAAACAGATGAGGATTAAGGTAATGAAGATTTAAAAAATAGAAGCATTTTTGTCTCAGTACTGCAGAAGAAAATTATGAACTCAAAAGCTGTATATTTAGCAGAAAGAATTGATGAAGTTACTGGAGAGACACCAACAGGGAGGAAGGTCAAAGTTCAAGGTGCACAATATCAAATACAAATCAAAGATATTATCAGATAACAAGATAATAGCTCTCTGATACATTTTCAGAGATGACTGATTATTAATATTGGATAACAATAATGGCATGGTATGCCCTGTGTCCTTGGAGGTTACAGTACCAGATGGATCAGGGGTCCATGAATGGTTCTATCATGACTGATCATATCCCAAAACGCGGCAAAGAATGTTCGTTGTTCCTCATATTGCAAAAGAAGAGTAGCAGTAGCAATGAGCCATATTATCTGTTGTGTAGTATCAATTTTATGCCAGCAAAGTTTCAATGAAGCCCAGTTGCACTGGTATAAAACTTGTATAAGGTGTTGAAAGTCATGCCTGATATATCTACCCCTCTTGTATGAAAATCAATATTAGCAAGGTTTTCCAGACGTTATAGCGCCTGTACAAGCTGCTTTTCTTGGACCACTCTTGGGCTGCACAGGATCACTGTAGAGGAGGAGGGGAACAACTGTTCAGATCCGCCCTGAGGCCTGGATTCTGTTCCCCAGTCAGCACCATGCCCTGATTTACAACCTGGTCCAGAAGTCCTACCTACAATGCAGCTATATCAACACCTGCATCCTGGGGAAAACAAATATTTTTTAAAGTGAGATTGTTGGGTACAAATAAGCTGCAAAGCATAAAACTGGCTTGGAGCCAGGCCCAACAAGGGCATTAGGCACTGCAACACTCAGCATTGCTGGTTCCAGAATGAACTTTTAAAAGGATCATTAAAACGACATGTAAAATCAGCCTGTTACTGTGAGGTGCTAAGTGCTTCCATCGAAAAGCTTTAAGGGAGCTGAGCCTTCTCTGCATATTATAAGATTGGACCCATTTTTTCTAAAAATGTGATGAAATGATGCATTTTTATTTTACTTCTTGACAAATCAATTTCCTGAATGAGTGGTGAGTTCACAGAAGGGGCAGCACATGTTGCATTCCATTAAAAAGAATTTACTAACCATTTTTCTTTTTCTTTTTTAGCTAATCTATATGGCGTGCTGTGAACACTGAAAATTAATGTTAATTTATTTATCATTAAAAATAAGGAAATGAGGCTGAGCAGCATGGAGAGAAAGTCTGGAAAGTGTGAAAGTATGTTCTGTATTCATTACTTTCTACAGGTACTATTTTTGTTTCACTCGATAATCTCAAAGGGACACCAAATAAATTGGGGGTGACTGAGCTATTAAAATCGCTTATTTAATGGCTTCTCTCTTACTAGGGGGAAAACTTTTCAGTCTGTTTAGACTGAAACAATCTAGGTGGAAAAAATCTGGTCCCATAGATTTGTTTTGGCGCCAGTTATAAAACCCTCTGCCTCGGCTGTTTCATTTTGATCTTATTTAGTTACATTTTCATCAAGATGAACATGACAACTTCAGCAGACCATCTCTGGATACAATACAGATTAAAATGTAATCGCCCTCGTACACAGAATGATTTAAGGCTCAGTGGTTGTCTATCAGATGATAGGTATCTAACTTTGTTTGGTTTCTACCATAATCCAAATAGTGATCATACCGCCAAAGTAGACATTCACTTAAATATTTCCCTCCATAGGGAAATACTTTGGTCTCTCTTTACAAACATAAATGCCTATGCTGGCTTGGAAAAAGGGCCTGGATTAGCTCTTTACAGAGATGCTAATGCAAGGTGGAAAGAGGCTGACTGTGGAAGTGAGGAAAGACAAGGAGGAGACAAGCCACATTTTTAGCACAGAGGAAGTCAGTGAAAGGGACCCTAGGAAACAAGGGGCATGGCTGGAAAAGAAAGTGCAGCTAGAGCCCTGGAGAAGGGAGAGGCTCCTCAAGTTTCTGGCCTGGAGGGATGGGGAAATAGAGCACACAGTTTTGTCTTGCTGCAAGCTCCCTGTTATGAGTGTGGTGGAGGTTGAAATTCTGACCCTTCTGAGTCAAGTGAGCTAAGACTGCCCAGTGGCCTCATTTACTTTTCCAATACCTGAAGTGGAGCTTTTCTTTTGGCTTAGCTAGTGCATAATCAATCCCTGTATTCGAGAAATAGCTGGATCCTACCTCGGGCTACATTTTATAAACGTACTGTCATCTCTGCAGTTATCGTATCTTGAACACGTTATGCTTAGGAAAATCAGATCAGCTGTTTCAGAGAATCCCAAATGGGACCACTAGACTTCCATTAGCCAAAGAACATGGATTTTACTAGGCGCTAGCTAATAAAAGGACTGAGTAGTTCCACTGAAAAACCAAACAAGACCTAATACTTAATATACTTCTATTGACATGCTGCGCTTCCCAATCTGCAAAAACAGAAAGTGGAACAGTGTTTAGTATTGCTGCAATTCCTATAATCATTCTGTTACAGTTTACCTTTTCAAGTACAGCCAGATTATCTCTTCAAATATAATGAGTAATCTGAATACAATACATAATGTCAGGTTTCCAAACTAAAGTGAATGGAATTGTAAACTTCAGGAATTTTCCAAACTAAAGTGAATAGAATTGTAAACTTCAGGAATTTTCCAACCAGAAAGACAGGATGGAAATACAACATCGAAATCTGAGAAAGTTAATAAGGTTTAGCTTAGTAGGAAATATTTTATTACCATAGGGAGGCTTAAAATCACTTTAGAAAAATAGAAATGCAGGACTCATTTCTCTTTTAAAAAATATGTCACAGTCAGTAGTCATGAAAAAGATGATTTATTGCAGGATTCTATGCCTAAGTTGTAGGTGCTTAACTGCAAGCATGTGCTTATGTGCTTTTCCAAATAGAAGTGTATTTAAGCAAGTGCTTAAATTCAGTATTGCACTAGAGCCTTAAAGGTCTAAAGGACACCTCTCAGGCCTTGATTTACCCACCTACCTTCAACGACTTAGCTGAGACATACTTAAAATAGGAGCCTTGTCATCCTACTCTCTCTCAATGGGAAGATTTATTGAACATAGATGGAGTTTAGGGCAAACTAGCCTCCACGGTTAAATTCTTAGGTTCAGTGGTATGAATCCAGCCTAATCCTGAACTGAATCTAATCCAAATGAATAGCCTTTTTGCTTTCAAGCCACCTCATTAAGAAATGTGGGAGGAGAAAGACAAAGTCTGCACTATGCCATGAACTCACCTGACAAATATGAAAACAGCAGAAGGAGGAAGCAGTCACCAACAGTTAAAGCATTTACCTGGGAAATGAGAAAACAGAAAGAAAATTCTACCTGAAGGGATTCAAAACTTCCTACTTTTTATTTCCTGGAAGACAGTCTTAACCACTGCAGCAAAGACTACGGTAAGCCAGGTTCAGGCCACAATACATTCTTCCTCTCGAACCTATGTCATTGTTCAAAGAATTTGATGTTTATAAGTCAAAGAGCAAATAAAGAGACATCTTGTTATTGTGTTGTTCTGTCATTAGAACAGTCCTCTATAAGGGGAGCTGTGAGTTCTTGTCCTTGCTGGCCATGCTCATTATGCTTTTTATAATTTAGTGAGTCTTCAATGGAAAATCAGTCCCTCTTTACTAGGAATGGAAGTACTGATGCCCTGAATTGTGCATTCGATCCACTTGTTGCTCACATGTTGCACATTTTTTTAATGGTAAGACGTAACAAAAGGGTTTGTACCTAAACATGGCTTAACTGCCTACATATAAAATTATGAAACTAAAAGTCACATATGTGATAAATGGCAATTTTTATGTTTGAATGGTCTTGCGTTAAATGCTACAGCCTTTGTAAATCTGGTCACTGATTATCATACAGTTATCATATGTTAAAGCAAAAAGAAATTAACATAATGCACCATGTGAATGTTGGAATAGTGCAGCAGTCAAAACCTGTGTCAAATCTGTAGTTCTCTGGAAGACTGGGATGTACCTGGATCAAGTTGAAACAGACCATTCATCCTGTGTCTCTGAGATATGAGTTGCAGTCGAGACAATGAAATTCAGAAAGCAGACTATTTTTACAACAGCTGTTTCTGAAGCACTTGGTTTTAATAGTTTTCAGTCAGCTAAGGTTAGTCATGGAAAGGTAATAAGAAATCTAAGGTTCACAAAAACATGAATCTTATCTAGGAGATGATGCAGGAGGAGGGCAAAACCAACATAGCAATTTGTGACTGATCTGAGGCTAAAAAGCTTGCAATATTAACAGGCAACCCCCTGATAGAAAACAGGTCACAGAAACCTGGAAGAAAGGGAGAAAAAAAATCTAGAAATCATTATTAACAAAAGAGTTAGTGTTTGATAGACGGCAAAAGCTCTAAGTTGAAAATGAACTTTATTGAAGGAGGACATTGTCTGACACTTCAGTGAGAGGTGTCAAACAGCTGTGAGGAAGGGGAGGAAGAATAGGAAAAGTCCCAGCAGAACCGGGAATAGAGTTGAAAGAGCCAAAATTCAGCAATTCATCCACAGAGGAAAGATCCTGTTACCCTAAGACAGACTGTGTTGCTGGGAGTCTTGCAACAAAAAAGAACCACTAGAACGTATACATTTGCTAGCCCTTTAGACTAAAACTGCCTATCCTTAGGTCTGAAGAATTAGATATATAAAAGGGGCCAATTTTCCCCTACCTATGAGAGGAGACATATTGGGGAACATGGATAATGCCAAATAGCTTTCAACAGGGTGCCCTAAGAAAAACAGAAAATATTTGTTCACACTCAACAGTCCCTTTGAGAAATATTGTTTCTGCAGACTACCATTTGGGTTGTTTCCAGCCCCTGAGGGGCTTGCTGCAAAATGTAACCTTTTTTGCTGGTATGGAGGATACAAAGGACTATAAAGATGATGTTTAATTACGGGAAGAAAAAGCTGTACAGCATAACCAGAAGCTTTGGAAAAAGATGGAGCAGCTGGGTTAAATCTAAACAAGTAGAAATGTAGCTTCTATGTGAAGACAATAATATATGTGGGTGAGACAGTAATGTGAGAAAGTGTTCGGGTAAGTCATATCGAAGTTGAGGCCATCAATAGCAGGCATGTCTTAATAGATGCTAAACTGGTAGAAAATTCTTTGAAATTATGCTTTATGTGAACATGCTTAGTCTAACAGCCTAAACTGACTATTTGAGAATGCTATAGTGCAAAGCTATTCAGCAGACGTGGGAAACTGAGGCAAGAGGCCCTGATCCTGAAACATAATGACATGAGGAGCAATACTAAGTTCTCAAAAGATCGTGCAAGGGGGCTATTGGCTTGGTCTTCATATAATAGCAGGGATGAAACTGGCAACCAGTGTTTTATTCATCACAGATTCTAACAAAGAACAATTATTCATCTGCTCAGATAGAGGGGGCTTTGGTATTGGTCACTGGTATAAAAAATGTCATGATTTTTTTTATGTGAAGATACTGGTAACTAAAACTGCCCATAAAGTTGTTCTCAAGGCCAAAAAGCACCGCAGAAACACCCACCCCACAGGAATGACTCTTTCAGTTGCAAATGGCTGATTTGCAGAACAGTATGGCAGTCACAGGCACACTTTTCAGAGGACTCAACAAAAGTGATGGGATCAACATTCAGCAAGAAGTTACTTATCCATCTTTTTACTTGAAAGTGTGCAGTCTCTATTTGAAATTGAAACAAGGTCACTGGTGACTTGTCGGTACATAAAAGGCAATTGTGGCAAAAGGCACACACCCTGTATCATAAAATATGATTTGATATCTGAACACACTTTGTGGCAATAGCACTGTGATTGAGGGGAAAAATGAACATGAACAGAAGTAGCGACCAGTGAGATATCTTGCAGTCTCAAGAAGCTGGCACCCTAGACAGATATGAACCATGAGCAAACAGTGACATTTTTCCCTCCTGTCTGAAGGAGGAAAACTAAGGTATCTGGCAGGCAATGGTCCCAAAAACTGAGGGATTAGAAGCACAAGACATGAAAGCAAGAAATAAAAATAGTGTCACCTTCTGAAAGCAATGGTCTTTATTCCTTGGGGAGACTCAGTAAGCCTAGACTGCCTCACAGACCAATTGAACATCCTCAGTAAATTTAATTATTTGATGATTATTGGTGTGTGCAATGGTGTGTTAAGTAATGCTGTTCTTCAAGTGATAGTATTCCATACCTTGACTTAACAGACACCAGGCCTTTAAAACAGCACGAGTGGGATACTGTGGGACTCTTAGCCTTGTTTGGCAAAGGCATTCACAACCAGGTACAGAATAAATGGGTTTTATGAAACTTTCAAGACAGAAGTTCCAAACAGTCTCCAAACAATTCTCTGTGTGTCAGTGGATGTGAAGATGTTACACAGGCAGGAGGAGGTCCAAAGCTCGCCAGGATCATGAGTTGTCTTCCTTGCGACTCCAGCAGGCTATGGATTAGAAGGACTTGCTGCAGGGACCCATATCCACCTCCATCATCCTCAGTGCTGCCCAGTGCCTACTCCTCATTGCAGCCGTCGGTGCCGGTGGGTGCTTAGCCCCATTTCACTGTGCACAGCTGGAGCGCCAGCAGCTCTGGCAGCTGCATCTCTAATAGCACTTCCACATGCCCCTACGCAGCTTTAGTAAACATACCTGCCAACACGCCAGAGAGGTTAAAAAAAAAATCTTTGTATTTGGATCTTGTGGAGGTAGTAAAAATGAGTTCATTTGCCTTTCAGTCCCTCTAACACCGGTAACATACACATATGAAATATACCACTTCCCAATTTCCAGGCTTGGGGCTATTGTGGCAGGCAGTAACTGCCCAAAACCCTTCCGGAGGAATTAGAGTGGCACTAGAAGCACTTTGTACAGTGCCCTCTTTTTCCTTTAAAGCTGATCCATAGCCCCAGACTACCCAGTCTGCAAGGATAGTCTGAAGAGTTTGCCTCTCTGATCTGCTTTGTTTTAAAGATTAAGAACTGTACTCTGTTTTACCTGGGCTCTCTGTATGTGAGGGGTATGTGGGTAATGGGAAAACATCACATTAAAGGAAGTGAATACGCTGATCAGGAATGAATACGTATAACCCGCAAGGAGAAACTTTACAGAAAGCGCAGGAGTACCAAATCCTTAGTCAGCTGCTTTTTCTCCTTGTTATCTATCACTGAATCAGCTCTAAATGGACGCTGGCAAACACAAACAATTGTTTGGGCATAAACAAAACTTCAGTTATAACCATTTTTATTTACTTGGTAACTGCCATGTTCATGCTATACGTGTTCTTCATGAACCAGACGTTCATACAGGGAAAAGGAGGCAGAGAGGATTGTGATTCCTAAGGCTACAGGCACTTTAAGAATAAAAGGCTTAGCTTTTCAGACTTTACGTGTTCCAAAACTGTTCACAAATAAACATAGCTAAAACCATAGCACAAACACTTCTACTTCCTCCAAGCTTTGTATTACAGCTTTCAGCTTATGGAAACATTTGCCCAAGTTTGATTCAAATACTCCTTCAGAAACTTTTTAGTAGTCTAATGAAATCTTAAGAGGAGGGGGTGGGCAGGCTGTTAGTCCAGTCCCTGCTGTTAAAAAATACCCTTGCTGTGGAATCTGGGTGAGTCTCTCCCCAGAGGTACAGAATGCAATAAAGATAAGAAGGACTACACCTTGCAGCGCAGATCCATGGGGTTGTATGAAAGGGGCTGCACAGTTACCAGCTGTCTGCTCCAGTCCCTTTCTGGAGAACAGCTGGAAATGCATTCTCCAGAGATTGCATCTGGCTGGATTCCCCTGCACTCAAATCCCATTGATCTGGTTCCGTTCTAGCCCTCTGTACTTGCAGTTCAAAGAACAGCGAGGCCTGTAAAGAAATTACTGCCATATTGTTCAATCAGCCACAGTGAGCAATATATAGGATTATAATTAGGAACACATTAAGGGAAACAGCTCAGTGGAGATAAGCTGTTTGACTGCATACGCTTTTTGATGAGGGCTTAGTGCCAATCCCAGAATAAAAAAGATTAAATGTTTGTTACCAATCTTTTTGAACTGCTGGCAGAACATGTGGTAAAGCATTTTTGATTCAAATTAAAAGCATCCTAGGATAAAAATAACCCTGTTCTCTTAGACCTTTCCAAATGAAACCATTTGTAGGCTGATTTATTGTCTTTTCCTTCACCTCCTTCCACCAGTATGATTAACATACGCATTTCTGAATCACGTGTAAGCCTGGACAGGTATTTGTCTTGTTACACATCTGTGTAACAAATGGCAATACAAATTGTATACAGAACAGATGTAGATTTTCAAAGTCCCGGCAAATTGTATTTGACCAAGCGCACAGATAAAAGTTTTATTGCAATTTATTGTTTCTTTCCGGGCAGTCTTATGAGGAGTCACCGGTCTACAGGTGACAATGCTGATGCAGAGCCATTGCAGATAAAGAAGACAGGTTTATAATCAGGGAAAAACCCGTAGGAAGTGAAACACAGCTAAAGAAGAAAACAAATCTCTGTTAATAACCTCATGAAATGCTTATCACAGCGCTCTGGTGTCTAATTTATATACCCGGGAGATGTTGTCTTTAGGATTCTTTTTTTTCAGTCTCTAGAAGATCTTGAACTGGCGCCAAGTATACCAGATAGCCAGGGATTTGACAGATTCATGCTATGTTCATGGAGCCTCCCACACTGAGACAGGTTTATGATGTTACTGCATGTAAATTACCAGGGCTCAGGGAAA
>NW_009260482.1:136566-219981 GCF_000687185.1 Egretta garzetta | reverse complement strand
ACGTTCTCACTCACATACCCCTACACACAGAAATATCCTTTTTTTACACTCTTTTTAAGCTCCATTTTTTGTGAGCTGGTTGAAGTTATGCAATTGGATAGGTACCGGCTGCCTCAACCAGGAAATATATGTACTAATGTTAACAGAAATATCTACAACAGACTGTTCAGCTCCACAGAAACAGAGGTTAAAAAAAAATCAGGAAATTTGTAACAAGAAGACGGATTTAAGAGGCTAAAAACATAAAGTGATCTTACATTCAGAGCAGTATTTCTTCTTCTGGGAAATCCAGTCTAATAATACTAAATGCATTTAAGCAGGACTATTTTTACAACATGTGGAACTTCAAATAATTGCCTCAGTTCCCATCTACTTGGGATTTACAGAATTTGTACCATAGGAAAGCATTTGTACCAAGTGAAGAACAGTCATTTCACACAGAATGTGGTCAGGAAATGGCAGCCTGTTGTGAGAACAGACTTCCAGGCAGCCGCTGATCCAAATTGCTGGCCACTTTTGGCCAGGGGGAGTCCTAGGTGACATTTCTGTAGGTAGACAGAAGTCCCTCTCCACTTAAGACAGGCATCCTGTTCTCCACGCTGAGCTCTCCACTGTCGTCCTGTATCTGAGAGATGCGTATGAAGCTTCTGCTCCCCCATGCCATCCCTGCTGCTGTGCTCGCAGCCCTCGCCCTTTCCTCAAAGGTGACTTGCTTTTAGCTTTGGCTCCAGCAATCCTGACTCTGGCAAACCCAACTCCCACTCATTCCTTTCTCAAGGAAAACCCAACTGAATCCATTCTGAGATTTTGCTGAAGGGATGCATTCAAAGGACCGTAGGAATTGGCATGCATTTTCTGAAATCTGCCAATTGCTTTGAGATCACTGGTTGAAAGCTGCAGTAGACAACATGAAATTATTATTTTAAGATGTGAAATAAAATATATGAGGCCTAGATTAAAAAAGGAGACAAAGTCACATTAATGAAATATTTACTGTAGTACATGCTCGTGATAATCATATTCAAGCTTTAGGCCAAAGCTCGTGTTAATTGCTGGCAGAGACAGTGCCAAACTTGGTCAGAAACTCCAGAATAACAGTACAGGGTGTTTCAGGCTGGTGTCTGGCCTGTGTCCCAAACACAGAGAAGGACCATTTCGGTCACCGAATTCAGGAATTGAGACCCATGCTACCAACAGCATCTTTAATTCCTTAGCCAAGAGGCATTCTTTTGCCTGGAGATGGGATCCTGATTCTCCACTTCCTGCTGCTGTCTTTTTGAAATAAAGCCTTTATTATATGCCGCCCAGGTCTACCTACATGATTCTTTTGAAGGTGCAAAAAACCCAGGCTGCTGTACGTCACAAAAGTGTGTGTCTATTGGGAAGAGTTAAGAGAAGTAATCATCCAGACTTGCTGATGCTGATTTGACATGCTAGTGTTATTCATATTTTGGGGACTAGTATGATTAGAAAGGAATGTAGTAAATGAGTAATATTAAGAAGTTCACATGACATATATCCAGAATCACTGTAAAGGTAATCATGAAATCATGAAAATCAAATTCAGTAACCACTGGTAATGTTGCTGCAGTAGTAACATGGAGAGAGATGATGACAGCAAAATCTGAGATGTGCCTCTCAATAAAAAGAAAGAAAAAAAAAGGTGGAAATTGAAATGTCAAAGGAGGAAAAGAAACATCGAGAAGGGAGCTAATACAAACCAAATGAAGCTCTTTTGAAAATAAGATTTAAAATTTTGAATTGAATTTTCCTTTTTTTTTTAAGAAAAAAAGTTTTGAGGAAAGTGGAGAGTACCTGTAGGGTGAAGAATAAAAAATAAATCTTTGATCTAAAAGTGCCAAAATCATACTTAAAAATTAAAATTGGTTACTATCTCTAATGCTAAACTAACAAAAATAAATACAGATATTAATTTTCTTCTCAGGTAGACATAAGAAAGCTCAAATTGCAATACTACATCTGGAAATTTAATAGAAATTCCTTTTTGTAAAAAAAAATCTTGACTTTTTTAAGGTTTAACTAGAAATTAATCTTTTTTTCACCTGCTCATTCTTATTCGGACCTCCCTGAAATCTCTCCTTTCTGTCACTTGCATGAAGAAAAAGTATCCCAAAATAAGAACTGTATCTTCATTCTCTGTTTGAGAAGGCCTGGCACTACTCCAGTTTTTTCAGAGAACCAGCTAAAAAGCAAAATATAACACCTTCAAAGCAACCACATCACACAATTTGTTAGCTTGACTTCTGAAGTGGAAGATACATACCTACCTACATGAGGAGCCTGATTAGCCATTGCCTTGCTCACATACATGCTCACATAAAATTTTCCAAAGTAATTGCAAGATGAGCACCAAATACTACCGGTTCAGGTTTCCATTTGGCACCCAGCTTGCACCCGCCTTTCCAAAGGAATAAAGAAATGTAGATCTGCAAAAATAAAGGCATAAATTCACAAGTGTTTCCTTCACAAACATTATTCTCTCCCAGACTCACCCTACTGCTTGTTTCCAGCCTAGCATCTTCCCTTCAGCTTAACACTTGTATGGCCATGAGTGAACACAACCCACTTCCCAAGCTGCTCCTGCCATAGACTCAGAAACCAGGTCACGTGTGAGGCCAATACAGGCATAAAGTGCAGCAGCTGGGTCTGGGGATGGGGAAGGAGGGTATATTAAGCCTGATACTGGATATCCTGCGTTTGGATGCAAGCTGACTCCTACTTAGTCTATAAGAGTCTCTGCATTGGGGTCTTCTGTTCTTCCAGTGAATAATACTAGCCAAAGGACAGCCTTCGTGAGTGGCAGTCTCCCCAAAAGCTATAAAAAAGTATAAAAGAGAGCTGATGAAAGCATCTCCCATCCTCATTTCTATCATCCCACAATGTCAATGGAGCTTGCCAGCTGAGAATGAATTGCGTCTAGATGGCTGTTTTGGAAGTTGTGGGCAATACTGCTGGTTGACAAAGTAGATGGTAAGCTTCTTGGATGTGCCTTCCATTGTGTAACATGTATTAGACTCCAGTAAGTGAGCAAACAGGCCTAACCAAATGAAGAAAAAATGCTAGAAAAATCTAAAATGCTTGGAAACTGTACCTAGGAGGTTCTTCAAACAATTACAGATGGTCAATGTTTGTCTGGAGAGGCCTCACACTGATTTTTCATAGCTTAATTTGAAAATTTTCTCACCAGCATTTCCTACCCTGTCTCTTCGTTAAGAGGGAGTCTATCATTTTAATCCAAGTGTCATTAGAGGTGTCACAGTGCATGACACAGTAACTGAACCTCTTATTGAAGAGTGCTTCTGCTTTTTTTCATTGCTGCACAAACTGTGTGCTCTCCACAAGCTTTCATTACCCTTAGGAAGCATGAGAGCCAACTATAAAGTTGATCGAACCCTTAAAATAGATGCAGCTGGAGAAAGGAGTTTAATCTAAGAAACCAGAGAGCATTTCTGAGCCAAGCTTGTATTACAGTTAGTGTTGCTTTTGTTGCAAGGCAAATCTGTGTTTACAATAACATGACTGTCAAAGGACATATATACAGCCAAGGAGGACCTCGAGAGTCCAAGCAGGGAGTACTTGCATATCTGTACACATAAATTTCCTAGATATACATAATGCACAGAACCATAGTTCCAGAAATCTCCTCGCGAAAATAGCCTCCGTGAAAATCATGGGCAAATGTGCGTGCCTTTGGCCAGGTCTCCCTGCACCTCCTGCCTGCCTGAGGTTTTAACTTAGCTCCTCTCCAGAGCAAAGAATGGCATCTTCAGTGGCACTTATCCAAGAAAACTCTTAGGAGGCAGAGCATTTCTGAGATGCTGAGGCACAATTTCCTTCCTGTTTCGCATTTTCTCCCAAATGCTACTGATTTACTGCAGGCTTACACCAGCATTGAACTGCTTCCCTTTCAGCACTAGCTCGGATGCTCTAGCCAGTAAATAAAGAAGCAAAGGCCATGTGCACCCCTTCCTTCCCGGTCAGCCATATCCCACCTGCTCTCTGTCTACCTGCTCTCAGCAGACCACTGACTGAGGGACATCAATTCTTTTGCACCTGACTCTTTCACTTGGGTAATCCAAGCCACCATCCGGCAGCAAGTCCATGACAGTTGTAATGGAAAAGTTTTCCTTCATCTCAGGTGCTTGTGGAAAATCAGTGGAATGTGGTTTGTACTCCACAGTGCAACTAACTGTAGGAATCTACTGAAATATGAGACCCTGAAGTAAAACTCTTACTACATGGACCCCAGATCCAATTATCCGAGTTTTTCCAGAAACAATCCCAAGACAGTATTGTTAAGAGAAGATACCCAGAATATGATAAATAACTTTTAAAAATTGCATTGAAGGAAAAAGTCCGACCCATCTGCAGGAAATGGTTCGTATAACTTGGAGAAGCCTCAGCCTTGCTGAGGAGCAGTCTTGGCAAGGTTCGGAAGTTTTTCATATTGTTGTTGGCAGGCCCTGCCTATAACCATGATACCTTCAATTGCTGAGGTACCACACTTCAGAAAGTTTTGTTATGGCTAATTAAGCAACAGGCAGAGCAAAGCCTGTTTATTCTTTATTTTACAGGAGCATTAGTGGAGAAATGAGCAAGTGGGTTGAAATTACCAGTTGGCTCAGCAGTTTCTCATGATCTCAGAAAATTGCAGACAGTCTGTTCTCATTTCTCCTTGACTTTCTAAGTTTTTGTTTGAATCGGAGAGCATAGTATCTATTCCATATAAGGAATTTAATATATTTTAAAGGAATAATTTATTTATTTCATATATGTTTCACATTAAAATATATGCTTTGCAGATGTCATTGTCATGGAATAAATCACCCCAGAATTTGGATTCATTCTTAGACTTTCTGTTTTTCAAAAGGCATTCAGCATTATATTCACATTGTTGGTAATAGCACACAAATAAAAATAGAGAATAGAGAGGACACTTGTGTAATTACTCCATACCTGTGTCTATGCAAAGTTTACGTATGTATCTAGCTTCCAAGCAGTTAATTCCATATCATATATGAAAGTCTTGGTTATACCAGAAAAAACTACTTCTAGTCTAAAATACTGGTTTTGTTGCAATGGAAATAATAAGCTGTCATTAAACTGCACAAAGGCAAACACCTTTTCATAGTACAGGGATGATATTATAGTAGCCATTTAATTAAAATATATCCCATGAGGTGCATGAACTTTTCTATTTTAATATTTAGACAAGAAAAGGAGGCAGATAGAATATAGAAAATTGATCACACCAAAAAATGGGTTGGTTGTTATCATTTTCCTTATATCAGGACCCTCAGACACAAGCTGTACTGAAGTAATTAGAGCAGTCACAGATACTTAGGCCACGTTACATTTTCCCGAAGTATCACATTATTCAGGAGCATGTTTCACTGTGTTTCTCACTGTATATTGTGGAAATACTCTATGACTTCTCATCCCAGTTTCATTTGTGTACAGATTTGCCATTAACAGATAAAGTAAGATGCTGTAGCCAACATATTGATGAAAATATGACATATTTCATCACAAAGGCTTACTGTCCCCTACCATTACTCTCAAACTTAGATATTCAGGATATATCTATAGTACAAAATTAAACATCACTTGAACAGTTTTCTGGCACCGAGGACAGCTGGCAAGGACCAGGCTGCATCTGTATTTTTAAACTCTTTTACCTTCAAAGACAGGGTGGCTATATTCACATTGCCTGCTGGGAATGGCTGCTGGCCTGTGTGTGCTCCCAAATCATGCTAATGAATGGTTTGGTGGAGTCCTAAGTGGAATAGACCAAAACCACACCATGGGCTGTTTAAATAATTGATTGTTATAGATGATTGAATTCCAATACCTAGGAACATTCCCTGGCATTGCTTAATTTACCAGTAGAGACAAAAACTTCGAAGAATGATTCACCTAACCTAGCTGTACATGTCTTCAGTGTAGATGCCTTCACCCGGGTTAATCACACTAAGCTGCTTTCATAGCCAGAGAGTGAAGTAAATGCTCTTAAAGAACAATTAATTTCACATAATTTAACTGCCTGCATTAGGATAAGATTAATAATTCTTTAAAAGCACCTTTTTTCCCCCACTGTTAAAGAGGACTTGGGCAACTAGGTCAAATGTAGATGTTCACCACAGACCAAATGTTTTTCTCCATGGGTTTAGACCCTCCAGTAAAGCAAGTTTTACTGCATGGAGGTAGTACTACTTTCCTTCTCAGCCTACCTCTTTCTTTCATAAGCATATGCTTGCTTTTTGGTTTGGGGCAGAAACATGAAGAAATGCAAAGTAGAAAAGTCCTTTTATTTGTTGTGCTACTTAATTACTAATAATTAAATCTGTCTGGAAGTTACACAAAAGCCCAGTATCCCTGGATTCCCAGTCAGTCTATACCACTAGATGAGAAAACAGATACTTTAACAGAGCAACTCAAACCTTTCCAAAGCTAACCACTTTCCTGAAAAATACATCACAAGCAATTAGGAAAGAGATTAGGGCTCAGGGGATGCCATTAAACCAATTTCCAACTGATAATGCAAAATCACGATGCATTCAGTGGCTGGTGATTGCTGGGAATCAACCTGATTCAGTTCTCATGAATCTGCTTTGACTGATCAAACTATTAAGTCTGCATTGTCAACTCTCTTCTTGCAAGTCTCAAACTTGTTCAAACAGGATGAATCCATCTTGCACTAAAGAGTGCAGTTTATGTAAACTTACATTTTCTTTCCCCAAAAGCTTGCAAATTGAAGACAGACAAAAACAAAGTGTCTGGCAAAGGGTAGGAGAATGTGACTGTAGATTTATTTGTATGAATACAGCACCAGAAGTATTTTTTTTTCTTTTTAATGTGCTGGATTTAACACTGCATTATTTCAACTTCACATCTCTGTAAACCTGTTAAAATCCATGGAATTCAAAGGACCAAAACCTACAGTAATGAACCTGTACCGGTACATGTAAAGTTCTGTATTTTCAAGTGTGTTTGGTGAGAGGAGCACCCTCTCTTTACACAGTTAGATGAGTTGCCTGTTCTTGATTTTAAAAAGTGTCAAACATACACCTGGTGGTAACTACGTTCCTTTCAGGTGCCTTAAAAAACTTAGGTTGTGTTGTTCCACTGATAAGATTTTTGGAAAGAAGGATCATTAAAGAATGAGGTGTGGTGGTATAATAGGAAAACAAGAAAAAAGCAGAAAAAAAATCGTCCTTAAGTTTACTGAGCTGCTGCACCACCTGATGAATTAACTCATCCAACTTGATAAATTATCGTAAGTCCTTGCTACAAGACCTTGCAGGTACATATGTTAGATATTTCAGCAACATGAGATGGAGACTATCTGAATACCTATGTTGAATGTGTTGAGTTTTACCTGTATTTTGTCTGCAATAATCTTAATTGCTACACGTATTTTTAACTTACCTAAATTATCTTAATTTATTGATCCCAATGCCAATGGCAGCCCTTCTGGATGACACAAAATACTCACTTTGCTCTTTGTGTCATATCCATTTTGTGTTCAGTCTAAGCCCCGTTTTCACTGCTGAGACCTCACATCTAACTCTTCTTTCTCTTAGATCTCAGGGAATAGTTTTCATAAATTTTTCCAGGCCTGCCTTTTTGTAATAAAGACTTGTCATTGCTCTTTAGTCTGTCTCCTTCTATGCTTCATTTAAACTAAATCAGCTCAGGATTCAAGGTATGTACTCTAGTTAGAACTACCGTTACCTCTTTACCATGTGCCACAACAAAACTGATAAAAGCATTACCTCCTGTTGGTAAGTGAAGAAAAATTCCAGCCTTCAAACCCAGCTATATCAGTATGCTATGAATACAAAGCACAGATATTTTTCAGACTATCTGCGTGAAACTAAGCTTTCCATAATAGCGCAATTCTGGCAATATTTCTATCTCTTAAACCATTAAGGAAACTTGTATCCATGTCTAAATCCAGTCTGGAGTCACATCAGATTTCTGACATAAAATGTCTCCATCAATTACATTATTGGGGGCGTGGGAGGGGAAGTTAAGTTTAAATTGGCTTAATTTTGAATTAGTAAAATTTGGTGGATATATTCTTGAGAGATTGAGAGACTTATCCAACTTCCTTTTTTTGGTAAAAAACTCCACAAGGAAATGTAGTTCTGCAGCATTTTTTGTTTCCACTTACTGGCCTGGCTCAAACCAGGAATTTTAAAAGTGACTACAGAACAAAAACCAGTCAAGAAAGGTTATGTCAGCTTTTTTTTAAAACCAAAGCACTGATTCATTGGAAACACACTCTGACTTTCGCACAGTTGTTTAAGTCAGTTCTTTTTCTGTTTAAACTTATTTGCCCATTACAGATTTGACAAAGACTCTGTCAGTAGTGCCATCAGGGAAAGTGGTCTCTGGCAGGTTCAACTTTGGTGGTAGGGTTAGTGGATAGAGTTTGCTAACAAAATCGGGCACTCGCCAACCCACACTGACCACATGTGATGAGTTTCCAGCAAAACCCTTTAGCATGATGAATCCAGACTGATGAGTTTTTTTCTGCCCTTGTGAAGGCAGGAGGAAAACTCTTAGTGACAGGGGAATCTTGGGGACAAACTCGCCAACAACTGTGATTACAGAATTTAAAAACTTCGGAATTTTAGACATCAGAACAAAACCAGTTGTTCTCTTGTGTAATTGCCCAACAGCATTTTTGAGCAAATTAGGCCTCTAAAGCCATGCTTAAGCTTGTTTTAAATGCTCCTTCATTTTACATATAAAATACATTGCAAGACTGAGGCAGTTATTATATCCGCTTTTGTTGTATTGCTCCTTTCCATTATCGCAGCACTTTATCCATACAAGCCAAACATGGAACTCCATGTTTGAATACGTTAAGTGGGCAGTTGTAAAAATGCATATAAACATTCAAACAATGCATAGATTTTCATGGCAATAGGGATATTAATATTTTTTAAATTTGTCTTAATACTAAGAGAATAGCTGCACTAGAGAAATCAGGCACTCAGACTCCCTGATGACTATGTTAAGAGCCGCTCTTTCTGCTCTACATGTGACAGAAGAATCCAGTCAAATTTCTCACTGATACCATGTTATGTTCAGATAACTCTTTTGTCTTCAGACTGCTCATTTTACATGCAGTTAGAGGTTTCTAAGTACTTGGTCATATATAAAATTATTATCACAGTATGAATTGGAAATATGATAGGAAATATTAATGTCATACCACATTAATTGGAAATATCATAAGAAATATTACATCATGCTGCTTTGTAATCAGTATGATAGTCTTGAGAAAACTTTTTACCTGCATTTATATCCTGTCCTCCAAGTAAATGTTTGCTAAACTTAAATTCATTCAAAATAGCTGGGCACCTGCATCCAGGTAGCAGATCTCCTAGAGATGCTGACCAAGGGGTGTGGAAGGATTGCTCTCTTGGCTCCAACTCCATCCTCATGGAGTTTGGCATGGCTGCTTAAATTTTGTTGCAGTCAAATAGGATTATTCAGAGTTTAAAACGAAGCATGTGCTTAAGTACTTTGGCAAATCATAGTATTGTCCATGGAACTCTCTCCCAATATTAGAAGCAGACCTGAAGATATCCAGTTGGACAGTTTTTTAAGCTTTTACTGTGTGAAAACATATTGATTCTGTCTGACCTTTTTTCAATTTGGATTTGCAGGCAGAAGTTTTATAGTTCATCACTTGATAGGAATGTTAATGATGAGATAAAAGTTAATCTTTTTTTCCAGCTGCTGGAAAGAGTTGAATGTTTTGTATTAATCAGTCAAGTGTCAATGTGAGGCACACAATAAAAATAATAAATACGCTTCTCCAGCCATCTTTTCTTAGCCATCTCTAGCACCTGTGCTAGGAGTTCATTGATTGAGGTCAGATGACTGGCATAGCTTTCTGTGGAGAAATACCAATATAGTTTTTCTTTTTAAGCCCTAAAGCCTAGCAGTATGGACAGAGAAGAATCCAACCACAGAAGTCTCCTAATTGCTTGGACATTTTGTTCTGAAATCGACTCCTCTATTTTCATCCATTCAATATTATTCTGCCTTTTGAAACAGTGAAAGAAGATCTACTGAAATAGCTACTTGTATTTATGAAAAAAAAGGAATTATTTTTTCATAATGGAAGTTTATGCACAAACTGGAAAGGGGGTTGATCAGCAGTTGAGATGAACAACTGAAAAAATGTTATTTGTCTGTAGGCTGAATTTTATATTATGTTTGCAAACAATGGAACTTAATCTTTAAATTACAATATGAAACACATGGAAACCCAAAAATGAAGGGAAAGAAAATCTATGGCCACCTAACATATATCCCTTCTTCCATCCGCCAATCCATGACTTTACAAAGACCACAGAGACTGTACCCACAGATCATGCACTTGTTACTCTGCTCTTTCCACACATCAAAATTTTTTTTTCCCAAAAAACCCCTCACCTTATCCCTTCAGGCACAGTCATCCACAAATATGTACGTATGTGTGTGTATATATATATATATATATATATATATATATATACTGGCCATTGGTATCTTTCTAAAGAGAAGTTGTGGTGAGAAGAGTATGACAGGTTAGAACGCCAGTCTATGACATACAGTACAAAACTGGTGGTGAGTACTTGTGGCTGTTATCTGCTACTAGTGACTTAATGTTGCTTTTCTCTTTTCTCTGTATTTCTGTCAGGCATCTGTGAAGCAATTTCACCTGACTCACAGCAAAGGTTGTATATACTTTTGGTATAACATTTTTTGGTGTCGTAATACATGCCAACAATTGTCAAAACTGCATAGGAATAGATTCCTCTGTCTTTCCAGTGTTGTTATTTCTATAGACCAAGTTAATTCAGTTAAATTTGGTAGACTGTATTTCTGAGCTTCAGGTTTAGACTTTGTATTGAGTACTGTGTGAAAATACATCTTGCAGCCAAATCTGCAAATAAGCTGAAGTCATAAAGAAAATATCAGACATAACAGTTGTGAGACACAGGAGCACTACACATAAAATGAATGCGCAGTGCCCCAGCTCGGTAGGACCGGTGGTAGGGTGTTCTCAGTGGAGGGCCTGCGCCGCTGAAACCTGCTTCCTTTGGCCCTCCGCCAGAGCCCCAGTTTGGCGAAATTCAGAGCGCGATGTAAGGCCTGTCTGTTCAGCGGGGCAGTTAAAATACCGTTGGATTATTCTTAGCAATAGGATATGGTTCGGGGAGTTGGTTTGGTGGGGTTTTTTTTGTTTTGTTGCATATAAGATCCTTGATTATAGAGAGTTCTGTATTTTTCTGATGTTTAGGATTGTCATTCAAGAAGCATGGTGCAGATGCACAGTAGCGGGAGGCCGATATTAATTAATTAGATTTGCTTCATTTTCAATCAGGCATTGCACACTTGAATGAGAGTACAATAAAATCATGCTCTAAATCATAGATTCGGGATGACTATTTCCTGCTTAGTAGAGAGCACAATTTTTAATCAACTTTCCCTGATTTCAAATACAGACCATCCTCTCAGGCATGTCACCTGGCATTTGGCAAATTAATCGCACATTTTCCAATTTGAAGTTATCTGAGTTCTTGCCAATTTGGGCTGAGATTACTTCCTGAGCTATAGACAGTTTAGGAGGTTTTTGTTGTTGTTGTTGTTTTAAAACCTGCTGTGCTGGAGGGAAATGAAGTCTTGACTTTGATGTTCTTAGTGCCTTTACAGCTGTAGAGTTGGACCATCTGTGCCTCCTCAGGTTTCCCTCAGAGAAGAGCAGTGGGATTCAACTGGCACCTTTAGGCACGGGATGTCTCTTGCTGAAGAGGGTGGCTGAGGAGTCTCACAGCCATCATCAGATACTGGCTGCAAAGACATTGTCTGTAAGGGCTATTGGAATTAACTCAAAATATTCTGTGCTAATTTACAGCTTTGATGCCTTGATTGCAAGGACATCTAGATGGTTAAAAACAGGATTTTCCAATTTTTCTCTCAGAGTAAGCCGCGTAATCTCTCTTGAACTTACTTCATGGCCATATGACAAGGCCCCTCCTCTGTCATCTGCATTGTCTTTGTGATTGAGAAGAGCAACGAATGAAGCCGGGTTTCCTAGAGGTTTGTTTCTTTGGTTCCACACACCGGAATACCCCTATTACCCTCCCAAATCCTCCACTTTTGGATCTGCTGGAAAGAAAGGGCACTGTTTGTTATGGCTGAATCTTGTATGTGTTGCTTAGCTAGTTATTTATGCAAATCCTACTTGGTCTATCTAGTAGTTGCATCTTGAATTCTGAACATCCACACAGAAAAGACAAGAGAAGATCCCTCTACACATTTTCCTTAAATGGGACCCTAACAGGGTCTCTCTCTTCCAAACAGTCGGCTAACATTAAACTCATGAGATGTTTATACTTTATCAAAAACTGGCCAACACATTTTTACACTTTGAGGGGGGCTGAAAATAGACAGAAAGATGGAAGGCTATGCAGACATATACACCTTGCTTCTTTGGGAAATGAGGGGGAAAATAGTGTTAAAGCTAGACATTTACATATTCTGACCAAAAAATGTTGAAGAAAAATTTTAATGGATAAACAGTATTTCAGATAAAAAAATGTAGGCCACTTAGTCCTGTCTTCTGCCAAAGACAGTTTGAGTGGAAAATTTTAATCAAGTCTTTCTTTCTTTATACTTTATATATCAATTCCATATACATGGAAACATAAATCCTGTATCTTTCTCTGTGCATGCCTATCATAGAATCATTGCTTGTATAAATAACTGAGGCTGTTTTTTCTTAATGCAAGGATCCAACTACTTGCAAGCTTGTGCTTATGCTCTCCAAAATTATAGTGCTTCCTCTTTAAATTTAGAAAACCGTTTCTTAAAAATTACAAAAAACGTAACATATACATTGATAGATTTAAAATGGAGATTTTAAGAAATATGTTATTACATTTCATGCATTTTTTCCCTAATAAATTGCCTTAGTAACATACCAGCACTTGACTTCATGCTTACCAAAAATGGTAGGACATGGTGGCCCTTTTAAATTAAAAGAGCAAATTTTCATAAGACCAGAAGGGATCATTAGGCTTTTTTATTTTACACAACTGCATAACACAGAGTATAGAATTTCAACAAGTATTCCTAACATCAAGTCCGTGACTATAGGCTGAAAGTGTACCCTTTAGACCTAAAATTGATTTAAGCATTTTAAGTGTCACAGGATCCAGAACTTCCTAGGAAAGGTGTTGCAGAGGTTATTTGCTTTCAGTGTTAAAAAAGGCAACATTCACAAATCTTTGTCTGGTGAGATATGTACAGACTCTACTTTTTAAATTACCCATTTCACCAGACTTTTTCAAAACAGATGGCTAAGAGAAGATGAGGATAATGTAGGTTTTGCAAGAAGGAGTGGGAAACATGCCAGGGAATGTAGAGCATGAAAAAAGGAAAGAATGTCAAAGATAGTATAGGTTGAGAGACATGTGAAGATAAAGGGAATCTACAGGAAGAAGGAAGGAATATATTAACATTTCAGTTACTTTCCACTGTTCCGGGGAAGCAGAACAGTTGTAAATCCGATTCAGCAAGTCAATCCATTCCACAGGCTTTGCACTACTGATAAGTAAACACTCAAAGAAGCCCACAACATCCGAACAACTACATCACCCAGGCAACACCAGGAGTGGGTGAGTCAAATAAGAAAAGAACCATTGTTAAAAAATCATCCCAGTTTGGTCTGGAACAACAAACACTGAAATGCCCAAATCATACTTTTTCCCATGATATAACATATGGGGCTGACTTAACACAATTGAATGTCCAAAGACTGGAATAAATTTAGATTTCTTGAAAATTTCATGTTAGTTGTCATGATACTTAGCCTTAATACCCTTGCTTTCAAGTCCACCTGAGCACAATGTTATCAGTCAATGGTTCCTCCATTCAAAAATGCCAGTTTTTTAAACCAAAATGTTCCAGGCAAATGTGTTAATTTCAAAAATAGCTAGGTTGTTTCTGTGTCCTCTTGTCCACTCTGATTCCTGGGCTGTTGTTCTAGCTGACCATTTGGGTGCCTACCCATTATGGTGTCCATGTCCGTGATGCTCTAGCTTACCTACAAATTGCTGTCATCAAGCCAGGATATCTCAGGTGTGCAACCAGATTATTTCCATTTTTCTGCATTTTATTTATCATATAATTTCAAATATCATGATATTTCAAATGTGTAGTTCTGGATGTCTTTAACCATGATACAAAGTTTGCTTCTGGTCCACTCCTGAGACTAATATAATACTACTATTTATTTTTTTATTATGTTATGAAATATCAGCTTCCATTCCATTTTAACCTTACTTTTGACAAATAAATAGAAATATGAGGAATTGGGAAGGTGAAAGACAGAGATAGGGAGCTATATATTATCTGAGTGGCAAATATTCTTCTTTCTTTGATGCCAAAGGCTGATGTTCTAGAAGAAATCCAAGATGAATTAACTTAGTCCAGGCACTGAAAATTGCTATTGATTTATAAATTCTATATCCTTTTACAAACTATTCAAATTTTGCTTCTCAGTCCAGATCTATTTCTATTATAGCTGTGAAGCACTGAGCTCCCTCTTGTGACTAGCACCTGAACATTATTCTGATTTTGGAACTACACATCCTGTATATGCCTGAGAAAAGCAGGACTGTTTCAGATACTGGATTCAATCAGCTCAACTCTACTTGCATTTTTTAATGCTATTTTAAAATTATAATGGTGGGGTTTGGAAAGAATACAGACTTGGTCTTCTGTATTTTTGGTAAATCCTCCCTTTCTATAGCTGGTCTTTCAAAGACAAAGCAACCGGTGTCCCCAAAAATCTCCATTTCTAATGATGGATCTATAACTTCATGGAAATTATTTGATCATCCCTTAATGACTGATGATGCAATGAACATGACATGGATAGCTGATAATCAAATGAAGACTAAATATAAATTTACCAACCATAGAGTCAGGAAATATAATTCATCATATCTGACAGCAATTTCCTTTCAGAGTTGTAAGGTTGTATTTCTTTATTTACATTTGGTGATTCAGGTAAAATGGTTCATTAGCATAGGTGCAGTCATTTCTGTATCATCTGTGTTGCGTGTATATAGCTTATTCCAAGGTGGTATTAGGAACAGTTACACCCATGTAACTATGAACACAGTATATTTGCACTAGCATATCAACAAGAATCAACTATCACTTGATACGGATATATTGGTAGAAATGTTTTGTACAGAAATGACCCTCAGTAGAAGACTGAATGTGAGAAAAAGTATGAAATGTACAGAACAAGAGGAATCCAGGTCAATACGCTCTTGTTTAGCATTCTGACCTGAAACATAAATTCTTTGAGACTATTTCTTGATGGATGAGAAAGAATAAGTAACACCCTCCTGCATAAAAATCCAAGCTATGTGATCACATCTAGGAAACAAATACCTATGAATAATGTAATCTATTGGTTTCCAATGGTTTTCCATCTCTTTGCATTTAAAAGAAAGCTAAAAATGGGTAATTTTTTAATCCTTTTAAGTAGAAAGAGCAGCAAAGGAACAATTAAAAGATATCTTGCTTAATAGAATTATTTGTAAGAACATTCATTTTCACCTCTTCTCAGTTCTAATACTAACTAGTACCAAAAACTCCAGGCTGCCATTTTAACATGCTCAGTCAATGCAATTCCCATCATCTGACAGTCTACAAATAGGATTATGCTTACAATTGCTACCATCGTGAAGGGCCCCAAACCTAGCACTGGACATAAATCTCCCATTTTTTCAGACTATTGCAAGACCTAATTTTATGGCAACTAGTGCACAGGTAGGCATATGGTGCTGTGACAAAGCAAATGTCTTTACTAATCTTGTTACCCACAGATGCACTAATATATTTTTCCAGGCAGGAGAAAAACACATACCCTGAACTCTATAGTCCTTACTCATACTAATCTACTGCTGAAGTGGACTGGAGCTTTGAACAGTGTAGAGTTACAGTTTAATGAATGCTGATTCTTCTGTATGGGAGAAATTCATATGCTTTCATACTCTCTCAGCTTCATTTCCTTCCAAGGCTCATTAATTTTTAAAAGAGCTAGCTTTCTTACCCTTGCCTCTTAGTAGGTGGTGTTGCACTAGCATAAATATAAGGGTATTTATATTTTTAGCTGGGAGAAGAGGAAAGGAGTATGATAAAGCTCAATTGCTCAGTCAAAGAGGTTTGGCTAAGTATCCGCATTAAGTTTAAGGAAAATGTCAATAGATTTCATGGTGGTCACTGGGTTGCCTAAATTGGCCACATAACATTTCTGTTATTGTGCAGCAGGCATGGACGCTTGTAAGTTCACAGGACCTCAGCAATTTCTCTGGATTCAGATGCTGTGCCTGTCACAATCCAACCACATGGTGAAGAAAAAACAGATATTTTCCTTTTTCAGAATCCCAGGTTTATCCACTGCAACTTAGGGAGTCTTTCAGCACAGTGGAGAATGTAATAAATAATGCATTCATTCTGATATGTTCAGGTTATTGAGTGTGGAGGTAGTGGTTCTTTTTTTTTTTTTTTAAATAACATATTTTAAAATATGCCAGAAAATTTGGCAACTTAAATGTTGGAAGATTCACCCAAAATAATAGGTAAAAATTGCTTTGCAGTTGCAAAATATTGTTAAAGCTGTCAAAGGAGACAAGTAGAAACAGTCACAAATGGTGGTGAATGGCCCCAAAGTCCTGGTAGGAACACAAGCAAAATCTAAAATAGCACTTTATCGTCTTTCTCTTCAGTTCCTCATTTTCATAGCAATAATCTCAGTCTTGGTACTGTTCACATTCCCTTCAGGTCAGTAAAAAGCCTCTTCCCTTCCATTCGGTCATTATCCTCTATTTCTTGAGCAGTTCTGTAATTTGCTGTCTAAATGATGTAATGCATTCCTTTTATCTTTACAGAGTAAGATATTGATCCTGTTATGTGGTGTATTTCCACCACTTACTTACTTTGCTTTTTCTGTTCATTCTTTACTTTCTTAAAGAGACCAACAAAAATTCCAATCACCAGGCCAAAAATGAGAATGTGACCCTCTGTTAGATGAGTGGACAGCCTTTTGAAACCTGCCAAAAGTACTGGAAAAACCTTTCTCTTTCCTTTGACATATATTGTTTAGGGACATGGTTTAGTGATGGGATGGCAGGGTTAGGTGAACAGTTGGACTTGATGATCTTAAAGGTATTTTCCAACCTAAATGATTCTATAATTCTATGACTCTGTTCTCTTGCCCTGCTGCAAAGTTAGCTGAGAAATATTTCACAGCTTCTGTGACTCAGTGTACTCTGTCAAAAGCCAGCACTCTACAAATCCAACTGGTTTTACTGATCACAAGGTTCTCATTAAATAGACTAGTATACTAATCTGAGCTTTGCTTGAGCAAAATTAGGGAAGGATTGCAGTATTTGGCTTTACTTTGCTCCTTTGTGAGAACGGTGCTGTGAATGCTTTGGTGGGACGCAACATGTTGCCAACAATAAACGTTGGGTTTGTTAGATGAAGCAAACCAAATTCTGTTTGCCTCAGAGAATCTCAGGAAACATTTCCTGAACATACTTAAGCAAAAGAAGACACTTATCAAAGGTTAGTACTCCTTGAAAGATGCCTACCAGCTCATGTGTCATCTAAAGCAAGTTTAATTCAAATTTGAACATTCATAGCATGGATCACTGCAGCTGTAGACAGCATTTCAGTTGATACAAATAGGAGGAGAGAAGGAAAGCTCTTTGCTTCCCACTGCATTCACATGAAGGTTAAATGCACAAGAGCAATTCTTGTGCCAACTGAGTGACCACGAACCTTCTAAAATATTAGCCCCAGAACACTTTGTTGGTTGGGGCATTTGAAAGAGCTGAAGAGCTTCAGACTCATGAACAGGAGTTGTAAAACTTATGCATAACGAAGACCCTGAAAACCAATTGTTTATCTGATAGCCAATTTGAAAGTACCTCCAGTCCATAATTGCTGATTTGTCACCCGGAAGGCCCCACATACTGACATTTCTCCTTTTGATTTCATATGTAACTTCTGTAAAGTTCTGGCACTGCTTAGCTGTATGGTGGGGACTTGCTAACAAGAAGCTCCAGAAGGTAATCTCTGACTGTGGCTAATCAAAGAGAATGAAGAGGAATTGGTTGTGTCCCTGATCCATGACCAAGATCATACCAGAGACCCTGGAACCTAAAATTTCTCCTGTCAGGGCAAAAGTTACTGAAAGATGCTTGTGTGGGCCCTTTCTACTTCCTGCTTGTTTATGCTACTCCATTTTATATAAATTATTTAAATGCCAGTTGACTCGGAGAGAGAGAGAGAATTACTCTAGCACACGTAGGCTCTTGGATCCAGTCTCTTCAATAATAAATAGCAATGGATTCAATGAAAAGCAAAATGTTTCTCACCTTGTTTAAAAGGGTTTGTCTTAGGCTGAGGAGCTCTCTCTGATGTCTGTCTCAGAATATCTTGCAGCTCAGTGGATAGAGGCCCCACTGGGGAACTGGGAAGGAAGAGTCAAACTCCAGACCTAACAGGAGAGCAGGATGTGAATATTTCAAAGGGCAGGTGAGGGCTCACTATTAGAAGAAGAAAAAAACTAACAACATCTGTGTTTTTCCTCAGAGAGTGCTACCTGGCTGAGGGGTCTAAATCAGTGGGAGGGTCCACAGCTGTCAACCCTAACTGAAAGAAGAGCCTCTCCTTTGCCTAGAGCCAGTGACTCGATCTTTTCCTTTACACTTCCTTTTGATTAGCAGAGGCAGCCTCATGTTCTTGCTTTTTAACTACTGGGAAGTTCATAATTAGGTTCCTAACCCTCTGCATCCCCCATTCCTCTCAAGCGAATAGCAGCAGGTCAATTAAAAATCAGGCATCACGACATCCAGGGCCCTTTATGGAATTAGAGCAAGATAAAAAACAGGATTTAGAGAGACTTGGTTGATTAAACTGGAATTGTAGCTCAGAAAGCTTGTATTTTGTCTTTCTTTTACAATTTCTTATTTTACCTTGAAGCTCTTTAAGCATTTTCAGTTTTATTGCAGTTCAAGCAAAGAACTTCTCTGGCCTATCATCCAGGCACATCGCTCCCTGCCAAGCCTAAGCAACATCTTCTCAGGGGGACCTTCTCTTTCTGCCAGGGTTACAGAATTAGGAGCTCGCATGCATTTTTTTCTTTCTGGGCCCCTAGTTGTCATGTTTCTTTCTGAGGAGCAGCCCAGCTCCAGCAACAGCCTCTTCCCCAGGCTCAACCTGCTTGGCTGGGCAGCAGAGAACCAGGTTCAAGCCTCCTGGCATTGAGGCGGGCTCTCCTGCTCCCTGGGCAAGCACTCTTACTGCCAGGTTGTTGCATAGAGAATGGTCAGCATCAGTTATGGTGCCTCCTCTGCCTGTATTTTAAAAGGAAACACTAAGCTCTGCTTTGGTTTTTCAAAGAATTGAGATAGACAGCCAGTCTCAGGAAAGGACCTAGGTTTTGGCTGGATAGAGGCAGCTGTTGGCTGCCATGGCAAAGGCATCTTAGCTCTGGAAAGGGCTGGGATAACTTGAAGTGAGCGAGCTTAGGCAGTTCTTTCTGCAAATGCTATTTTGAAGCATCTTTCTCTTCCTACAGACTGTTTAGGAAGCCTGACTGAATGAATGTGCATTTTATTTTCATTCAGGAGTCAGGAGAAAATTCAGAGAGGTTTTAAAGCTCATACTCTAATGACACTGAGGTAAGTGCTTAAGTGCCTGTTTTTATTGAATGTACCCCCTAACCCCAAGGGATGTAGGAACACACATTCCTCTGGGACTTTTTTTTTTATTCCCTTCCCTTTCCTGTCTGAATAGGATCTGCTGTCCTAAATGGGGACTGGCTTTTGAAAATCTCATCCATAAAATGCTCATTATTGTGCAAAAATTTGCACAACCATCGGAGAGAATTTTCAGTCGTGTAAGCCAAGCCAAACTGAATGTGGCAAGGGTTCACTCAGAGCACTACCCCTGAGTATATTTTTCAGTAAGTAGGTAAATTAGCCGCGCACACATGCACGGCACAACTTCCTTCCGAACATTCAGCTGTCATTAAAGCCACTGCTGTTATTTAACAATGTCTAAGCGTGTACGATGTGCAGTTTTCAAGGGCTCATAACTCAGCCAAATCAAAACCAGTTTTCACCAAGGCTTCTTGATGGAAAAAGCTTTCCTTACTGAGTGGCATTGTTTCCAGTTATTTCATCCTGCTAGGTGTCCGAAAAAGAAAGTCACAAGAATTCGTACTTATATAAGAACTTTCACTCTCTCATTCAAAAATATAGCACTGAGGATAAGCTTAGCAGGAGTAAGAAGGATTAGGCATTTATGTGGATAATGAGAACATCCATGATTACATCAGGGGGGTGAATAGGATGAAAACGCTGCAGCAGCCAGCCCTCCCCTGGAATTTTTTAACATTTGTTTAAAAATTTTACAGGAGAAAAACTCCTATAATGGTGTAAACAAAGGGAGAGGGTTAATCAGACATGGATTAAATTAAAGTCACCCACCTAAGCACATTGATTGCGGAGATTAAAAGCACCATCACCTTTCATCTATCTTGTTTACCTCCCAAGCACCCTCTGGCTTTTGTGTGGCATTTTGGTTTCCATGGCCACTGAAGGTTCCTTCCTATAATCAAAAACGACCTCCTGTTATAAAAGACTCAGAGCCTTTGCTCAGCAGGCCATTTCCCCCTTTTATTATTCTTTTCTCTTGCCTTCAGGGAAAGCTTTGTGCAAGCAGGACAGAGCACTTGGTTGGTTGGCGGTTGACCTCAGTTGCACACAATGAGCTCTGAGTGCTACCTGAAATGTGTGACAAAGAGGGAAGGGTCACTGGCTTAGAGCATTACAAGGGCATGGGCAGGCAACTGTGATGACACTTGCCAAATGTCAGCATTCACCTAATTCAGGAGGGTCCCCGCTGATTGACAGTTCCTCGCTCTTCAGCAGCTAAAGACGGAAAATACACAAGTTCATTAATTAATAACCCTGCTAGACTCCAAAGATATAAAGGCTAAGAGAGAAAAAAAAAAAAAAAAAAAAGAAAGCAGCTGGTGAGGAGGAAGCCAGCTTGGGATGAAATATGTACAAAATATACATATATTTTAAGAGTACGCCTCACTAGTTTAAAGCCATTTTAACAGCCTACAGGCAAAATTTGTCATGGTATGTAGCTGAGTGCTGTGCTTGCTTAAAATGCTTTTGACAATGTGAGGAAAGCCTTTAAGCATTTGATGAAGGTAAGTTGGTTAGCAGGGCTTGGAAACCAGTTTGCAGGTTCCAAGATAATTCCTCGGGATCCAATTAAACTGTTGAATTTTACATTCATTCCATTTTTCTAATGCGTTTAGTTAAGGGGATTTCTCCCACACATAACCCACACACTCACATCCCATACTCCCAAACCAATGATTTTAAATACAGTTCTGTGTGACATTTTAGCTCGTTTTGCCCTTTGATTGTTGAAGTGTGTTACCCTTTACAGAAAAAAAAAAAAAAAAAAAAAAAGCTTTGAGCACATTTTTCTCTCCTGGCTACAGCAACTGGGAGATTCAGTGCTGTATATCATAGCTGAAATAAGAGATTCGGTTCTGATTGCAGAGGTGTACATGAGAGTAGTGCCTGTGGATAGTTGCTAAACACGGTACAATGCAGATAGTTTCTTGCACCCCGTACTTACTGCGTTTCTCGATGCCAGCTGTAAAACACTGAACAAAACAGGATGTGAAAACAACAGAATTCCTCTTGCATATGTGTACTCAAGCTGAGGGAAATCCATCATTATCAATGCTATCAAATTTTCAGCAAGTGCTATTCAGAGATGAGCTTAGCTGTTATTCTAGCATAGGAATTCTTAACAATAAAAAAGAAGAAAATGTGGGAGTTCAAGGTATTTGAATAAGTACTATTTTTACACGTAAGCACAACAGATTCTGGTAGTGTAACCTTTATATTTCCTAGTGTGGGGATGGAAATCTTTTCTGGCATTTTCTGTCACATTAGTATCTTTCTTAGACACGTGCATCAATACTTTGTCATAACAAAGAATATGCTCAGCTGTCAGACTTAAAAGAAATGAAAAGCTGTCTTGCGAAAAGATCTTGAAACCGTGAAATACATCAAAAACAATGATGAAATATTACATTATAAGTTTATACCAAAATACTACTTTTTTGCCCAGTCTGAATTAATAGCTTTTAGCAGAGTGAATTCTAATAGAAATCATGAGAAAATTAAGGCATTTACATGCAGTAGTCCATCAAGAAACTTTTGAAGCTGAAAACTGTAACTTGTCTTCATGGTTGAAACTTTTATAGTGCAAATACAAGATATCAACACAAGCAGCGAAACTCTCCTGCCACTTAAAACAATGTAATCATGCCTGCAGAATACTGCAGTTTATTTGGGAGCAGGCACTTTCACTCTTCAGTTGTGAAGAGCGTAAATTGGTCTTGTAGCTGAAAACATTTCTCCTGAGAGAGGATGTTGAGAAGAGAGATTTCTGCCAGGAGCTCCATGCTGCTGCTCGTGCAGCTTTCATCTTTGGAATGTTACGTCCAGATCTGCTTTAGATCATGAAAGAGCTGTGAATTTCTCCACATCAGTAAGAATCAGGGCACAGTATGGCATAAACAGAATTTGAAAAAGAAAGCATTTCTGCTGTTGAAAAAGATTTCATTACCAAGAGAGAGGTTTGGGGTTGGGTTTTTTTCTTTTCAGGATTGAATGACAGTACACAGAAATACGTGAAAAGAATATGCGAATGGGTTAAATTTGAGCATACTGCAACGTGTATTTTTTCCCTACTGAGCAAAGAAAAACCAGAAAGAAGTAGGGCCAAAAAGGGACCCAGCTCTAACATGGTTAAAATAGCCCAGACTCAATTTTTACATACCAAAACTCTCATGAAGTTCATGAGAGAAATACAGAGTATGTCATACTTAAATGGGCATAGACATGGCTTGTCATAAAGAATGTAATTACTTAGGAGTTTGCTGCCTTAAATAGTACCCAATCACGTTGTTTAAATGATCCCTGCAGACTGGGGGTGATACTCACCAAAGGCCCAGCCAAACATCTGAAAATCTACCACTGACATCAGTGGACTAGGAATGCCCTCTAAACGGTAATCAGCTACCTATCACCAATAAACATTAGCTAAATGACGTTTCTTGCACCTTATTTCTGGATTCCCTTGTAGCTCCATTTTCAAACATCAGGCAGGTATTTTTCATGCTAAATAAATGCTCTCATGAACCCTTTGTTCCAAATTATCTTCCCACAGGCAGTCACTCAGCTTCCAGTGCCTTCAAAACCAGCTAAGCTAAAGCACCTGAATGCAAATTCGGCTTTGAAGAATAACGCTGTACACATCTGGAGGAAAGGTCATTTAGCAGATTGATTTGGTCACTGAACATTTTCCTTGCTGCCATCTTAAGACTTATACCTCTAATCAATTGCACTCGCTGCTCCATGACCCCCTGGCAACACTGTTCTTCATTCCAGTGGCAACCCTTCACGGTCGGCTTCTGAGTCCTCGCATTGTCTGCACTGTGAGCAAAGCTCCCGGCAATGGGCAGTATTCTTCTTCCATCTCAACTCTATTATCTTAAAGTCATCTTTTTATTCTCTCACTGTACATCAGGCTCTCAAAGTGAGGGCAACACGCACATGTGCATGAGCAAGTGTGCCTGCACACACTCTCACCTATGTGCATAGCAATACACATGTGGTTGTGGAATGTACCTCTTTTACATTTGTGCATATAAAAGACGTTGGTATGGGCCATGAAATCTCTTTGCTGCTTCACTGATAGCAGGATTCAGCATGTATAGCACAGTGGGATTGCCATCTTGATCCAGGCTTTTAGATGTTGCAAATCAAATATATCAAACAATAAATGACATGAAGCAGATAAGAATCTAACTTTACCTAATTCAAAAGAACGCGCCAAACATTTTGACTTAAGCTTTCTACAATAATTTCCTTTTTTTTTAAATAACACATCATAACAATCAGTTACTTCAAATGAATAACAAAGAGGAGAAACACAGAAATATGCTGACATTTCATTTTTCTAATGAGACATTCTTTTCTTCTCCAGTGGATAAAATATATGTAGGCAAGCATACCAAGTCCTAAAGCAAAAAATGAGTCCAAAATCAGAGGTACATATTTCAAATTCAGTCAACAGTTCTCCATATCAAGATTTCCATCAACTTTTAATTTAAAGGTTTACCTCAGGGAAAACTTTCTCATTTCACTAATCCGTGTAATTCTATTGCAATCAATGGAAATATTTGTGTTAGTAAATTAGACTCTAATTAACAACTTCATTTTAACTTTTTTGGCCTATTCCAGGTTAAGTACATTATCAGAAATATCTTTTAAATAAATATTTCATTTCTGAATCATGATAATGTAGTTTTAATGAAGAAATTGTATGAACAGATTTTGGCCTAGAGAACATAAAATGAAAACATTTTTACAAAACCAAGACTGGGAAAAATATAAATCACTGATATGCTTGACAAACCTTCTGATCTGGTGACAAGGCAGCCATGTAACATGTCTAAATCATGCAGCTGAGGTGCAGGTTCTTGCCATGGTTTGATGAATAAGCCAACTGGCATGTGAGAGAACATGGTGCAGGGGGGCTTGCCGTTGGGCTGCTACCAATCAAACACGCCTTCCAGAAAAGTCCAGTGTAACATGAACACTTCTTCCTGGGGTTCACGAAACAGCATACTGAGTAGTTCCTCAAGCAGAACAGACGTTGAGCTGCACTGTGAATATGTGAGATTTGACACAGCAGCTGGCGGCATGGGCTTGGATGCGCTTGCAGGACTGCAAGCAGTGATCCATGCCTGAGTGGACGCAGAGGATAGCCCAAGCCGAGACAGAAAGTAAAGGAGTAGGGAGACTGTCTTTAGGAATGAGGTCAAAGGCTTAGAAGGCAAAACCTGCACAAAACCTTGGTTTGGCCGTAAGGACCTGGTTTATATGACTGAATGCTGTTGACCCGGTTGATTGGGACAAATCACACTTCACTCTCAAAAGAAAAGATTAAAGTCCTGCTGCTTCTGAGATTTGTTACAGTGGTGGATTGGCTGGGTGCATAACATATACACACCAGTGTTTATTATAGGGAGACACAGGGTTCAAGGGCTACGGTTCAGCTCACATGGAAAACTTGCTTACCACTCCTGGTATGTAAGAATTGCAAGGGGAAGGTAAGAAGTATCATGCATCACATCTTTCTTTCCTCAGAAAGGGGATCAATATACAACAGTCTCTCAAGAAGTTATCACCTTCATCTCATTTCTCATCAGCAGATGGGAAATGAAAGCCTGATCTGTCAGCATGTGGGTAATTTTTTTCCCTTTGGAGCTTTCCTTCCAAGTCTGACATTTCTTGCAGGTATTGATAGGCAGATTTAGCTTTCAAGTATTCATTCGCTCTGTAGCAATGAGATTTGTGTATTGCATCACTCAGCATCCCTTTGAGATGGCATGCAAAGAACTGGAAGTGAAAACACCTTCATTTCCTTCCAGCCATAAAGTGCATCAGAAAGATTACTGAAGAGACGGTTTATTACTCAAGTTAGAGGTTTGTCTTTTCCACGGTATTTGGCCAGTTCCAAAAGATGTCATCTGTGACCAGCTAGATTTCTGCATAAGCAGTGTCAGAGCATGCTTATTGCCTTTTTCAGAGCATGCTCCTCCCTTGCCGTGGTGAAATTTCCTGTCTGTCAGAGATGGCTTCTAGCCATGGAGAGCACCAGGTGTTCTTTCCTGTTGTCTTCTTATGGAAGCCTCGTTCACATGCCCAGTCCTGAAGAATTAATCTGTAGAAACACCAGGGAGCTAAGAGGGCTTTTTATGCATTTGAAAGCTTTACTGAGTTTTCAAACCATCAGACCTAGGGTTCTGATAGTTAATCTCATAAGGTATGAGTCATTTGAGAGGTATCTGTTTTGTGGAGAAAAATGGCACAGATTTTGGGCAGCTACCCAGAATTCCTTGATCTCTCTAAGCAGATTTTGTTCTTGAATAGAGTACATTTTAAGGCTGAATTTTCCAACAAGGGACATCATAATTTAGTTTTTCACAGTATGTTCCATACATAGTCATACATAGTGTTGCATATCATGTGCAACTTTAATTCTGTGTAGAGATGTACCAACAGTTTACCTGAGACTGGTTTCCTAGCCATGGGAAAAAAAAGCATATGATCTGTGGGGTGAGACCACTCAGTCCATTAATTGTTTATACCACACAATTTATACCACACATCCAAAATGTTATAGTCCAAATAGAGAAGAAAAATGTATCTCCTGTCATTGTCTGTCACACAGTTACAAAGCATGTGTGATCTACCAGTTCCTTTGAGACATTCAGTATGGTGACGCACACGTCATCTTCATGAGTGAGCAGATATCTACTAGTTTTAGGGACAACCTCTTCTGCACTGAAAACTTTGAAGGCTTTTTCTTAATGACTGGGATGATGGGACAAAATTCTCCTTCAGCAAGGTTGCAGGCAATTCAAAATTGGGAGAAGTAGATGATCCACCGGATGGTTTTGCTCTGAGGGACCTCAACAAACTGGAGAAATGAGCTGACAAGAACCTCATGAAGTTCCACAAAGGGAAGTGCGATGTCCTGTTCCTGGGTAGGAACAATGCTGTGTTTCAGTACATGCTGGGGGCCAACCAGATGGAAAGCAGCTCTCCCGAAAAGGACCAGGGAGTCCTGGTGGACACCACATTCAGCCATGAGCCAGCAATGTGCCTTTCCAGCAAAGAAGGCAAACAGCCTCCTGGGCTGCAGTAGAGCATTGTCAGCAGGTCAGGGGAGGCGATCCTTCCCCTCTACTCAGCACTGGTGAGACACATCTGGATTATCTCAAAACAACTTCAAACCTTCTGTGATTCTGGGTGATGCTGTGAAATAGAAGGTTCCTTCCTATTTAGAAACTTACAAAAATGGGCTGTAGTAGTCTGTGCGTGACTCAGCAATACAGGTACTGCTATGAGCTGGTATCACGGCCTCACTCCAAGCTGAGCTGTGATGCTCTCACTTATGCTAGCCTGGCCCAGCCTGATATGATGATGGATTACATGGATTCAGACAGGCATTATTTTTCTACTCTCCTGGGCACAACGCACTTTTTCTCAACCTCTTCTCCAGCAGATATGGACAAAAGGGATCTGCTGGTCTCCATAATCTCCTAGGGTTTGATTTCCTTTTTCCAGTATTTTTTCCTCACCATATATGAAACTTGAAGATGGGTACTTGAAATACATCCTACCAGGCAAACACCCCCATTTCCCTTTTTAATTTACTATATGAGATGTTTAGTTTTGGAGTTTGTGTAATGTACCATGTTGGCTCAATTTATTTGGAGATCATGGACTCTAGTTGTACTTCACTTACTCCCCAAATTGGCTAGCCAGCACTGTAGGCAGCCCTGCCACAAGTGAACCTCACAGTCAACTGCATATCTGTTTTAGCACAGGACTCTCCACCCTTGTGCATGCAGTGAGAGTAAATAGTTGCAAAAAGTTATCTAGGCTGGGAGCAAGTAGTCCCAAACCAGACTATAGTTTCACTCTGAGCCAGTCAGTTGTTTTCACTTGTCTGGTTTTATAGGCACTACAAGGAGTCAATTTTTGAAGGACTGGCACCAGGGGCTGAATTCCCATTGTGCAGAACTGTCCTCTGCATGAGGTTATTTGTGGTATGTATAAACCAGGCAACAAGATGAAAATCACCTTCACGGGGCATAGAGGACAGATCTGGTCCCCTTCCAAACTCATTGGATAATTCTTCATTTACTACAAAACCTTCCTGCTCCCATATTCTCGTTTTCATGGGTTTGATTCCCTGATATTTTTTGGGGGGTGAGGGGATGGATGATGTGTTACTAATTTAGTTTTAATTTTTTGTATTAAAGAATACAAAATAATTTAAATATATTAAATTCAAACACAGTAAGTAATTTAAACCCTTGTATTACATTTTTATTACATTTTCAGTGAAAGTTCTTGTAGCAAAATGAACACGATATCTCACAGATGAGGATCTCTGATGACTGTATAAATGTTAATTAACTAATTAAATCTTTTGCAAGTGTTTGAATATTATTATACCAATTTTGCAGGAAGATAATTTGAATTTGATTATATCGAAGCCAAAGAAAACTCAAAAACCTCAGATATGGTCATTTCTAAGTCCCACCTGTAATAAATAGTTTGCAGGTGAATCTGAAATGTTGGTCTTGCAACACATTTTTAAAGCAGTATTTCATACTTTGAGGAGCTCTGAAGAAACATCTGCCCATATCAGGGATTGGTCTTTCAGATTTCATTGTGAGCAACCTGATAACTGGTTTTATTGCAAGGCACTGTATTGCTTACATTAGCTAGACTATCTAAGAGCTTTCTATTTTGTGGACAGCACCTTTGATTACCTTTTTCTGTTATAAATCTGAGATTAAAAAATCCATTCTAAGGAAATCCCTCTTTCTCCAGTTCCACTGTGCTGTATAGAAGAGGGAGTTCACATTCCTTCAAGTACAGGACAATTTGCTGTCACAAAGCTGCATTTTAAAGGAAAACAGCAGTCCAGCCATGTGTATCCAAATACAACTTCTGGCTCTAGGTCTTCATTTCTGGGGCACCTATCTCAAGGGTGTAGTTAATTCTTGTGTCTGGGAAAGAGACACAATGTCAGATACATCTTTTTCACAACTTTTACTTTTGGGGTGTGTAGGTGTACCTCTGCTCAGAGAGCTACGTGCTGCAAAGCCTAATCTTTGGCACTACAGCTTCCCATTCATGGAATCAATCTTATTGATGTCATTACTTAAGCTACTTTTGAAAATGCATATTAGTCTCCAGAAACACTTAGGCACTCTTGAATACTCCATCTTTGGATCATGGATCTCATGGAAGTGCAGTCAAGTGGTCTTAAAAAGAGAAGGAAAGCAGGAAACACCCAGAATTTTGGAAAAAGAAAATAGTACATGCTGATAATTCTAAAAAGTTGTTTATAAGCATAATAATAATGAACTCATAGATGTGTATTGCAATAAAAAAATAAAATATCATGCATTGCATTTGCAGTTTAAGCATCTATTTAAAAAAAAACTTCATGAATCTGCAGGAATAGCAATCACCTGATAATGATGAAGACATTCCTTGTGTCAGCATGAAAGTATGATATGTTTCCAGATGCATTTTCCTTGGGCAAAAGAGCAAAATCAAACCATTTCACAGCACTTTGCCTCACTGGACCAAATTTATCTCTGTTGTAGCCTGATGATGTCAACAGAGTTACAGTGTGGATGAATACAGGTCATTGTTTGTGCAGTTGGCAGAGAGTGCATGTGTGGGAGGAGAAAAATGAGATCTTCTAACCCAGATTTGCAGAAAAAACATGAGTATGAGTTCAGACACATACTCCTATTAAAACCGCACCATAATTTTGTCACTGGAAGTTTCAGAACAAATGAGCTCCAAATGAAACAGAATGAGGGCGTTTCTCCAAGCTATTTCCTGCGCTGCTGTCAGCGTTACTGCATGATAGAATGCGACCACGTGATGTTAGGCTTTAGATGTAAAACACGGGAACTGGCTTTTCTTAGTGGTTTCCAGACCATGAATTCCAGCTAAGCTAAGTGTCCGGTTTCTACCCAGAACCTACCTGGCACTAATTAAAGTTAAGCAAAAAAATAAAAATTCCACGTAGACCTCTTGGCTATGTTTGATGCTTGGTCCCCTGGGGAGCAGATTAAGTGCCATGCTAGTTATCCCATTTTGTTCAGTATAAAGTTTCTTCTAAGTCCTAAAAACCAATTATCTGAAAAAGGATCCAAGTACAATGCAAAAAGCTACAGCACAAGTAGTATCTTTATTTTCGAATACCCTGTGACTTTGGCATTTGCTGTGCACCTCAGTGGGTCGTGTTGCCAAGGACTGATCCCAGGTGCGCTAAAGGTCTTGGACCCTTATTTGAGATCCCACTGCTGGACCACATAGATACTCATTACCACCTGCTTGACTTGCAGCCTCCCTGGGAATATCCACTGTTTTTTTCGCTTTGGGTCTTCATTGCCCAGTCAGCAACCACTGTATTTAACTTCACAGTAGCAGCTTTGGGAAGCAGCAGTTTTCTGGATGGGTATCCACAGTACAAGGCGGACTACAGAAGAACAGGCACACACACACAGAGTCAGACAAAATGTTTCCATTGAGACAACTGAAGAGGTTGCTGTGTTATCAACTCCACCCAAGCTTCATTCCCTGCTTTACCAGCCTCTGCATTGCTTTGCAGAACTCCTTAGCATGAGTAGGAAACCAGATCAGGGAGTCCTGGCAAATGTGTGGACATCTATGGCTTAGGAGATAAACCACTGCGTGAACTGGTCTCTCTATACGTGGGACTGGAAGGAACCACCAGGCCCGGCATTTTGAAAGAAATGTAGCTTTCTCTGTCAACCATGCCCCCAAAACTGAGTCCCTTGGATAAAACTGCTGTGATTTTTGGACATTATCTAATGCTTCCTGATAGGTGTTGGCATAAAAACCAAGCATGTTATCCTTATTGCTGGAAAGGGTGAAAGAAGATGAAAAATATGCAGGTTGGAGGTGGACCTTGAAATACATTGGGGTATGCTGATATGTGCCAGGACAATTTCAAAACTGTTCTTCCCTTTCTGAATTTATATGAAGAAAAACCAAAAACACTCCAGAAATCCCAAGCTATCTCTTTTACGTATGCTTCAAATGAAAACGTGCAAGCTTCTGCCAAGGCAATTTGAGGTTTCAGGTAGAATGAAATTCACATCCACAGCCTAGTAGTAAGAAGTATAAACATTTCTAGCAGCCAGATATATAGAGTATATATACCTTCTGCACTCATCCCGTGTAAGCACATACACCTCCTTCAGTTCGAGGGAGGCATCCCCCGCTTTTCTGCTCCCCCACTTAAGAAACAGTACACAGTAAATTTGTTTATGGCCTCCATTTTATTAATAGTGGCAATCAGAGGAGCTTTTATGGATATGCTTTGTTCGCTTCAACTCTTGCTTTGTCTTCTGAGCTGGTGGGAACCCCCGCAGGACACTCATAAATGGACAAATTTACAATCTAGCCTGTGTAAAGTGCCCACAGCAGCATCTACATCCAAGTTGTCTTTGTGCTCGTGCACCAGCTGTGATGCCAGAGGGCGCGGGGTCAGAGCAGAGGGCTTCCTCTGGCTTTCTACAAACTGGGATCAGCCAACCTTCATTTATCTACGGTTAAGGACTTGTTTTGGTTTCTCAGATCATGACTCCACAGAGCTGTTTGGATATTTTTAATCGAAAGACAAAGCACTTCCTCTTCCAAACTCGGTGCCTGCAAGGAGCATAACAAACTAATCATTCAGAATAATTAATTCTGTCAGAAAAATCTCTACAATTCTTACAAACGCTGAGTGTTTTGTAATCCTAATGAAAGGAAAAACCTGTCACTGTGATGATTTTCGATTGACCCATTTTCTTCAGTGGTTGGGGAGAGGGGAGTGTTGTTTATTTTTATCTCTAAGGACCATAAGCATGAAAATGATATCCATAAATCTTGAATTTCAGCTTTGTATTCCCAACTCAGCCTTCAAAGGAAACATTAGCTAGTCAAAAGAGCCCAACAAGATTGTCAAATTGATCATTTGTATATGTGTAACAGAGTGTCTTTCAGTTACCTGTGACTTTAGTTTCAAAATATTCCCAGGGTAAGGAAACATTACTTTTCCCCATTTGTAAATGGAAATCTGAGATGGAGAAATTATAAGCAGATTGCCAAGGCCATGGAGGTAGTCCTTGCAAAGCCAAGGACTGGAATCCAAATCCTGAGCACTCTAGCCTAGCAATTGAAAGCACGCCCTCCCTGTGCATTTTAACGTAATATAAGAAGTTTAGGATTGAGAAACCATTTCTAAAACAAATCTTTATGAGAAAGTGTGGAAAACAAAATATTAGTTTCCTACATTTGTCTAATATTGTAAACACCTAGCTGCCAACCTCAGTGTGGAAGCTGTCAAACACACACAAACAAAACAAAAAAAACACTTAACAGGAAAAATGCCCTAAGATTTTGAGATTTTTTCATATTGTCATGCTTTGAAGTCATCTATTTGTTCTGTATTTGACAGCTGGAAGTTAAATATGGCAGACAGTTGCATTTCTCATTACTGAAGACAGAATGGTGTAGGAAATTTGTTCTTCAATACTCAGCCTTTTATTTCTAGGTCACTAATTTGAATCGATCCCTGATCAATGGTGACTGAAAGGCATTCATATCCGGCAGCTGTTCTGTGGTCTGTGTTAAATGAGGGAGCATCTTAGTTATTTCCCAGCAGTAGCCCCTCTGTAGCACTACCAGAACAAGCTGGCAGTTTTCACAGAGAAGCTATGGACTGATTGCACATGGCACTTGAAGATATCTGAAAAGTAATTAACCTATTTTTGTTCTGTTTTTTAAGAAGGGTATTTGTTTTTTCAAATGATCCATATTTTGTCATGGTGGGACTTTTAATATTAAGCAGGATCATCCTGCTGCTTTTGTATAATGGATTCTGCCACATTCAACACCATTACTGCAGTGGTGATGCTGCCGGCAGTGATCAGAGGATGGTACTTTACACACACAACAAGGAGTGCCAACACAACAAGCGTAGGTAGTTTCTGTGAGTGGGACTCATACCCTTTAACTTCAACCATCTACAAGTCTCATGTCTAATGTCATCTGTTTGGTCTAAATGAATCACCTGCTCTGCCACTGTACTCCAAATCTCTCCATTAAAAGATGCATCCGCAGATGCTTTGTCCATACCAAGGATAGGTGTTAGCTGGTTACAGAAGAATTCCACTCTAAATCTTCAACTTTTTATGTTCCCTCCTGTAATAGCTGCAGAAAATCTCTATCGCTGTGCAGAATATACTGGCTTTGTTTATGAGAATGCATCTATATTGTCTAGCAGACATTACTGCTGAGAAAGGCAAGTTTAATTGCTAGATTCATATTTTCCAGACACCAGATTCCTGGTGAGTAGGTGAAGATGATGAAATACAGTGGGTTTGGGGTTGTTTTTTTTTTTCTAAATTTCTCCCACCACTCTGACATGACCTCCCAAAAGGTTGGCATACAGTATACAACGCGCAATACTTCTATTCCCAAAATATCTCTGCTTTGAACAATGCTCTCCACAAATTACTTACTGTCTCTGGCAGTGTGCTGAAGCCTAATAATTCATCCGCCCACAAAAAAATTTTAGCCATTATTACCATCCTTTCTTCCCTTTTTCCAAACATGTTAATACCTGCTGAAGAGAAACAACACTAAAAATCCTAATAACTGTCTAGTGCCACTAGTTCTCCAACATAATGAGTTGTTGAGTTTTTCTTTTAGCATTTTGATAACAATACCATGTAGCCAAATTGTCTGGTAGCATTAAAAAATTGTCAGAGGAAGTGTATAACTTGGCTGTAAAAATTCACTGAAAATTGGCATAAAGGGTCTTAGACCAGAAGCAAGTTTGCTTTACAAAATATAAAATCCTCCTTTCAGATTCTTTCCATGACCTTAAAAGCAGCTTTCATTGTTTTCAGAGACATGTTGCAAGCCAGTAAACTACGATGTGTCTAACTATGCTTGTGAAAAGAAAACAGAGAGAATGAGAAAAGAGACTTAAAATGCCTTCAAGATTTCATGTAGAAACAAGTTCATTTTTAAATAGCATTTTAAGGAATTTCATAGACATTTAATTCACAGCCTCAAAGTTCATTCATAATATTGCATGTGAAATACACTTCATTATATGCTTTGGGGTTTGCATTTTTCTTAAAGCCCCATTTTCTACAGTTTTGGGGAGTGCAAGGGGGGATATATGTTAATTACCTAGTCTCTGTAGGCAAACAGAAAACCTAAAATAAGGAGAAAAATTTGTTCTCCATTATACCCATATAAACGTGGGTTACTTATACTTAGAGTTAATGGAGTTACTCTTGATTTAGCTTTGTGTGACCTAGAAGGTTATCACTAATAATTACTATTTGTATTACCCAAGCAAACTGGAAACCGTGGTCAGGAATGAGGACCCCATTGCTTTAGGCATTGCACCAATGAGAACAAAAAAAAAGAAGATTTCAGGGGTCTGAGTGCTTGCACTAGATGGAATCAGACAGCCTGATGGGAGAGCTGAAAGAAACTATGTAATAGCACCGGTCAATGGAATAGACTTTTTGAGGTCAGAAAACGAATCGGGTTTGCATGTGTTTATGGGGATTTCCTCCCACACCTGGGTGGAGAGAAAGAGGAAAAATTGGAAATGCATGTCTGAGAATTGAAAAGGAGATGATGGAAACTGATATCACAGCTCCAGTGGAGGTAACAGTCAGCCTTTTGGTACTGATTACAGTGTCATTTAAGTGGGAACAGGGAAAAGCAGTGCATTTGTTACAGTGGAGGAGAAGGAGACGGTGCAAAGAGAAAAATAGAGTTATGACAAATTCAAGGCAACAGATGGGGATAACGATCTTGACAGCAGCAGTCCAAACAGATATGAAGAGAGCATGGCTGCATTTGTCAGGAACAAAAACACAGGATACAGCAGTGACTGAGATACGTGACTGCAACACCCAACATTAGTCTGGATAAGAGTTTTAGCTGCACAGACGAGAAAAAAAGGCCTGCACTTGTGACACAACACAAAAAAAAATTAGCAAGATGTAGATGTCTTCTGAAAATGAGGACCCTCGGAGACGTGCTCTGTAGAGCATGCCACTCTCTGGAGCTCAGCAGCAGGCCAGATGGTTTAGTTGTTCACAGGGCTCGAAAAGGAGAGGCCGTGGGGCACACTGAGGACATAGATGTAATTGTTGTGGCCGTGAGGGTCTTGGGCTGGCTGACTAAAAGGGGAGGGAGAGAGGGAAGGAGGGTACTGCAAAGGAAGCAGGAGGGGTAACGGAGGTGCGGGAGCCCCAGCTGGAAGCCAGCTTCTGATGGCCTGCTCATACCAAGCAGCGTTCCAGCCTCCTGCCCCGCAAGTACTACACACGCACACGCTGAGTACGGTACGACTCATCGCATCCACAGCACTTCTATAGGCGCACAAGTGGCAAAATCTGCTCCTTAGTGCTCTGAAGGACAGATCATGAAGCATTTGATTCACTGACTGTCTGTCTTTAACACATTTTTTTATTTAGCTGTTTCTGGGAGTACCTCTATATCCTGAAAATTACTACCTGGCATAGCTTTGGACTTTGTTAGATTTCTTGTGCTCTAGCCCCACTGATTTCCATCTCACTAGTGAGGCAGCTCAGAATTAGCACATTAGCCCTTATAACTCTCTGGATCCGATTCAAAATATGCCACTCTACTAAAAATCCAGTATTTTAAAACATCTGATTTTAACCAATCACATCTTTACTGATGGACCACATTCTGTCAAGACGTGAAAAAACCCAACACATATTAAGCACGCCAAATGTGCTGACATGTCAGTTTACATTTAGCTGAACTCGTCTGGAATCTCCAATTTCAGCCAGAGCCCTATAGTTGTACCCTTTTTTTCTCTACCTACCCAGAGATGTTTCCTCTCCTCAGACTGCTTTTAAATATCTGGGTTTTGCATTTGCATATAAATGCAGGCAGATTATGCGTACAAAGCTATGATTTTGGCACTCAAACATGTGTCAAACCAAAATATTTTTAAGCCAGATGCTCCTATACACGTACATTTTTCCTGACTCAAACAGGAAGAATATTCTTTTAACGTGCCTCACTGGTGTCCTTAATATACACTGATATATACACTGTTGTTCTTAATATCCACTTGTTTCTAAAGAATGAAAATTCTTTCTCTGTCTTATTTGTATAAAAGGACTTTTATTTATTAAAGTCACATTTATTCTAATGTTTTAGGGATTTTGGGGTTTAATTCGTTCACTGTTTTTTTAGTTATTCTCTTAGTGAAATTCCCCCCCACACCCCCTTTTTTTTTTCTTTGCATGTGATAAATCAAGTTACTTTTTCACTCTGGACTCCATTATGGGATCACAGTGGCTATACAAACCACACGGAGTTAAGCAAACAAAGGAATTTTTTCATTTTCTCTCCCATTCAGTAAAGTTCCATTTTCTGTCACCCTGCAACCTTTTGACCTGCGTCCTAATGGCACTGGTCACTCAAGGGCAAAAGTTCAGCTGTAGGTTAAGTCTGTATGTGTTTGCGCCGGGCGGGGAGACGGTCGGTTCTTGCTTCCTGTCGTCTCCCCCCAAGCCCTGCCATCGCTCTCCAAACCGCCGACCTCGCCCCCGCTGTGAGCTCCCCCCGCTCCAGCCCTCCCTCTGTGAAGGAGGTAAGGAGGGCTTGGAGGAAGCTTTCCCCCAGGCTTTTGTTTTTCTTGCAGCTGTCAACAAAAAAACACTGTCTTATTTTCTTGCTCTGGGGATAGAAAAAGCAAGGGAGAAATATCCAGCCAAAATACTTTAGACCGGCAGTCAGTGCTAACTTCTTACTTCCAGTCATTTCGGTCACTGTTACATTTCCTTTTATTCATCATCTACAAGTTGCCTGTACGACGATGGACCACTTCCTTGCTCTGGAAAGTGTTTGCACAAATTATCTCAGGATATTCGCTCCTGTTGTGAGTGGTGAGCTCCCTGTTTTAGCTGTTTGCAGAAAGATTTTTCAAGGCGTCAGGTACACCCACCTCTCCCAGCGCCCTCCGGCGTACTTTTCCAGGTGTCCTGGGAATGACCTACTGGTACATTTCTGCAGGCCGCTAGCATCATGCACATCTCCAGAGACTCATACTGCTGGACATAGAGCCCCTCCAAGTCAGTGGCTCTGGCATGACATGCTGCCTTCTCTTTCATAAGAATATGGCACCATCCGGTCCAATAGTTCCTCCCAGCCAATTCCTCCCAGCCGCCTCTTGATTGCTAAACCCCTAGCTCTTCAGGCAGCCCTTCCTTCATCACCAGACAGCAAGCCACCGGTTGTCTGTTGAAGTCACCCATACCCAATGCACCTGCTTGAAGAGGTGAATTGCCCAAGAGGTGCAGTGTAGGAATAGTTTACACACTGTCGAAGGAGTTTCCTCCTTCCCTGACCAAGGGAGCTGGTGAACAGGGTGTTGCTGAGTCCATTTCTGGCTCTCTTGACCTGCAGGGCCAGAGCAGACTGTCTGCAGGGAAGAGAAGACAACCCTTCCCATGGAAGACAGAGAGATCAGGTATTGGATATCTCGGCATCGAATAAAACCTCAGCCTTTCCTTAAACAAACCTGTGGCTTAAGGGTCTGACAGGCAGTTGTAGCATGGCTTCTTGGCTTAAAGGACCAAATCATGCTTACTCAGTAACAGCCTATTTGTGCACTTGCCGCAAGGCACGATCTTGCCCCAGAACGAGGACTGGTAGCAGTGCAGACAGTGTTGTCCCCCACCATTTCTCCTGTGGATGACCAGGCTTCATAGTTTCCAGAACAACCAGCAGTTCCTGAAAGCAGCAAAGAGGGCCCAGGTTGTGGAGGAGCTTTGTTGGAAGGAGAGCAATCAGGCAGCTCACAACTTTGCCAAGAGCCAATAGCTCCATGACTCCATGATAACCACAGACTGCTAGGACTACCCATGTTTTCTGATGGACTAAAACCAGAGGTACGAGAAAAGTGGACCAGTAGTTTAAAATCATGGACTGGACTATAAACTGCAGAGGGAATGACATAGTCTCCCCTGTTCCACTGCCTCCAGCTGCACTGTCTCCAGTTCTCCCTGTCTCCAGCTGTTCCACCTCTGGATTTTGTAGGCTCCCACAGCCTCAATGTTAGAGACCTGAGTTAGGAAACCACACCTCCAAGGATCAAGCCATAAAGGGCGCCTGGGTAAACAGTAATAAAGATGGTGAGCACCTCTGTCTTGAGGTGGAAAGCCCAAGGGTGGCAGATGAGAAGGGAATCCCCAGCATGTAACCTTGCAGGAGAGCATGGCAGAATACTTGAGAGCGATCTCTTTGGAGATTTATGCTTACTTTTCCCTAATTTTATTTCATACATAATAGAATTACCTGAGCTGAAAGAAAAGTAAATTAGTAGCCCCCAAGTTTGTTAACTGGGCTTCTGCAGAAATGTGTTGGTGCTACAGGAGACCTTGTTCCTAAGGGCCAATCTGGAACATTGACCATATTTAAGCTCCCTGTCTTTTCCTCAGAAACCTGCTGAGGGCTATTGACCCAGCAAGAGGCGCCCAGGTGCATTTAATCTGAGAGGACCAAGAGAGACTCCAGATGGCCCCATAAATAGGGGAGCTGGGCTGCCTCTGTTTCTGTTGCAAGACTGTGCCTAATCTGAGCTGGCCCCAGAGAACAAGGTGGTCTGTATCAAAACGCTTTTGAGCTGCAATTTCTGCATGCTGCAAACTGGACTTGGAGGAAAACAGGCCTATAGGTAAATGTTTCCCTGATGATTTTGAGTGTCCCAGCAAGAATTACCATTGGGACTATCCTAAATGAGCGAGCTGGAGTCTCAACCCAGCCAATGCGTTTATAAACAGGCTGAGCTTTAAGCATAGATGCAATGCCACCAGTTCCAGTAGAACCTTTCATGTACTGAAGCCTGCTGAGCCCAGGCATAAATACTTGTTGCATAGGACAAACCAAACAGGGCTCTACCTTTTAGTGCACAGAGAAATGTGCCATAAGCCTTAAAACATTTCTTTCCAGTAAAGGTGGGGTTCAAACTCCTCTACCCGACTCTGTTTTAAAGTGATTTGTAAAGATCTACACACAACTTGTTACAATACACGGAACAGTTCAGGCAGTTGTCTGGGTATAAAATTAATAAGAGCAAGCTTGAGCTGTTAGGATTAACTGAGCAAACATACCAAGCATTACTTAGTTGGTGGGATTTTCAGTGGTCCCCAATAGCATTAAAACATCCAGGTATTCTAATCCCCAGGGATTTAAAACAAACAGTTAAAATCAACTTAGATCTGATTATCACGCAAATCATTAATGACCTGGTAAATGGAGATCTGGCTTGGCTGCTGGGGAAAATTGGCATAATGAAAAATAATGTACTAATTAGATTTGCATACAAATACAGAAGCCTCGTTTTCCAAAGTCCACAGTACATTTAGAGACTGGCACTGATCCCAAGGCTGCCTGGCCTTAGGATCCCAGGGCTAGTGACACCCAGAGGGGGCTCTACATGCCCCCACTACATAGCAGTTGGTCCAAAGTGTTCTTCAGTACCATGAGTCCCTGAGATGTTATTACTCATTTCATGTTTTGTTCCAATTAAAAGTGGCTAAAACAGCATGGGCACTGTGTCACAGCTGCCAGGGAGGACTGATGTTACTTAACGCCTTCCTTAGCGGGTGCCGTGAAGGCCTGAATTGGGGTTTGAGGGTTGGGATGCTCTCAGAGAGTTGTTTAGGATAGACTGAAGCCAGGTTGGTACAGTCATGCCCTCTGAAATGAACCCTCCTTAGCCATTCCCGAGCTTTGTCACAGCAGCAGCTAATTGGGGCAGTCCAAAAAGGAGTCGGGGGGCGAAATGGAAAGCAATATGAAAAATCAAGTATCCAGTGCTTGAGGGGATCATGGCCTCTCTTTTGTTTATCAGGGTAGTCGTACAGTCGGAGAATGCCTCGGAAATAAGGGAGGACATGCAGTTACCCAAGTGTCGAGAAGATGCTGTTTTGACTTCTGCAGTGTGTCTGTTAAGCTTCAGGTGACTACAAAAGTCAAACAGATTCAGGCCATACATTTGTACAAGCTGTCAAATAGGAGCCAATATTAAGATTTTTAATGGAAGCCAAGGTTCCTCCTTAATCACCTTACTCTGACAATGAAAGCTTTTGGAAAAAAGCAAAAAGACATGTATCACGAGACTCAGGAACATTAACATTGTAAGGTAGTCATGTTCTATGGAAATTGTTTTCTGGCAGGCATTGGTATAGGTTCTTCCGGGAAAAGGAGGGGTGTTCATGTGTCTTGTATAGCTGTACTTTCTTTTATAACCAGATAGACACATAAATGTCCTGCTAAACTCAGGTTAAATTACACCTTTACACCCTGCAGTCAATTTATTTAGATCTATTTAGTAGATGCACCAAAGAATGTTAAAACATTTTCCACCAATAATAGATTTCAAATAAATTACCATAAAGTTAAAATATATTCTTTATAATTTATATTTCATATAATTGAAATAACAACAACAACAACAAAATTAATCAAGACCACAAAGTCAAAACTGCTTTAAAAAACAGTTTCCATGTGAACTCTTTAGCAGGAAAGTATTTCTGTACTAACATCTCATTTTGCATTTTATAAAAAATTCACTATCTGATAGTAAAATAGGATTAAAAATGGAAAGTCATTATTTATAAATATTCTTTAAAATATATATATATTTGACCCTGAATACTCATCTAGTTGTAACTTCTTTTATAATCATGTATCCTTGTGTTCCAGCATTTTTTAAAAAAGTTGGGCTTGTGTATCAGCAGACCAGGAAGGACAACAGCTCACAGAGCCACTTAGCAGGGTTTAAAAGTAGGTTGGATGTAGTAGTTACCAGTACTTAATTGCACAACTGTCACTCTCAAGACCTGAGAAAATCACAGCTCACATGCTGCAAATTCCACACTCAGGCTCTTTTTGACTTACAGAGGAAAAGCAAGGAAAAGCATGTATGTACTCTTCAGTGCTGAGGAAGCTGACACTACTTGCCTTACAACCCAAAGATAATATTGAAATCACTGTAGAGGGCAACTGTGAAGTGTATGGTCAGCTACAACTTCACTCAAGGCCTTATGCGGTTCATTAGCTTGACTGGACCCTAAAAGCAGCACAGCTTGGGTGTGCTTTTTGGGTTTTGCTGTAGCTACACCACTGAATCCTGTCCAAGCTCTGACATTAAAACTTAACTTGCACATGTGCCTACCCAAACTGCAAACTCCATGCTAATCGCAATGTAAACCTACCCTGGAAATGACCTAGAAGACCAGACATTGACTCGAGGTCTAGGAGACCTGGCTTTCATCACTGAGGAAAATGCATCTTTAAATGATGGGAAGATTTTACTAATCAGCTATTAGCTCTCAACTAATGTGCTTTTTGGAGGGCTGTCTGACTGTACCATTGTCTCTTCCCTTTTCATTGTTAATCTGCCAGACCCAGCTGAAGGGAGATGTCTCCAGAACAGGTTGATTTATTCCAGGGAGACTTTCTGGACTGCTGAAAGCTAAGAATTGCTAATAATGGTTTGGCAGGACTGTTAATAGCTTTTCTTCTTATTCTGATATTCCATGTTGATAGCCCAGCAGCTTGTTAATTGATTAACTGTTTTTTTTTCAAAAAGTTTGCATGTTTTTGAGTGGCCTTCCATGGTTTCAGCTATTTTCATTACCCCATCACCATTAGCTTCTAAGTGCTTACTGGCAAAGTGACACACATGTGGTTAACACATGAGTATCTATGAATTGGTTTCTTTAACAGGGCCCAGGGGATAATTCTTAAAACTGTCTGTCTACATGCTGTCTCATTTTTGCTAGGAAAGGAGGGGTAGTTTGAAGAGGGACACTTGTAAATTGAATTTACTAAAGCATGTGATCCAGATTGATTGTAGTCAAGCATGCTTGCTTCAGACCGGAGTTCAGGGAGACCCTACGGTGGGAAGCTATAATGTACTCTAAATGGTGGTACTATGGCTCTGAAAAGAGCTGGATTCTCCAACCATCAGCCTCAGAAACAAACCTTTTAACCACATAGCTTTTATACCTCTTTCCTGTCTCTTCTGTATCACAAGAGGCATGTTTAAAGTGAAGGCAGATGCAGGCCTCTGTCCTGGTTGCCTGGCGCTTAGCGCAATCAGTGCACGGGAAGTTGCCAGGACTGGTTCATCACCTCTGCACACATTTTTTTTCACCCAAAGTAAGGACAGAGTATGGACACCTCCAATCCTAACATGCAGCCCAGAGTTCCTGGTGTACAGGACTACAGGGCACACCGCTCAGCTTGCTTAGCCTTCAGTAGGGGCATGGCCCAGGGGACCCAGCGAGAGAGGATGCAACCCTAGAGGAAGGACCCAGCCACAGAGTCAGCTGAAGAAAGACCCTGAAAACGGGAAATGGAAACAGGGGCTGTGTCACATTCTGTTATTGGCAATTTCAGGCAACCGACACCATTGGAAACAACAGTCCAGAGGGCTGGCTCCCTACAGCCGCCTTTTTTTAACCATTTTCCAGACCCCTGCAAGCCAGAATAAGGGCAGTCTGGACCCATGCGACTGCTCATTTAGGCATTATGAGAAGTGAAGGCTAAGAGTCAAAGCCAATCAGTTTCAAACTTCAGGACAGATTTTTCTCTTTTCTTTCTTCACCATGCCAATGATTAACCATTGGCACAAACTACCCAGGGAAGTGCTGGGTCCTTCATCTCTCAAAGCCTTTAAATCAAAACTGAATGTCCTTCTGGAATACACACTTTATCTAAAAGCAGGCTGTGGGTTTCAGCGTAGGAGTTAACTGGAAGAAATTATGACATCTTTAGGTGAGGTAAGACTGAGTTACCTAAGGCCAGAAAGGAGCATTACGTAAACCAACAAGTTTTTAGGGAATACTTCTCTCAGTAACGTGTTTATTTCTTCTCTGTTCTGATTGTTATAATCCATCCACCTCTTAGTATTAACTCCTAAACACGAAATCCTGGTATATCTTGAAGAGTGCCATAGGGGTAAACACAGAGCAGCGAGTACCAGTATCAGAATTTCTCATTCAATTAAACAGTATTGAATTTCTGGAAAGGTCAGGTCTTGACTCGCCTAACAGCTACAGTAAACACTACGGACTTTTTACTGTTTCTTATAACAGTGTCTGCACGACTCCACTAATTTTAAGCAAAGGTATGATTTAGACCTGTACTCTCCCTCTCTTCATCTTCGGCATTGAGGCTTTTATTCAGAGCAACTGCCAAACAACCGTAGTTGTGGAAGTAGCCCTTGTTATTTGTACCAGCTAAACACAACTAGTTCAAGAACTCCATCTAAGGGAAAACTAGAAGGAGGGTAAGCATTAAAACCTCCCTGCATCGTTTCTCCCTGCCCGTAGCAAACAGATAAGCCCTTCACAAGGTCGGGCAATGTTTCCCAGGCAATTGCACAGATAACAGACTGGCAGTGCCAAGCCAACAGATCTCTCAACATCACTAATTTGCTGTGGATGGAAATGAGTCCGCATTTGCCTAATGCATCCTGGAGCTTGACAGAGATAATTCTGCATCCAGAGTGTCAGAGAAGAGATGGAGCAACAGGCGACCTTCTTCCCATGCAGACAGCTGTGATAAAGATATGTCCCTATCCACTGTTTGTTGAATGAGACCTAGGTGATAGTAATCCTGTTGTAACAACAGAAAGCCAAAACTGGATTCATTCATTTTATTGAGCACTGTAGATTGACTACAACAATAAAGTGGTAATACCTGTACTCCGCTGATTTTATCTTTATAGTTCACAGCTTAATTGTCCCTCTAGCACTAGGATATACAAATGTATTATTAAAATGAGACATCTGGCAGTGGCCCTAAATGCCTGTATGTCAGGAATTTACTGTGTATTACTTGTAACAGTAAATCTGTTGTGCACATCTGCAGCGGCAGAGAAAATCACATCTGACAGCAATGATACAAAACACTCACAGGAGCTCTGCAAAGGCATGAGACTGAATGAATCCAGGCTTTTACAGTCCTTTACGATCTTCACTGAACCTGATCGAGCTGAAGAAACCCATTTTATGGCACTTCTCTCAATTTCAAATCAGTCATCGTTTCTTGAAGCAGAACACCAAGAAATCTTTCAAATAAATATGCCTACAATGAATTATTTTTCATGGCACTTTTTATGAACTGGAAATTGTGTATATGTTTGTGTGCTTTGTGGATCAGGGCCCGGCTGTTTTGTTTACCAGAAGTAATCTCAGATGCTCACACGAAGAAACAAACCCAAAAGACTCCTAAACAATCTATGTGGCCAAGTTACCACCTCAAAACTTGCTTCCTTTAAAAGACATTTGCAAGACAAGTATTTCCTTAAAAAAATACCCAGTAGTATCCTTGTAATTAAGGAAATGTTAACATTTCTATATCATTTCCTCTTACCCTAGGTTTAAGAGAGAGAGAAAAAAATTGGCTTGGAGCAAAACTTCAGATTTAAAATCACATTCCAGAAATTATTAGAATTTTTATTTGATGGTTATATAGTTTTGCTTTGTATAGTCAATGCTCCTGAAATTCTGGGTATTGAATATTGAATTGATAGAGGTAAAAATTCAAAATTCTAATCCCCTCCTGGCCTCCCCAAGTAAAAAGAAAGAAAAAGGAATTCCTTAATAATCCTTTTTTTATTACGAGGATCAAAATTATAATATGGAAAAATAATTTGTACTTTCAGTTTAAACATGAAAGGTCAGATGTATTTTTTGCAGGTCTGATAAAAAAAAAGGATACACTAGTATGAATACTTGCAGTACATCACATTAAAATGATAGATTTAGTCTTAATAGCATATGTAATATTTCGTATTATCTGAGATATATAAGGTTTTATAGAAAGAGTGACATTGAACCCGTCAACTTACAGAAAAAACTGACTCTACAAACAAGAGCACAGCCCCACACTGTATTTTACAGTGGGTTTTTTTCAGATGTAGCCATAGTTATGCAATAAAGTATCTATTTGGTGATATTTTCATCTGGTAGTTACTTCTGTCTTCATGTGTATAAATTTAAAATAGTGCTGTCCGATGAGCGAGCCAGAGTACTGGTTTTGTCTAGCAGGACTGATACATCGCTTTTCCCTATTTTTCAAGGCTATAATGGTGTCATTTATCCTGCTGCTTCTAAAAATCAACAGTGGGTACTTCTTAGTATAGGCTGAGAAAGTACTTTTTTACTTCTGTAAGCCTGTTTTGCTTGGAATTTTTTTTTTTCTTTTTCATAACAGTAAAGAACCAACTCTGATATCAATAAATGTTTTATTGTCTTAATGTAGCACCCAGGGGAAATAGCACTACATCTCCAAATTCTCTCTTTGCAGTTTCATCAGAGCAGTAATTCCCTGTCTGGGTGACACAAATGACAAGCATATCATGAAACACCCCTATATATTCTGGATAGGGTTTTGCAAGTCACAGAGGGAATCCTGCAGTTCTCCCTTGAGCAAGAGAAGAGAGCAGAGGCTGTGTCTGTGCACAGACAGATAACTGATACCAAAACATGACAGTATCTGATCAGGAGCGAAAAAATAAATAAAAAAAAAAAAAACAAAAACAAACAACTATGAAGCTGCACAAATGAACAAAATAGAGCGAGCTACACACTGAGGAGAGCACACCCACATACTCCTGGCACGAAAGCGTGGTAGCTAACTGCTCTGTTACAGGGGCGTGCCAGCCGCAGAGCAAGCATTGCTCATTTTAATTGCCAGGAGTGCCACTTCTCAGCTAGCAAACATCTGAAGTCTGGAAGGCTTTTAGGAATACCAGGATCAATACTTAATATTGTAGCAGAAATATAAAATGATAATACAGCTTGGTTACATGAACTGGAAGCACTACAAACTCAGGAGAACCGGCTTTATGTTCTTCTTGCAGCATACAGCTCCTATTAGCAACATGGCTTTTTTAGAATTGACTGATATTTCCAAGTGGCCTGTATTGCATTAATAAGCAGCATGGTAAGCTTATATTTGCTCTACCCTGTCACGTGCATGCTCTTTTGCCAACAGATACCATGTGAGAATCCAAGACTAATCTCAAACATCTCTAGGTTGTTGTACTTTTGGACAAAGGGTGAGTAAACCCTTTCAATAACAGGGATTAACATCAGTCCTGCTATGCTTTCTCTCTGCTTGACTCAGGACACCAGCATCATCCCCTGTTCCTTGGATCCAGAGAAATCATCTCCCATGCTACAGCGTGCAGCCTTGTGTCATGTGGAAAGAAGCCATCAGGAAGAGCAAGATTAAAAACCAGCATAAGGACAGGAAAGGAAAGCTTAAGCAGAATGTATTCCTCCAAACTGAAACCTGGCCAGCTCCCAGGAGTTAATATTTCCACCCATGAAAAAAAATGAACTGCCATGGGATCCAGAACAACAGTAATCGGTCACCGTATTACTCTTGTAACCCATCAGAAGGATAGTCCTTTAAACAGCCCTGCATGCCTGGACAGTGGGGCATAAGTTTAATATTGACAGAGGGAAGCTTGCCACCTACTGAATCACCACCTGAGTCACCCTGTAGCTGAACCACATATTAGAGAGCTGGAAGCATGCGCTGCTGCGCTGGAAACCATCGGTGACAATGCTACACTGAGGTCTGAGGCAGAGGAACTTCACAGGTTGCAGGTTTTCTGTCTTGTGGTTCCTTGGCACAGGAAACACGAAGTGTACACAACAGGCCATAAAATCCACTTTTAGTATAAACCACGGAGCTTGACGCGCATGAGGCTTGAGAAAATAGTTTCCATTTTCTGTAATAGTGATAGTGTATACAACTTCTACCTGTAAATGTAAAATACAAACTTGGATTATCTAAACATCCGCCTGCAAGCCTCTCGCAGCTGCAGAACCCCTGAAGGAGCTGAAGGAAGAAAGATGGCAATGGTTAGCACTACGTTTGAACCACTGGAAAAATAATGACTGAACCTTATTAAAAACTTAAAGCTATTTGAGAGGGTTTTTTCCAGATCATTGAAAATGTTAAGGTGGTGGTGAGTCTTGAGCTCATGTCAGTTTGCTTTCTCTTCCTGCTGCTTTCATTGCTGTTGTATGAACCTGACCGTTGTTACTTGGAGATTTGCTGCAGATGTTTGCAGAACAAGTTTTAGTTAACTTGCACCACTTAACCTGGTGCCTGCTCCCAGGCTATCCTTAAGAACACCAATGGAAGCACACAGTAGTTGGTAGGATAAACTGAGTCCAGAGTTTATACTTCCTTTATGTATGTAAAATAGCAGTACAATGTGGTTAATCGAGAATCCCAGTTTCAATGCTCCACATTTAAGCATTCCTTTACTGGTTTATTCCTTTGTCATCAGTCACCAACGAGCTCCATCCATCCCAGTGTACAGTGGTAAAAGCATTCACCCCTCTGGTTTCTGTAGGATTGCTCCCTCCCTGAGCTCAGGGGCTCTCTGATGCAAAAAAATCAGTGAAAAACATGCTCTGCCCAGGGCAGTGTGAGTGGGCATTCTCGACATGGTGAAGCTCCCATTTTGGCTGACAGGCTTGGTCCTCGCCACTCCAGCGATACTTGGGAAACAGACCCCGTTTGGGGCTGAGGGCTGCAGCTGCAGCTACAAAGGGTACGATGGTACTGAGTCCAGCGTGTCCGCAGAGGGGACCTGCTCCAAGGAGGGGGACAGCAGCATCCTGTCCCTTCAGGAAGGGTGGCAGGTTGCAGCCACCCCAGACTAGAGGTGGCTCAGGGGGATCCTGACTCATGGACAGGCCCCAGGCCTGGCTTTTGTGAACTCATTAGACAGGCAGGCTTTTATTTGCATGAAAATAGGCTTTAGGAAGCCATTAAAATGTAACAAAAAAGTATTTAATGCCCTCGGGCGTACCGGGCTTATATCAACCTCCTTATTAGACTTTTCCTTTCTCTTTTTTTTTTTTTTTTTTTTTTCTTCTCCTACCCTCCCTTGGCATGGCTCTGCTGCGCAAACAGCCCATATGGAAAACAGCGCAGCCTGGAAACACCTAGCTCTCTCCGTCCTCTTTTGCTTTTGGCTTTTGCAGCTGCTGTTTTCTCAGTGTTGTCTTGGGGCAGTTTCCTGTTGCCATAGTTGATAGCCTGCCAGCGCCTGCCTGGGCCTTTCAAGTGTCAACACTGCGAAGTTTGCTGCGATGGCCAAACGCTTGTTAATGAGATATAGCAGCTGGGTAGGGGTGAACCACTGAGATGTATAAAGGCACGCCGCTGGTGCAGGAAGCGATGCCTTTTGAATCTTTTCAGTGCTCTGAAAGCATTCAAATCAAAGAGGGTATGTTGTATTCATTAATAAACCGAAGTTCCCATGCAACTGTGTTAAAGCCAGTAGTTTAACTTTGCAATGGACAGGTGAATTTTTCAGCAGTGTTTTACACCGGAAGACAAAGGGCAAGAAAACAAGAGTTTATGTACTGCCAAAGGCATTAATTCCCTATCTAGCAGCCAGACAGAATTGTTAAACTGAGCTAGGTATTTGCCATTTCCTGACAATAAAAGCTTCTTTTTTTCCTTTATTTTTTATGCTTCAAAGCTCACAGCAGCTCGCTCTGTCTCTCACACTTTTTTAGACCCTTTTCTTAATTTTTTTGCAAACCATGATTAAAAACTAGAATGACACCCCCCCCAGGAAAAAAAAAGAAAAGACAACTTTTTAAAAACAAAAAAAAAAAAGCCAAAGAACATATAGACAGGATTAATGACCAAAGCTGCTTTCATTCAACTGGAGCAGTCCATGTGATCTGTAGTCTGCATCTGTTTTGCTATAGCAGAATATAGGAGTGCCCAACAGCTGGGCAAAACAGGCAGAAAGCAAAACCAAAAGAAACTAGCATACAGTGCAAGGTTTTAAAGGCAATGTGAGCCAAAGAGCATCTTAAAGTCTTTTCCAGCATTTATTTTTAATTGGGTTGGGACTTTTTTTCCTTTTCTTCTCCCTCTCTTTTTTTTTTTTTTTTTTTTTTTTTTAGGAGAGGGGCAGCTGGGGAAAAGATTGAATGCTAGGAAAACATGTTTAAAACTGAAACAACCACAGTAATAATAGTGACAAAATTGCTTTGGAAAAGTTAAACAAAAGAAGTGTTAGAAACAGGAAAGGGCCATATGGCTCAACACGCCTGCCATTTTCTGGTTTATCTTAATTGTTTCCCTCACTTCTTCGCAAACGAATACAAGTGTCTCACACTCATTTATATGCTTTCATTTCCCTTTCACAGTAACTTGTTCCAAGGTAATTTAAGCCAAGCCACTTAAGTGATATTTAGCTATTTGACTGTTTAGAGAACAGCAGTTTAGCTATATTCATCAGCCCACTGCAGCTACTGTACTTGTTTTCAGAATTTAGTTACAGCAATCAGCTACATACTAAATGGCCCTCTTTGGGGTAAAGTAAGTCATGGGCCCTGACCCAGAAGCCGCTGAGGTCAAGAGGAGTCATGCCATTCATTTTAACAGATTCTGGTTCAGGCATATTCTTCCACTCTAAAATCTAATTCCAGTGAAATATAAAGGTATTTGGTGTGGGTTTTTTTCTTCCCAGAAATGTAGGCATTTCATTTATATTTTCTGTAAAATGTTTCATTTTAAGACAGTCATATATCACATTACTATGATGACAGATGAAACCTGAATTCTCTGTAATACATCCCGAAAAGATTTTCCACCAGAATTTGTCTCCGGTAAGGGAGACAGAGAGAGTACTGAGGCTTAAAGGATATTTTTATATGTGAAAAATTCTTCCAAACAGAAGATTTCAAATCTGGCCAGCCCTACTCTGAGCTGGGCTGTGATCATTCCGGCCTTGATTTAAGGTACTGTGACCCCTGTGCTGCCTACCAGGTCACGCGGATGTGACTGCAGAACATGCGGAAAGAGACTGAAGGAAGGTGCATGTAGATGTCTGGGGATGGCCATGATGCAAAAGGACCCTAAGTCAGGAAGGAAAGAGAGTCAAAACAAAACACTTCCTATTAACAATAACGTCAAGTGAAACCATGGCAAGCTGTTAAGCCTTTAAATAAACATACCATGACAAGCTGAAGCATAAGCTTCAACCAGCTTGTTAGAACACAGTCCTCTACCATGACAGAAGTTGAGACGTTCTGCATGCATGAAGCTTGTGCCAAGGCACAAGCCACATCTTGGCTACTCTGGCTACTCAGACTAAGCAGCAGATTAGGGGGGAAGCACTATTAATGGAGGAAAACGGCATTTTTCTCAACTTCAGGCTCTTTTCAGCCTCAGAAAATGCTGACTTGTAGAATCTACTCAGAAAACTCTTGTTCAGACACAAGCCAGTAAATTTGCTCATTCTTACAAAAGATAATGAATGATTAATAGATGAGTCAATTCAGCGAATGTTTGGCCTGTGCTCTTCCCCATATGGCTTCAAGAAGATAACTGTAGCAGTGGGGACACAGAAAGGAGGGACAGACATCTGTTGAGTGAGAGTAAAGATAATATTTTAAAAACAATTTCTGTGAGTTTACTCACTTAATGGAGAAAAAGAAAAAAAGAAGGATTTTCATATCAATGACTTTATTGAGTGCTTAAAACAAGGCAGGAATATAAGTATATTCTTCCTTCTTCCACCATAGTAACAACACAGACAGGGGAACAGTGGGCTTTCTAGGATGCCTGGACCAGAACTCCTGCCTTCGGCAGGAGATTTAAGTGAAAGGAATTGGAAGAGAAACTAAAGTATTCCCAGACCTGTTCAGTTTTCTGCTGCCTTTCTAGTAGTTTTTTAGATGTTCAGAATGCTATCAAACTTGTAACTCATAGTAGCCCTGAAAAGCAGGGGAAAAGTTAACAGAGGTAATTGATGATATTGTCATAGACAATTAGTTTGTCTATTGCAAAGGTAAGGGAAGTGTGAACTCCTCTCAGAGATGATACCATTAGAAAGGAGAAAACATTTTGAAGGTTGTCCGAAAAGAACGTCACAAAAGATGACTAATGTCCTTTGGAATCACTCACATTTGCTACACAATTTAATTGAGTATATAAGTTCAAAAACACCACAGTGAGGGCCAGGGGGTGAGGGCAAACAGCTTTTCTATATCCCAAAACCAGGCTAATCTTACCGTAGCACACCACTGTGCTGTTTGCTGGGGCTCATGACATTGTCTGTTCCTAAGCCTAAACTTAATTCTTAAGGTTAGTTTTGTCATAAACTTTCCAAATCAAGGCTTTTTCCACAGTAAATGCAATCTGCTTTTGCACTTCCAAGTATGCATATTATAGTATCAGCATGTGGTTTGTGCTCCAAATACATTGTTCTTTACTTTGGATGTGTCAGGTTTTCTAAATGGCAGACAGGCAGATTTTGACTGGTTCCTTCCTTGCTTATGTTAGCCCTGACCCTTTTCTCAGCTTACCCTTTCTAAACCTAACCTTACAGGTTATTTCTGATGTCTTCTCGTCAGCTCTTCAGTTTATTGGGTGTTTCCCCTGATAACTAAGAAGACCACTGTTAGATGAGGAGGCACAAGTTTTTTCCAGGTTTGCCTTTGGAACAAAAAGCTACATATATGCTGTCTTTCTCTTTTCATTCCCAGAATAGTAGTTATATGTGCATGTTTGTTATGTCCCTTTTTCAGAGGAAGATAGGCCAAGCCCATAAGGACCTCAAACTCTCTTGTCTTCCCAACACAGACACGCCCATAAGGATCTCAAACTCTCTTGTCTTCCCAACACAGACACTTCTATAACCCTACAGTTTCCTACAGCTTGCTTTCTTACAAGCTTGCAGCCCTCGTCTTCGCTCAAGGAATTACAGACTCTGAATGCCCATTCCAAAACCAGGCGTTTGGGGCATTTCCTCGGGGGAAGAGTACAACCGGTTTTACACCACCTTCTCAGAGCGACCCTGCAATAAGCTGTGTGGATTACAGAGAGGAATGCTGGAGGGGATCCCAACATTATGTTAGATCTGCCAACCTGACAGGTTCAACAGAAACCTCTGAAGTTTCCTATCCCATGCAGTGACCCGTAGCTAATCTGCATGACAATATATTGTGTAATTGCAGGAAGCCACTGCAATATCATTCAGGAACAGGAAGCTTGGGAACTGTTTACAGCCATCGCTATGATGACGAAACCTGTCATTACCTTGTGCACTGTTTCTTCTGAAACATGGATGCAATTGCAAAGTCTTATCACTCAGCTTTACAGGGAAGATCTGCTGAAGTAAAAGAATAACATGAGAAGAGCGAAAAAGAGACTGGGCTTGGCTGATTGCTGTCATGATTACATTACACAGGTTGAAAGACAGTTTCGGCAATTGCTGGTTGTGCATGAGAAGACAGAATTGTTTGCCATCAGTTAGGCTTCAGTTAAGTTTACTATTCCTTATCTCTTGTTTAAGGTAGTACTTCAAAGGAGTACTTGCTTCTTGTCCTTTGACTCAAGTGGGCACAGCAATGGGATGCCATGTGAGAGATGCAGATCTGAGAGCATTCATGTGCTCCCAACCCTCAGGCTAACAAGGAGCAGGCAATTCTGCCAGTTATTTTCTCTGCTAATTTAGATTAACTCATTCATTCATGCACAGAACTTTCAAAATGCAAAATTCTACCTTCATGCTGCATATGGCTAGCAAGAAAAGAAGCACAACACAGGACACCAGCAACTGAGTTTTGGGCACATTTATAGCCAAATGAGGCATTTAGAATCCATGTTCACATTCCAGAAGAATGAAAACAAATAAAAGACTGTTTGGAACAGAAACCTATGAGCTCTCAGGACAAGGGCTTAAAATCAAACACAGCTCAACAGGGGATGGTCAAGGAAAAGAAGCTGCCCATACCTCAAATATATGGGAGCTGTTATGCTCTCAGAAATTCCCAAAATCAGGCTGCTTCTTGCTATGAACTAACCTTTCAAATCTACTTCTAAAATCTCTGAACTACTCTTTTAATGAATATCTCAAGCATGAAAACATCAGGTTGCCAAATGCAATTAACACAAAGGAGATAATGTATTCACCAAATGTAGATAGACAATACAACCTTCAGATGTAGAAATTAGACTGGACACTAGTGGTGGTTATGCTAATGTCATCTTCTCTTAGGAGAGTAATTGGTTTAGCTGGACCCAAAGGAGGCTATGGAAACTGAATACACAGTTTACAGAGATTAAAAAGGATACTAATAACTATCGCTAGAACCCCAAACCCCCTGGAAACAGATCTGACAAGTTTGATAGGAATGCACAAAGTCCTTCAATAGTTTAAATGGGGGGAGAGGTATTAGTTCAAATTTTTACTAAGCTGTATTGCTCTTCTGAGATTAGGGTTTGACCTCAGTATAATTTTAGCTACAGAGAGCTAGTATATTTTTATTTAATGTAGCGCTGAAATTAATATTACTTGTGTTACAGTATCATCCTAATACCCAGGTTGGGGGGTATTATTTTGTGTTGTGGTCTACAGAGCCGGACAGTGAGAGACAACTTGGCCTCAGTGAAGAATGTATAATAACCTAAACATTTAGAGTAGACCATAGGAAACAAACAACCTGACCAAAAGTTGGCCAGAGACAGGTATGGACACCATAGCTGGGACTCATCTGTCCAAACTCCAAAAGCTAGAAAGTGCATGCTTATGTTTGATGGACTTTTTCTAGACTCATTTTTTAATCAACAGAGAGAATCAGGCCTTTCCAAGATAGAACTTACTTTGTCTAAAATGACCATATAAGATGGGGCAGATGGGCCACGAGCATCTGTTTTTCTCATTTTAAGAAGGCAATACAAACTTGTAGATCAGATTTGATGTCAGTACTGCTGAAGCCCACAGCTGGGTGTGATGAACCCCATGCTGCGTGCCAGGGAGCAGTGAGAACAGGCTGCACCAAGAGGGAAGGCAGCCTGGGAGCCGCTGGTCACAGCAACGCAGGCAAGGCAGCAGCCTGCCTGACAAGGGACCCAGCCCCACAGCAGCCATGCAGGGCAGGGCAGGTCCGGGGACAGTGATCAGCATCAATTGAGAGCCCGTTAATGACTGCAAATCCATAGAGGTGAACCAGGTGTAAGGCCAATAAACAAAGTCAAGTCCGTGGATCAGGATCAAGGTCCAAATCGGGGAGATACAAGACCAGGCTCAGGCACATGGTGTTCACAGAACACAATGGTGTTCAGGCAGAGACCAAGGGTGAGAGCCAGAGCTTAAAAGTAGCTCCCAAGCAAAGGAGAAGTAGCCCCACTGAGGTGTGTCATGGCTGGACACCTAAATTATCGCTATACTGTCCCTGAGCCTAGGCAACCAAATTCCCCAGAGGGTGGATGCCCTGTGGGCACTGTCACCCTGTTGCTCAGAGCTTTCTCCAGTACCTTCTGTATCAGACCACAGGATCACTGCAAACATGGAGATGCAAAACTATCCTTAAATTGATAATCAAGCAAAGGTAATGCTTTGGGAGCCTGTGACCTTCATTCATGAGGTGTTTGGAGCAAGTTGCTTCAGATGTAGCCAAGCCACATACTTTGAGGTTAGTCCACACTGCAACTTCTAGTACAATGTCTGCATGGGGAAAATGGGTGTACGTGGCTAAACCGTACTGAAGGTTGGACTAAACGAGTTTCACTGCTTCTGGCATGTACTCAAGTGAGCTGCCTTTGGTACCAGTACCACTCTGGTATACCTACTTCTACGTAGTTTGATTATTCACACCTACGTCCTGAGACAGGTCCTGGGAAAGCTTGCTCAGCTCATGCTATGGCCTTTTTATTGCAGTGATGCTGCTTTTGATGTCCAAACTACCTTTGATAATTGTACAATTGCAATACATAATGGAAACATCTTGTATAGGTGACCTTATAGCAGACATGTGTTTTAATGTCCAGAATACTGTTACTTTGAAGGAACACTGTACGCTGCTATAAGTACTACTGCAATCTTAAGGACTCTTGTGGAGGAGGGTGCTACTCATTCTAAGAAAAAGTATCTGATCTGGCCCTAAATGGGTAACTGTTCAAAAAGCAAGAGAGCTCTTCTATTTAATCAAACACTTTTTTAGAGAAGAGGAGGAATTGAAGGAGCAGAAGAGAAGGGGAGCGAGAATACGCCTAAGAACATGTTCTAGTGGTTTCAGTCCTTGGTTTAAGTCAATGTCTCCCATGTCCTTGAAAATACCATTGGCATCCAGTCACTCAACTTCAAGTACACATCTTTGAGCTGCCTGTACAATTCACTCATCTTTTTTTCTGATTACAAAGAGAACAAAGAAAGAGAAGGAGAAACTATATTTCAAAAGATTAGTATACATGTTTTAATCACTCACACTTTCTATTGTTCAAGATTACACTTTTATTAAATGAGTGTTTCACTTTCAAGTACATGAAAGTATTTGAAATATTTCAAGGGTACTTCTTTTAGCTTCTAACAACTAGACATTGCTGCCACCACTGGACTATTATTCAGAAGGAACATGAAACAGATATTCTGACCTCAGAAGTCATGTTGCTTCACTGACAGGCACGTAGTCAAGTGTACATTAAGTAACGGAATGCTTATTTTTCATCATTAGCATAATTAATTGAGGAAATTAATTAAGGAAAACTCAAGAAATGTTAAACCAGATTTTCCAGTCATCCTCTTAGCTGCAGTAGAGCTAATAGAAGTACATTTAGCTTAAGCCAGTGAGAAATATTCTGTTTTTCTTTTTTTTGAGACTATTATTATTAAAGAATTGTAATAATTTTTAACTTCTTGATTGTAAACAAAGTAGAAGACAAATTCCATAACCTGCATGTTTTGCCATTTAACAAGACATTAAAGACAAGTTAGGCAGAGTGTGTGGTGGGTGCACAGGTTTGCTTAAACCAAAGCAGACCTTAGTAAGACTCAACCCATTTGTAAACTGCTGCTCAGGTGAATTTGTGAGTCATCTGGCACCAAAAAGCCCTGGTATCTGAAACATTATGGCTCAAATATATGACAGGAAAATGGCATATTTTAAAAGCTGGTACAGCACAGCAGGTCATCACTAGTTTCCAAAAGTATTTAGAAATATTTTCTTACATATTCCATAGAGAAATGACCTATCTTTATTATTACTATTACAGCTATTACAAAAATACTGCCAAGAAAAAAAAAAAAAAAAAAAAAAAAAAGGCTACCTCACTTCTAAGTCAAGTAATTCAAATCAAATCTGTGGGCAGGCTTTCATTTTGGGGTCAAATTCTGTGTGCAGGTGGTTCTCATTGAGTTCAACATGATCCCAAAGAATGCAGCAGAGGACTGAATTTGGCCTCTACCAGCTAGCCTAAATACATGATGCAGTTCTGTCTTTGTATTGGAAAGAGATACTGTACCTCTTTAGTTTATGAGTCTGCTTATTATCAGTCTTGGGGAAAGAAAAGATGGTTAAATTTAGATTTCCACAGAATGTTTTGATTTAAGTAAAAGAATTCAGTGACCACCAGTTTGGAACATCCTTCTGGTGTCATAAGTAAGCAGTAAGCAGATTCAAAAAAGCTGTGCATGTACACTTAATTGATTGAAGCGGAGAACAAAGAGGATGTCAGTCTTCCAGGTTTAGATGAGGATCAGGTGGCTTCAAGCTGAAAAGAAACAGGGGTGCTTGTTTTGTTTTAAAGAAAATTCTGGGAACATCCATGGTTCCGGACATTCTGCATTGCTGTAAACTGCAGGAGGAAAAAACCTCTGCAAAGACTCTTGTTACATCATTTCTCTCTCTCATGCATTCTGTTGATATGTGAAGTTTCCCACATTTCCCATCTTTGACAAAATTCTCTCAAAAACCATGTTCTTATTTAGCATTAGGTAAATGTTAACTAGAGCAATGCAGTAACATTGGGCCATGGCAGTTGTATAGGGTTTGACATTGCAGTGCTTCAACAGGAAAATCTCTCCATAGTCTCAAAAGTAATTTCTAATGATTTAAATCCCACAGGAAATAAATAAAAATAAATTAATAACTGCAAATTGGAAAGCAGTGCACTAAAAAAGTAAGAATGATTGGCAGTGCCATCAGCAAATTGTAGCTCTGGGAGGATTAGCACTAGCAGCCAGAGATTCCTCTCTTATTCCTGTCCGAACACTTGGCAGCTTATGCTACTGCCTGGCTGAATCTCTCCCTTCACACTTCTGCCCTGTAGGGTTAGAAAATTCCAGTTTGCTCACACCTCTCATTTCAGGGGCTTATTCAGATGGAAAATTAATATTCCACTGTGTTTAGCCCTCTGATCACTCTTCTTGGCTAATATGGAATTAATCTGCCAAACTTGCCTCTGAAAATGTACTGAACAAGGAGCCCAGGCACTGAGGAGATTATGATACTCTCTTATAACATAGCCAGGAATGCTATACCATAGGGTGGCCAAGTGAATTATTTTCAATAAATAATTTATTTTCTGAGGAAAAAAAAAAGCCATTTCAAGTGGAAGAGGTTCTTCAATGTGAATCAGATTTGGCAAATTTGAGTTGGCACAAAAAATGAGAAAAACATTCAAAAATTACAAATTGGCTCATCTAAGTCTTTCTGAAACCAACTGATAAAGTGGGGCTACATTTATGAAGGAGATTTACAACAATTCACAAATCAGCGGGGACATACGTGTTACTGGTCAAGATAATATTATCCAATATAGGAAGCCAACGTTCAAATCTTCCCTTTGCCTCATTCAGTGAGTTTAAAATGTGTCCTTCGATGTTCCAGAGCACATAACCAGCCTAGCAAACACGTGAGCTTTTCTGTGGAAAGCTGTTCTGCTTTGCATGACAAATGGGAGCCACCAGGTCTGGAGTCAAAGACTGACCTTTCTCTCCCAACTATTCGCATTGTAAACCTCTAGTCTTTTTCTTCACCCAATCTACATTTATTTCAAGTGCACCATTTTCAGTAGGACAGAAAAATAAGGCCTCTCTCAAGGACCCTATTATTTAGTCATTAGGATTCAATTCCCTAGTGGAAAGTCCTAACCCAGAGCCCAGATCTGATGAGCTAGATGCAGAGTGATTTGAATGCATCTGTCCCTCCTTCACCACCAGCCAACACATTTATCACTAGAATTTGGGTCTAAAGGGGAGTAAACTATTCTCTCTCTGACCTGTGGGGTTTTTTTCCCCTTTGACTGAATGGTAGCCCAGCTTCCACAGGAGCGATGGAGATTTCCTCCATTCAGGCACTGCTTATGCAATTGCATTCAGTTGCATTGAGCCCTGGGCTGTTACACAAAAGGTGGGCACCTCCACGGGCTGTGCTTCTGAATAGAAGAGGGTGCAGCTGCTCTGCACTGTGTGGCTCTCAAAACCAAAGCATCATAGGACCAGCTCCCAAAAAGGTTGTTCTCCAACTGCTTTGCTATTTTCCTTTCTTCTTTTCCTTTAATGGATGAAATCAAAATAGTTGTCTCGTTATCCTACCAAGTTAAAAACTGAGAATGGTGAAATGCATCCTAATGTAAGTGATCAGCTTTGAAAGGTGCTTTTGGCTTTGGACTACACTATTATACCTCATAAGGAGCTAAATAATTTAATCTCTGAAGAATAAAGTTTATAATAAAGTAGGCTATATATAGCAAAATTCTCTATCTGAATGAGAAACACTGTCTCTGTTTTGTGACAGGGATTATCTTTGACTGATACTATCTGGTTTGTGTAAAATAAATCTGAGATCACAGTGTGCATATTTTAGGCTATCAAATTCCCTCTTTTGTTAGTATTAATGTCATTATCAGGTTCCTCATGCATTTGACATAGGTGCATTTAAAAGAAAGAAAGTTGTATCTAAGTGTTCCTGTGTGTGGAAAAAGTAAAGGAAGACTTATTTCTTCCCCTCGTATATTTATTGTATCACGATTCCTCTTTCTGTCTTCTGTCTGCTTTAACTGCCAAACTGTCTGATATTTCATGTATTTTCCATTCTTCACTTTTTAAGAAAAAACTCAGCCATTCAAAGTTACATTGTCCACTCCTCAGTCATGATACAACTAGCTGAAATGCTACGTAGAATATTTTTAGACCATGGTCAACTCAGCAGTTCCAGTTTTTGAGATGTTGCTATAAATGTAGGCTCTCTAAATCCACATTTAGTTACCGAGGGCAGCATTTTACATAGACAAAAGGAAATCTTCAGGAATTTTGTTATATTTCACTGTAAGTTCAGATGAAATTAGATACAAAATCTGGAAATGTAACCTATTGTAACAGAGTTTCTCTGATCTGTGATTGAAGCATGCAAGCAGAAAATGCAGGCTGTAATGCACATTGAGAGCACCTGCTCCTTACAGCTAAGGGGGCTCCACTGCGATAACACCTTAGCTCCCATGAAATGTGACAGAACTCTAAGACATTTCTTTACGCAGGGGAAAACGAGGCACAGACTCCTATAAGTACTGAGTGCTCCATACCTGAATAGCTTTGAGGATTTTGAGCAAAGAGAAGATTCAGGCAATGGTTTTGTGGACATTTTCAGAAACAGCTTCGCGAGCAGCTCCCACCAAAATCAAAAGAACCTGAATGCACAAAATCAGCTCTACTCCTAGATCTCCCAAGACCTAACCCTAACCCTTCACCAAACACACTCTCTCCTCCTCAGTGCTAAGTCACTGATAAGATGGGGGCCCATCTTATTCGTGTCGCCTGTGGGTGAGCCTCCTGCCTGGTTTCTGAAGCTGCCTGGGTAAGCATTGTTGTGGGGGCCTCCCAGGGCTGGTTGCAGTGGCTCTTCGCTTCCAGCTCAGGGGCTGTGCAGACCCACAGAGGTGCCAATGGTACAGACATAGCTTCGAAGGACCCTTTCCTCAGTAGAGAATGGGTGGCTTAACCCATCAAAGTGTTTAACTGCATTTTTCAGGTTCCTCGCTGTCTTCAAAGAATATATAGAGAGCCTACAGGGAAACTATGCTCCCAAATTAAGGCATTTTATTATTGCTGTCCCCACCAACAAAAACTATATATATATATATTTATTTTTTTTCTAAAGCAAGATACTTAAAAGATTTGGGTTGGAGCACAGTTAAATTGGTATTTAAACAGGAACAGGGGAGATGGCAGCTTCTGGCAGAGGTTATACTGAAAAATTGGGCCTGTGCTAACCAGCTAGCATATGTCAGCTGCCGAAATCTTTGAATCTCATTTTCAGTGACAATATTACAGAGCACTATAAATATCTATAGATTTTTATAATACAGAGCTTTATAGAAAGACCATGTGCGCTACCATCAGGTGCTCAAAATTAATCCACACCCTCGTTCACAAGGGTTTTTTTCAATCCATGACTGCGTGTTAGAAGGGAAAATACAGAATAAAAAACTGCGGAGATTAATTTCCACTTTTTACTAGGGGTAGGCAGGATTCTTACAAACCTTACACTAAAATTCAGTGTTCTAGGTTTGGTTTTGGTAGTCTTCCAGTGACCCTTTCTGAATGGAAATAAGATTTCAACAAGAAATCAAAACTGTTAGTAAAAGGGCTAAAAATATACGACATTTTTCTCTAGTCTACAGCATAACCTGATGTGCTTTTTTAGCATTTTATTATCAGGAATTCTAAAATTTTGTTTGTAAAAGGCAATCATAGTGCTTCCATTTTAAGTGGCAAAGTGATAAATATTTATGTATTATCAGACCTTTCTGCTTATAGATTGAAGAGGAACTTTATAGTCTATTTGATGGTCTTTCTGAGAAGAAGTGTGCTCACAGAATCTCATCTCCATATCTGCACCAGAAAAAAACCCTGCTGATCTGTCCATTAGAATGAAGACTTGGAGTCTAGTCTGGGAAGGCCAGTAAACTAACAAAATATTTAAGTCCCAGAAATAACTGGTCTATGATCTGAATCTTCTCTTTTCCTTTTTTCTCCTTCCTTGGTTAAATACTGCCTAAGAAAACCCCAAGAACCACAGCTGGCCATTGCCAACTTGATACCAGTAGAGATCAGTTCTCACTGCCCTCGGCAGTACATATGAAATCTATTCAGATTTTTAATCACACTATATACGTACGGATATACAGATAAATTGTTAAGTGAGCAGTGGGATGAACTAGCTTTGTTTCCCCATGTCCCACGCATCCCTCCACAGTCCCCTGAGATGCCTCCCATGTCCCCTGGCTCTTTGGTCTGGAAAGCAGCAGTGTGTGCTGTTCTGTGGCCAGTGGTGTGTGCAAACTGGTCACCTGCAATCCCTGAAAATGCTACAGAGCTGGATTATAATGGCTTCTCCCTCATTAGAAGCCCTTATTTGGGTCTCTCTTGCCTCTGCAGCCATCAGTTTCCACAAAATGTGTAGGAAGCTAGGGTTTCTAAGACCTCCTCCTCGTTAGTTTTGGTTGTCACATAGCAACTAGTTCCAAAGTTATTACAGAGGAGAAATGAGCAAGACATATGGACATACCCTTCACTGTGTGATGGCCTAAGCCTCATTCCTCTCAGAAACCAAGCTAAACTCATGCACATATGTGTATATATTTAAGTCAGGGAAAATACTAAGGGAGTTATCTCAGTTTAAATATACAGATTATAAAAACTGCAGAAGACCGGTTCAAACAGAAAAGCAGGGGGTTTTATGTGACACCTTTTTAGCCATCTCACCCTTTAAAGAAGGCAGCCGTGTCATTGCTCGTTTCAAAGTGTAGCATGTGCAAAGCATGGGTTCAGGCAGTTCAAGATCCTAATTCAAGCTAACAGTAGCCTTGCACAGAGAGGTTGTTGTTTACCATTAATCCATACTTTCCAGTTCTACTGTATGTCTTTAAAGTGTGGCTGCACCAGACCCAAACCAACCTGTGAAGTCTGAAGCGTGTTTTGGAACACTATCAAATGATGTGAAACAATAAACCCATAAAACCAGTAATGCCATTAAAAATTCACTTTCATGTACCTTGTCATCCAAGGAGTTAAAGTTAGTAATGAATCCTATGAAGGATTTTGCTCTTTGACAACTCTGGAAAAATAACCTTAGATTTTTATAGAAACTATAAGACAGTACAATGAGCAATTTTTTTATATGTTCTTGGACCAACTCTTGCACTGGTGAAACAAGAAAATCCTTTAAAAGCAAACGGAAGTGTTTGTATGGGTACAGCAGGAAAGCTTTGGTCCACAGCCTTTCTTACAGGGGAAGGCTGATGCACTGGTAATAGCTGCATTCGCAAATTTGTAGGAAAGCAGTATTTACATTTCCATAAAAGATGCTCTAAAATGTGGAAGAAAGCCCCAAAGCTGCAGAATACCTGCTAGTCAGCAAGCCTTGGTTCCCATCTCTCCCGCTCAAGTGTCTCAGTGTTACGTAACGGGAGAAGGGAATGTTCCTCTCTTTTTGGCAAAGGACACTGAACCCAGCAATTTGTCTTGATGGAACTGAGCAGAGCGCATGAAACCAAGTGAGTTATTACGGCCTGCGGTTTCAGGAACTGGTTTAAAGATAGCCTCCAAATTATCAAAATTTACATAAAGAAAGACATCTGACTATGGCCATGAAATACTTCTACCAAGTTTGGAAAGCAAAACTCAAGCAATGAATGGTCTATGTCATAAATCAATTTTTTGGCTGCATGAACAGGCCAGCAAAGAGAGAACATTGAATAAGCAAAGGTTTTAATATTCTGACAATTATAAACAGTCCTTTGTTTTTTCTTTTTCTCTTACATGCACATGGGTGTGGGCTGGGGAAGCAATATATTCATAAAACATCTGGTGTTCAGCTTGTTGTTATAATCAATCAGTCTTTTTATTTTATTTTTCCAACACTGCGGAAAAAGAAAGGGCTCGGACCGCTTAATTAAAGAACCAAAGCCTCCTCCTTCTGGATACAAAGGCAGCGGGATCTGGCTCACAGTCTATTATTTACAAGATTTGCCTTAGAGGAGAAAAGTCCTCATGGTTGGAAAGAGCAGTTTCTTGGTTTTTAATATCTTATGGTAAAAGCTGTCTAACTGATGGTAGATAGTCTCCAGAGCAGTTGTTTACTCACAGGACAGAGAATGGCATCGGTGACTCACTCTTTGTACGCGTTTACAGTCATTACTGCTGATTTAGAGGGACAATACGTAGTGGGAAAACAATACTTCAGCTTTTAGTCCTTACACTTATAAACGTAGTAATAACACAACCATACATAGTTATATAAACATAAACATACGTAGTAGCGCATTAAGCACATGCAGTAGTAACACTTCCACAGAACTGCAACACTTCCTAGCTCCCACCATTCATGATAAGGCATTACAGCTTCCCCAGGTGATTTATAACCTGCTAGCACTGCGTTTGAAACCTCATACAGCAGCTGAAGTGACCCCATTTGGTGGTGGCGGCGGGATCTTTTTGTACCTCTGAGAAAGGAGGGCCACATTTGCAAAAGCACTTTTCATCCTACCATCCCTGCAGAGGACACTGGAACTATTGGCTGGACGATTTTTGAAAAGATGGGTCCGTTTCTGAAAATTTAGTTAGCAGTGCTGATTTTTATCTGCACTCTTACCTGTAGTTCTGTTGTCATTCATGAGGAGAGGGGACACACCTACATCCTGGCTTAGCACCTACATCCTGGCTGTCTCTTCCTCTTCAGATCTTTGGAGTCTGACAAATAAATAAATCCTAAGAATAAAATTAGTTATCAGCCACAGCTCCTTCAATAGAGTAGAGGTAGATGCGTGTGTTTATGCTTCTTCATTAATCTAACTACATGCTAGCCACTAATATGCTCTCTTAATTTGTCTACTTGAGACACTGTTATTAAAGCCACAGTTTCTGTCTTCCCAGAGATACATGCAACTATTATGTAGGTGGTGGGAAAGCTAGCAAAACCAGGGGTGTGACCTCTCAAAAATCATAGAATCACAGAATCGTTTAGGTTGGAAAAGACCTTTAAGATCACCAAGTCTAACCGTTAACTGAACGCTGCCAAGTCCACCACGAAACCATGTGCCTAAGCACCACATCTGGATGTCTTTTAAATACCATTGAACAGCAGCACTGAGAAATAATAAAGAGAAGAGTAGACAATAGCAGAAGCAAAGATCCCATATTATGCACATACTGCAGTGCACTGATGCAGAAGCACTGAGGCTAGGATGCAGCTCTGGATTCAAACGCTTAAAAAGCGCAGTTCTGCTGCCTAACGCATCTGTGCCACTTGAGACAGCCTGAGATATCCAGGTTATCCACATGGGGTGACAGATAGATATAGGACCCACCTATGGGTGGCCTGAACCTCTCCAAGGCACCAGAAGGTAGTGGGAGACACTTAGGCATCTCACATGACACCAGATACCCATACTGAGGTAATTGAACCCTGCTCTAGCTCTCCACTTCTCCACTGACACGAGGAGAAGTTTAGCTCTCTGGTTTACCTGCAGACACTTTTATTTAGATACCCCAAATTAGGTGTCTGAATCTGAGGGTGAACCCCAGCCAGCCAGCATGATTTCAGTGCTCTCTGGACTTCACTGAACAATTTTGGTGACTTGGAGTTTGTCTCTGTCAGTGACTAAGTGAAATGCGAAGCAGAGTCAGTCAAGATATGAATTATAGATGTACAAGGTGATTTGCAAACATTTTTGCATTTGTGTAAATAGGATGTAGCACCCATTTTCACATGTTAAATAAAACTTTCAAATGCCAAAGTGTCTTTGAGTTCTTTCATCTCTCTTTGAAAGTTCCTCCCCCCCAAGGTTTGTCTCTCATAAACATATTAAAACACCACAAGCAAAGGAATAAGATAACCCACTGATGAAATGGCTAGCCACATAAGCGTCCTCACTCTGCAGGAAACCTCGTCATGACTTTGCCTTGCCTACACATTAATGAAAAAATCTTGTGTTTTGTAAATAAGCTCTGCAAAGTCTGGTGGAAAAGTGCTTTCTTCCTTGTTTCATCAATAAAGTTACTATGTGACTTTTAAAAAATTCCACTGCACTAGGAAAACTTCTGTTTCCTTTTATGTCCAGATTTAGCAAGTTTTTCAAAGCCCTTCTTATTAAGAAAAGTTGTGGCTGGAAACATGGATAAGTAGCTACAACGATTCCAGAAGCTATAAATATTCAGGTTATGATATTCAAGAAATTATCCTCTCTGAGGTGGGCTTTATTGTCTCCTAGGGCCCACCTGCAGCTAGGTAAGGGCCTCCCAAAGTGAAGTGGATGGCCCTAAATGATCATAGGTGGTTTTTAAAAAATAAACACAAAATTAGTTTCACACCTACTTAGACAGTTTAGAATTTTAATGTGCAAAGTCTGCCAGGGCTTTGCAGTGAAATAAGGCCATGCATTCAAGCTCCCTAAAGCCAATCAGAAAACCAGGCTGAGTACTACCCATTTCGCAATTACAAATCACTGCTCAGTTCTAGAGCACATTACTAATGAACAAACTGTTACTTTGATCATGTTTTAACATTTATAAGCTCACAAAAGCTAACTATGTTTAAAAAGGAACGGTTCTAGTCTCAAAACACCGAGAAGAGTTGAGATCTGTTTCGTGTCACTGTCTGCAGGCACTCTAGTACATAGCAGGCTTTTCCAAATTTTTCTGAACATGCCCCCCTCCCCCTTCCTCTTTTTGCTGAGAGGCTCCCTCTAGGCATATTTTGATACATTCATAGCTTTGTTTGTGACTTCTGGATGTCTGGTAGCTCTGGCACAGGTCAGAAGCTTTATATCTGGGGTCACCAGCCGTACCACGGCTCGGTCCCATCTCCTCTGAGGTGCCCTCTCTGGCCACCCACTGTCACCGAACACCTCCAAGGGAGTGGCAGCAGACAGGCAGCCCGAGCACTGCCCCTTGTGCCGCACGTGCAGCCTGTCCCGCATGTCCTGCATTTGTCTTGGATTTATTCCACATCTGCCAGACAGCTCTTACGCACATTACAGATTTGGAAAAGCTCTAGGTTTGACTGAGCTTTACTCAAACCAGTCGCTGGCTTTAGAGGAGGGATGGATAAAGGTATGTTTCGCTGGTTTATATCAGCATTTCTTTATGTCGTTAGACACTGGGCAGTGCTTGTTCTTACTGGAGCTCCAGTATTCTGAAGGATTTAACTCTGCCATCTCTATTCCACCTTCGAAGGAGTGCAACAAGGCAGCCTCAGACGGTGCAGTTTTCCTGAACTGCTGAATCTTAAATAGGCATCACCCTCTACTGTGCCTGGCACTGTTTGGATCTGTATGAAAGAACATTATTTATCCTGAAAAGCCCTTGCCAATTAACATTGCATTGTTTCAGTTTGTTTTTTCCATTTGCTTATGGTGATTCATAAGTCCGAAAAGATAGGAGTTTGTGATGGCAGGGTAATCCTGTTGCTGTTTTTTTATGAGTGCATTTTGTATTAATGGGTTTCAGCCCCGTGAAGCTCCTGCCCAGCACCACATACAAACAATACCACATTATGAATGACCTCATAATTAGATTCATTAAAGGACTACAGAGCCCAAAGTGCACCTACAGTTAAATCCAGACCCTCTGTTAGGCTTAACCTAGTTAGTTGGTGCAGGACGGGTGGAGGAGGAGGACACCACCATGGCCAGCACATTATTCACACAGGGAAATCATTTAGGAAATAGTAGTTATTCTTACACTGTCAGATATCTTGGCGCACACACCCCCCCCATACACTGCCGATTATCTAATGTCCCTAATCTAATTCATAAGCACTAATTAGCTCTCCAGCTTTCTTTTGAAATGAAGCAACCGGTTCTCTGTGACACCTGACCTGCGAGCTGTCCCAGGGAGATGCAACTCGGGGATCACTCCTGCCCACCGGCGTGGCTGGCCCTGGGCGGCGGCTCTGTGGCTGCCCATGGCTGCTGGCCTGGGGCCACCGCTGCTACAGCCCTGGCTATGGCAACTAAGCTGTTTTGCATCAGCTGGAACAAATGCGTTTTGCTGCATAGACGCAGCCACCGAGGACAAGGGTGTTCCTGAAATGTTTCCTCTCTTTGTCCCTTATCTGATCCCAGCTACTTGGAGTCGATGAACCAGAATTATTTCCAGGTTTTCCTAAGTTGATGGTGATGGTGATGATAGCACCACTTTTATACAATAGCCTATATCCAGGTCTAGAGTGGCTAATTCAAGCACCCATATCTAGGGCATGTGTGCCTGCACCTGTAGGTGAGCGATGTAGTCCTGAAAAATGATGCAACATGCTTCCCTCTGCTTCCAGTGAAGAGGCATATGTGGCTACGAAGAGCTGCAGAAGACAAACCAAGCAGCCTAAGCATGTATTTCTCTATACAGACTGAACAAAGAGCTGAGACTGAGTAAATGCTGCATCACTCCACCCCAGCTGAAACCCAGGCCACCTCCCCTTCTTCTGAGATGAGGACCCACATTCAGAAAGACGGGTATTTTTGCACAGCAATGTAATTGTTAGAACATGTGCAACATCAAGACTCCACTCATGATACGACATTTGTGAAACCATCACTTGGTTCATCGTAATGACCCTCCTACAAAGAACAGGTTTAAATGGCATAGATCGAAGTGTTAGCTGTCCTTTTTAGCTTGCCTACACTAGCAATCACACCGTTACAATTTCTGTAGGGGGTAAAACAGCATTAGCACTGGAAAGGAAATGTAAAATTACTTCAGAAGCTATGATTTTAATTACAGTCAGTGGAATGGAGAAGAGAACAGAATAGGAAATACAAATACAAAGGGAGTATAAATAGCGTTCCCTCTTAGGACAGTACTATTTATCTTACTCCAGCTATAAAGTTGCTTTATTTTCTTAACTACCTGCTTTGGAAAGTAGACACTAAATGAAAAGAAAATGTGGTTTTGTAATGCAAGGATTCTTTTCTTTTAAATTTATAAAACTGGAGAATCTGAAGCAATGATTAATTTAAAAAGCAGGCTGGAGAAAGATTTAGCTGATTTCTCATTCCTTAAAAAAAAGAAAAAAATAGAAGTAATTCCTTTCCAAATAAAAAGAATTCAAATTAATGGTGAATATTAGGAACAGCTCCCCTTTCTCATATATTCATTTCTGGCCTGATTTTGCCACTCGCTCATTCATCAGCAGAGTTGTCACTGGGGTAAATAATACTGAAACTAATGCCTACTCATAATGTAAAGTGCTTCTCATTTTCAGTAAGGGTATCATAATTCCCTAAATAGCTATATAGAGAAAGAAGAAAAGAAAAAAAACAGATTTTGAAATCAAGTCCTCAAAGAAAATGTGTAAACCTGTGATTAATGAATAAGTGTGTGATACAGTTGCCTAAGCATACGGCCCTGTTGTGACTGTAGGCACTGCAGGACAGCCCAGTGGGTGCCTGGCTTCCATGCCGGAAGCAAATTCCCCATAGGCTCCGTGCTGTGTTTCCCAGCACTGAGTGGATGTGTTTGGTACCTCAGAGCGTCTCAAATGGCTCCAAATGCCTTTGTTTGGGAAATTGGACCTCTCCCATAGAGTCATCGTTCCACATCCTTCTTTTTAAAAACACTTCCTAACTTCTTCCTTGAAATTGAGTACTTTATTTGTACCTCGGACCCATTCAACACACAGTAATCTAATGTTGCTGTAGCACAGGCAATAGCCATGTCTCCACTGCTAAATCAAAAGTCATTTGGCACCAGTTGGCTTGGGCCCTCCTGAGAAGATTTCTCTTGGAGACAGCTAGTTGGAGCAGTCCAAAACAGAGCCAAAGAGCTATCCTTTGACCAGGGTGGATAACCACAGGTCTTGCACACAAACCCACTCCCTAACCTCATCCCTTTAGCAGTGTATGCACACACACACAAACACACACCCTGTGTATCCATGTACACACGCACATGCATGCACAAACCCAAGACCTAAAGACTCCACAACTTGGATGAAACTTCACGAAGACCTGCTGTGGTACTGGGTTGTGATATCTCCATAACAAGGTGCTGGACTGCCATGATAGTGAAATTCTAGAAGCTGTTTGATACACAGAATCATAGAATCATAGAATCATTTAGGTTGGAAAAGACCTTTAAGATCATCAAGTCCAACCACTAAACTAACAATGCCATCCCACCACTAAACCATGTCCCTAAGCACCTCGTCTACCCATCTTAAATACCTCCAGGGATGGGGACTCAACCACTTCCCTGGGCAGCCCATTCCAATGCTTAACAACACTTCCGGTGAAAATTTTTTCCTAATGTCCAACCTAAACCTGCCCTTGCGCAACTTGGGGCCATTTCCCTTCATCATATCTCCTGTTACCTGGAAGAAGAGACCAACACCCACCTCACTACAACCTCCTTTCAGGTAGCATAAACAACAACAGAGAAACGTGATGGTTTGGTGTAGGCATCCAGCGGCCTCCAGGAAAGAGAAAGAAGGAAATCATATCTTGTCTCATCTACCTCCATAGCCAGTGGAGAGGGACAAGCCTGCTGATGGGATGTCTAGCCCAGCCATCCATCCATAGTTTTGGACATACTGAACATGTATCTGAAGGTGCCTGTCTCCCTCCACTGACCTTAGAGGGACCCTGGTCAGTAACTGTAGACTGGAGACCTGACTTTTGGATGAATAAAATAGGCGAGAGAGCTCCCCACGTGCCTGTAAATCTGTGTATTGACAAAATTGCCTGCGAAGTTTAGATTGGATGAGATAGAAAAGATAAGATCTTCCTACAGATCTGGGCCTCTGTGAGGCTGTACAGGGCGCAGGTGCCCAGGCTCCAGCAGCGGGGCCCGCGGGGGCCTCTGTGAGGAGAGGCCGGCTCTGTGAGGAGAGGCCGGGGCTGCCCCATGCCAGACACAGCCGGTTCCAGCCAGCTCCAACCGACCCGACACAGGGCACGGCTGAGCCCCTCAGCCGAGATGCTGGTGCCTCGGGGAAAACGTATTTCCAAAAGTTCAAAAAACCCACAGGGCAGAGAGTGGAGAAGGGAAAAAAAAAGAGTGAGAAACAACAGAGGGAACACCAAGGTCAGAGGAGGGGAGGAGGAGGTGCTCCAGGTGCCGAAGCAGCAATTCTCCTGCAGCCAGCCCCTGGAGGAGACCACGGTGGAGCAGGTATTTCCCTGCACCACACCAGAGCAGCATCCTGAAAGGAACTGCAGCCCATGGGAAGGACCCATGCTGGGGGAAGGGAAAAGTGTGAGGAGGAAGGAGTGGCAGAGAGGAGCTGCCACAGACTGACCCCAATCCCCGTTCCCCATTCCCCTCCACCACTCATGGGGGAGGAGGTAGAGGAGCTGGGAATGAAGGAGTGAAGCTGGGCCTGGGAAGGAGGGGAGGAGGGGGAAGGTGTGTTGGTTTCAGTCTTTGTTTCTCACCATCCTACTCTATTTTAACTGGCAATAAAATAAATTAGTTTTCTCCATGTAGAGTCTGTTTTGCACATAACAGCAACTGGTGAGTGATCTCCTCGCCCTTACCTCAGCCCATGAGCTCTTCCACCCTATTTTGTCCCCCTTGTCCCGTTGAGGAGGGGGAGTGAGAGAGTGACTGGGTGGGCACCTGGCAGCCAGCCAAGGTCAGCCCACCACAGAAGGTTAAGATCTTCATACCTGTCATAAAACATAGCTAATTCAGAGTCCTTCAAATTCCCGTTGATCAAGCTGCAGAAAACAAAAATAAAAGCCATTGCAAGAATAAAAACGGAATCAGCGTGCGCTGTGCTGGTTATAATGTGATGGGACACAGTGCCAGGAGGTGGAGCAATCAAGAGTTGCACCAGTCTGGGCCAAAACACTAACCCAAACCATTAAGTGCTTCTTGCTTAACACTGAAAATTTTCTGTAGTTGTAGGAAGAGAACATCATAACCTACTTTCCTCAATATGCTGGAGCTCATCCTCATTTTCATTAGGCCCATTCATGATTGCAAGATAAATAGAAGTGCCATAAATAGAACTGTATTGGCATAAACATAATTTTTGTACTTGGCACTCAACTTAGGTAAACAACCATGCACTTCCAGCAAGCCTTAAGGTTGGAGCCTCATCATTTCACACTGTCAATGCAGTCTTCTACAGTTAGGCAATTTAAATCTGAAGCAGGCTGAACTGACCTTTGACATTGTCTGCTTTCCTCTACTGATTACAGAAAGAGCTTCATGCAGCATCGCTCCTCACCTGTGCACCCCTGGCGCTCAGGGCAAGGAGGCAGGTCAGGATTTCGGCTGCAGCATGACTTTGGGGATGTGCAGACCTGTGGCCTCACAGGCCAGGTTGTTCCCTGGCACACCACTGCCCTGCATTGCAGCAGAGCAGGCTGGCTTTCATGCTCTTGACATGGACAGTGGTGACCCACAACACACCAGCTGACAGCAGGATTTCATCCCTGGGAGAGGCAGGTGCTCCTGCCCACTTTTTCTGGCTCCCACTGAATTCCCAGGGCAGCAGGAGCCAAGACAGACCTTGCACAGAAGCAAGACAGCCATTGCAAGGCAGCAGTTCCTCACTGCCAGGAATGGAGGGAGATGGATGTCATCTTCACAGCCTGTCAGTAGCCATGGCATTGGGTTCTCCAGGGTTTCCAGCCAGTTCTCTCAGTGATGTTAGTTTGAAGCTGTGGATGTTAACACAGAAGTAATTTACAAAGCGGCACCTCCAAAGTCAGCTTTCAAATGTTACGGGCTGCTGAAATTACAGAATGCACAAAGTTTAATGAGTGTAATCCCACACATCTTTCTCCTAGAAAAAAAAAAAAAAAAACAAGCAGCCTTTAAAGAATAAGAAGGTGTAATACAGCATCTAAGAGTTTGGTTGTTTGTTGTAACTGGAACTTCTACGCCTTAGCTGAATCCACGTGGGAATGCCTGGGACTGCCATTAAATTCAGTGTGTGTGTGTTGAAAATACAGAGGTGTCCTATCCATATAGAATCAGTGGCAGGACTGGGGACATGAACAAGACCTGACATTTATTTGCAAAGGAAATAACCTTCTTGCATTGAAAAACACACACCCAAGGTTTAAGCAGTGCATTTGTGATTTTTACCTTGTTGTGTAACTCCAGTTTGTGAGTTAACTTCTTCCGCAGAGTTTACAGGCTCCTTCAATGGCAGTGCTGTTCCCAGTGAAGCATGCAGTGAGTAGTTAATCATTAATTCTTCATGGTTCATATTTGCTGTCTGCTTTACTGCATATAGTTTGATATAGTTCCTTCCAATAGACTTAATGCTGTCATTAGGAGTCACATGCTGGATCTTTATCTGAACTATTATCACAGTCCAGACATAGCATTACAGCCTCCCTTTGTAAGCCAAAGTTACGGAGTTCAGAAAGGCTTAAAACTTAATAAATACTATAGTTTTTATGGTAATGGAACAGCTGCAGTGGCAGACTGACACACACACACACCCTGACTGAGCCTGCCTAGTTGCTGTAAACAGGTGCACCTAGAGGTTAAAGCTCTTATTTTTTTTTTTATCCATGACACTAATTTCATTGTCAAATTCTAGCTTGACAATTGTGTGTGGTTAGGATAAAGTAAGGGAATCCAGACACATGTGGTGAACGAAATTCCTGGCTTTTGCAAAGGGGACGAATTTTTAAATTGAAATTACAGTTATCATTGTACAGATAAAACAGCCGACCACTTGCAAATGAAAACAAAAAATTAGTTATTACTGGAAATCAGAAGCTGTATGGTATGGGGATACTGCCCTCAGAATAATAAAAAACACCACAAAATGGTGTGAATTATGGTACATAACATTCATTTTTGGTACATTCTAGGAAGCTTTATACCTTTATTATAAATCTCAGACATAGTCTGCAATCAGATTTGTATGTGCTTTGGAAGAACTAGTTTCTCACTGTGTTAAAGTGCACAAGTGGGAAGGCAAAGGCATTTGAAAACTTCAGCTCTAGTGCCTCAGATCAGATCACTGGGCCTGTGGCTAACCTATTCAACCACACTAGAAACACTTTCCTCCTCCTCGCTGTACATTAGCCTAGTTATTTCTTGGAAGATAATCTCTATGATCAGGATCAAGAGTAAATAATTGCATTTGGCGTTCCCATTTGTTGACACCTTCTATAGGAGATGCACTGAATTTAACTTACATTGGATGAGTCACCTCTCACCCAAGTGTTTTCTTCCTTACAGCCACTTTTGGAGAGTCTGCTTAACAGGATGTGATGCCCCAAAAAGGGCAAGTGAAGTCTAAATAAGTTACTGTGGAACCACCAAAAAGCTCTTTGCATCAGTACAACACCTTCTATAGGCTAATAAGCTCAGCTGAGAAGCAAACGATACAAGCCTGGGTGGAGTCCTGTCTTAATACAGCTATAACGCTCCCCGTAAACCAGCCAGATCATCCAGGGCAGCTTCCAGTATCTCCGCATGACACTGAACTGTGCCATACACACATACCCTCACCCCATGGCTTTTAAATGAGCAGGTTTCCCTTGTTTCAGGGAATAAAGGTCTTTTCCTCATCCGTGTAGAAAATCCTATAGAATATAATAGAGATGAAGCCAATAAAGATGTAGAGAAATCTTCTATAGAAAATAATTTAGAATTCAATCCTTTCTGAAAGGCTGTAAGCCATCAAATAAAATTCAACACAGGATTACATCTCTGCTTTAGAAATTGATGAGTTGATTGAAAGGTGACTATCATCTTTAAATTCCATAGGGTTTTCCTCTGATGACTGGGAACTGTGTAGAAATAGAGTCATGTCTTTTTAGGATTCATATTCTCCCAGACACACACTGAAGCCAGAGTTTCCAAAGACAGTTTTTGTCACCTCTCTTTTCTAGATTATTTCTTGGCTTTAAAATTGGCAGCTGTGACCCAAGCATTTATGGAGATGTCACAATCGGGCTTCCTCTGCTTGATATCTGGAAAAGTCATCTTTATTTGCCTTCAAGAAATTAAACTTTCCAGACAATTTCCCTATAGCAAGACAAGCTATGGACTTGTAATGTCTCAAAATTGATTTAGAGGTATTTCTAAGAGAATGCTCTTAAAAATCTTCAACCAGAGTATTTTTGCATAAAGCCCTGGAGGGTGGCCAACTGGGTTTGAACTTCCTTGTGTTTGAGTCCAAAAAGTTCCACACATTTTTCAGAAACTAGTGTATCAAGCGGTGGTCTTCTGTCAGATTAGATAAAAGTTAGTTACCACATGTGTTCGGTATATGATCCAAAACAGGAAGCACAGCATCCGATGAAGTAGATGACAAAATGCCAGCAGCGGATATCTGGAATATGCTCTCCTCAAAAAGAGAAGATATTTTGCCATTGGGCAATAGTTCACAGAAATCAGCTGTTATTGTCTCCTTTCACTTGGTGCTCTGCAATTCAGATATTTGAATTGTTCTGAGAGCCTTCTCCCCACCCCTTGAAATTACTGAAGAAAATGATAGTGATTAATCTCTTCTTCTGCCTGTTTGCCAGTGAATGAAGAACCTAATTTCCCTTTAACACTTCTTCAGCGTGCTCTGCAGATTTACAAATTCAGTACAGACTGTAATTTGGGTTTATTTCAGACAAATTTTTAAAACATATATGCTTGTTTGTCAATCTTTAAATGTTTTAGCCTTCCCCATAACCCCTATCTCACAAGCCAAGATTACCATTTTTGTGGTTTCTTCTGAGACGGACAAGGCCCAGCAGTTTTCAGCATTTCTCTGATGTCTTAAATGGATGGCTCCATCCCTTGCTCTCTCCCTTTTAGGGACTAACATTTTGATTAACATCACACAGGTGTGCTCTGGAAACACTTGGCCCTCCTGTGACTTTCTTTCATCAGTGTTGTAAAAGATGCGTCCGGTACTTTCCATTCCTGGTCCTGACAAAATAATCTACGTTACTAAATTAATATGTATACACTATACATAATTTTTGTTTATACATAATTACTACCTAGATACAATAGGAACAAATGTCCCAGACATTCGAGTGACAAGGAAAGCGAGAGGCCCAGCTGTGGTTTTTATAGATGCGAAGAGCCAGCTTTGGCTGTTTGCAGAGACCAGGGTCCACCCATGGCTACAGTGGCTAGAATACATCTATTTATAGTGCTTACTATTTGCTGTTTGTTTCTTTGTTTGTTTGTTTAATATAGAGGGCCTGAATCTGACTGCATTCAATTCCTTCTTTTACGTTACCAGTGTTTTTCTCTTCAGCATTCCCTTGTCTCAATTTTGTGTTTCGGTATCAGTTGTTGCTTTTCTCTGTTATTTCCAGTACTTCACTTATTTTGTTCTGCTTTTCCCTGCTTCCTTTACAACCCTTCTCCAGATATTTTGTGTCCAAGCCCGTTAAGTATACAGACAGCTGTGACAATATAGCACTAACTAGAATATAACATGTAAATAAGTCAGTTTCCCAGAAATAACTGTATTTCTTTTGGCTGTTCTGTGGCATGACAAATCCAGTTCTCCTGGTGACACCTAAAGTGAAGGGTTACTATATTTGCTTTCACTGAAGCCAATATAAACCAGAACTAAATTAGAACCGTTAGCCATGCTAATGAAACTGGCAGTCCTCACCGACAGTAGCAACAGGAAAGGCAAGTGCAATATATGGTGATGCACGTGCCTCAGCAACTTTACAGATCAAGATGTGACTCACAAATTCTGGGCTCACTGAACTGGCGGCAATATAGCCTGGTCAAGGGAAAAACAAACTCCTCACCTAAGGAGAGATTACGTTGCACATTAAGATTCAGTTTTGAAGCAGGCTTTTACAAATTGTTTTATTATTTTTCCTCAGTTCCTGCGGGAAGACTGTCTGGCTGCAAGATAAAGAGAAGAATAATAAGAAAATCTAAAGTAATTAACCAGAACCAGCAGAAAAGTTCCTGTCAATCTCCTGACTCTGGGTTTTCATCCCTATTTAAGAAGTCGAGCAGTCTCTGCTCAGAGGTACAGCTACCAGCTCTAAATTATTACCCCAGAAACAGGGAGCATTTGAAATAAATGGAACAGCTGTCTGTATCACCGCAGCTATAAAAGAAACTGTATTTCAAGAAAGAAACACAAATAATGAAGTATTTTCTTGGGCCGTGGTAGGAGGCAATTGGGAGCTTTTCCCTTTCAGCCTGCTGGTTCCCCCCAGAGCTTAGAGACCACCTGTTCCAAGGAGCTTCTGGGGCTGAATGGCTAGAAGGTGGATTTCCTTCTGAAATAAAACCAAAAGGCATGGAGGATGCCAGCACTCCAGAGCAGGGGAAGGCTCGCTATTGTCGTTGCTTCAATTGTTTGAGGTTTTTTGCTTCAAACAGAAGGGCAATTTCAGCCAAATATTATGGGCTTGCTTAGGGCTTGTGATTTTTTTTGGTGATTTGTCCTCATGCTTGCATTTTTTTGTATCATCTATTTTAAAAAAGGTCAGTGGAATAGTTTTGCTTCTAACAAACAAACCTGAAGAGGGGTTTTCCCCCACCTCTCATTTACGCTGAGCTATTTTGAGTCATCTGATTCACGTAACAGTGCTTAGGCCAGAGCAAACACCTGTTTTCTGGGGCACAAAATATTGCCATGTAGCAGTTAGTTTTGCAGCCTGACACAGATATGCATTTTGTCATTATTTTACATGAAATGAAACCTTCATGTTTATAAGAAGAAATGTTTGGGTTATTTCTGGGCTGGGAGGAAGGATTAGAGAAGAAACCTTTCTCTCCCCTTTCTTTGATTCCAGATTTCTGCTGACCTCTGGGACCAAGCCAGCGCGATACAGCATAGCCTCTGCTGTAAATATAACAAGTGACAAACTGTGACCCCCCCCCGCTCCCATCCTGACCAAGTAAAGTGCAACTAGGGTACAATTGACATCCAGAGGCGCACCTCCGGGAGACAGAGTGACTCCAAGGAGGTTCGTGACTATGTGGTTTATGCAGTTCATTATGAATTTCCAAGAGAGAAATTCCACAATCTGGATGAGGAAGAAGAGATGGCTATATTGTTTTAACAAAAATAACTTCGGGGTTTCCACTAAAAAAAAAAATCTCTTTCAAAACATGCAAGACTGTTTCATTTAAAAACTAAAACTCATTTTTAAAGCATATTAAAAGCGTTAACACAGTGCTTGCTGCCAGAAGAGCCCCACTGCAGCGCTGTTGAAGGAAGGAGGACAGCATCGTTATTTATGAGCGTCTGCACTCTCTCAGCCTTTCATGAAACCCTAATTTTATCTGGCAGCTTTTAAGAATCTCTGAGAAACTGGGTCCTTTGTTACAACTGCATCCATCTAACTTCTGCACCTTAAGAGACATGCACACTTTTTCATAAATAAAGGAAAGAAGCCCCAACTTTCTGACATTAATGTCACACTACTGTTTTAGGCCCTAAACCTTCAAACTCTTCTCTCTGGGCAAGTACCAACAAGCGTCCCCTTTTGCTCAACTTCCAACTCTAGCTTTTATAATAATTTTGCTGAGAACAGTATCCGGCCTCGTTCATCTGTTTTCACTGGGGGAAAAACAAGACAAAACAAAACAAACAACCCCCCTTTATTACTCTTTGTCAGGAGGAGAGTTAAGCCTGAGGGGATTATTTTTCTCCCATTAACTTTTTCTAACCTCATCCCTCCCTCATTTTCTTTCTCAGATTTACTCCCAAACAGTTCATGCATACGTGTGCATGTGCCTGTGTGTCTAGCTGTGTGTGTATGTGTGTGTACGTGCACATTTACCCTTGTAATGAAAAGGAATCTATTTTTTCAGATAATTTGCTGTTGTTTGCAATGTGATACAGCTAGTCCTTTTGACTTCAGTGTGAATAAACAGCCTGATCCCGTAAAATGGGCCTTTTCTCTCCCGAGAGCTTGTTCCAAGATTGCGGAACCCAGGCTAGCAAAGAACATCTGCAACAGTTAGTGGAAACCCTAAGAATTCTTGTGAATAAATAGATTGGAAACTAAGTTGGAAATTTCTCAGTGAGATATAAATTTAAAAAAATGAAATCCAGTTGAAGTACCCAGTTTCCCTGGGAGAATACAAGTCTAGCCAACCCAAGTCTAAATACATGTGGTAGTGATCACTGTATGCTGTTTCCAGTTTATCATCAAAAACAATCACAGCAAAATTATTGTCATTCAAATTTAGCTTCTAATAAAGAAATGTTACACTTTTTATCCTAAGTTTGATTGCAAACCTCCTTTAAAATGAAGATGTTAGCAAAAGATGAAACAGTGTATTTTTTAAAATGTCCCCTGTATTTTTTTTCCCTATTGCCAGTTATAACCAGAATCCTAGATGAACATTAAATGTAACAGTAAAAGCCACCAATGATGAGCAATACAGATCAGGTCAATTTAAGGGCTATAATTCAAGTTTTACATCGGTCTGCTTTTCAAAATGTTCATGGTGGTAACTCTCTGCAGATCAGACTGAGTGCAAAATCTCTTTTCAAAGGCTGAGGTCTCTTAACTATTTAGACTTTCACTTTTATGCTCTTTCTTTTCTTAGACGTGCCTTCTTCATTTCAGTTGCATGCTCCCTCTCCCAGTTATTAACACAGTCCCCTAGAGACTGCCTTCAGTTTTTTTGATGCTTACCACTGGCAGAGTGTTATAAAGCAAAACATTTGGGTTATATAGATTACAAGCTAATAGATAGAAGTTACCAGCTTCGTGGGAAATACTTCAGTCTTATAAAAAAAAAAAAAAAAGGCAATATTGTTTGGCTTGATTTAGTATAGCTTTGGTACGTAGAATAAATCATTTGCAGCTGGCTTACCCATGCACATGCTCTGGTGGTGAGGAACACATGCATGTTATCAATTCATTATTTGTGCTGCAGTTCGTTACCACTTATGTGCTGGACAGCGACATCACTGTCTACCCTACATCTGAGGGTATAACATTAATGGCAATAGATATCAAGCTGTTGGGAAGAAAGCAAAAGCTAGACTGTGGTCGGATTAACATTTGATTGCCTAAACAGTACAGCTTTGAAAGCATGGGAAAATTTGCCTAGTGAGCAAGCTGGAGATTTTTAAAAAACATAAAGCCTGCCAAGCTCCCAAACCTAAGGGGAAAAAAAGAGCTTGTGGAGAACTTTAATTAAAGTAAATGGAGAAATCTCCCTTCCTTCTCCTGAAAAGAACTTAAATATGCTATTTTAACTCTATGCTCATAACTGGTTCTTTTTCTCTACTCAAAAAAAAAGGTTAAGCAAGAAATTTTCACAGTTGTTTTCAAGTCTTCCAGTCCTTATTTCCCTTTTTTGCCTATTACGGTGAAGAGGAGAAAGCCTGTTCAAGTGAATACTGGCCCAAACTGTTCCACAAGACCTAGTGTTTCTCATAAATATGCACGTGTACCAAGTTTAGTCTCCTTTGGAGGCAATATGAAGTTTGCTCCCACTCTTTGCTGTATGGATGCAGACTACTGAAGTGACTGTACTAAGGATGCCCTCTACTGAGAAAAAAAGGATAGAAGTCTAAATATGAGAGCTACAGAGAATCTTCACTAGCTAGTACAAGTAGTAAAAGACTGATTGTTTTCAGGAGTAGAGACCATTGAGCTTTATTTAATTTTTCAATTTGAGAACAGTCCTGATGAGAGTGTGGACAGACCTGGCCACAGAGTTATAGATTATAGCTATATTAGTAAATTAAACTGAGCCAGGGAATTTTCCCAAACAATTTGTCTTGATCATCTGCACTGTTCACATGCTAGAAGGGTCTCCACACTACTTTAGCTGACACCAGTTAGCAGCTTCTTGGCATGATTTGGCAGTTGGCACAGGCCAGTGTCCATCTTGAGTAGGGTGGAGTTGGTCACCTTGTTTTGGGTGGCCAAGGCAGTTTAATACTATAGATACACATTGCTCAGTACTAGCCGGCATCATGTCAGAAAATGATGCTAGGCAGATTTAACTTACCAATATAAATGTAGCCTTAGAAAACAGGGATACAGGGAGCCTGATAAGATCATCTGCTTCTTGCAGTGGGGTAGATCATGCATGACAAATGCTCACTGCTCCTGACAGATGTTTGTCCATCCAGTTCTCAAAAACCTCCAGGGACAGAGATCCCATAATCTCCATTGGCTGCTCATTTAACTAATAACCATACTTGTTTTTCTTCAGATCTAACCTAAGTACACCCTACAGCAATGTTAGACAGCTATTATTTTCCTAACTCAGTGGACTAATGAAAGAATATGTGTCTTTCCTCTTTGCAGCTACCATTTAATTATTCAGGATGACAACATATGGTTTCAGTCTTTTCTTCTTAAGATTAAAAATACTCAATTATTTGGAAGTTTCTTGTGGGTCATGGTTTGCAGTTGTCTAATATCACATACATATATGAGGTATTTAAGTCAACACATTGACAAGTAATAAAGCATAAGAAAATTAATCCAGTAAACTGACTCCACCTCTATTGTCAATGCGAAGATGTACACAGCTCCTGAGGTTGAGTCATCCAAAACCAGCTAACAGAGGTGTGATGAGTATGTTCTGAAGATACCTGTTTCTTTCCACTGACAACAGAATTAGTCCAGGTTTACTAACTGCTACTGAAATGTCTTACAGAGAAGTGCTAAAACAAGAGCTGGAGGAGGAAGGGGGATCTAATATGATCGAGTGTGAAGAATTGCTAAAACATCCATCAGCAAATCCTGAACGCTTGAAAACCCCAACACCTGTGACATGTTCTCTAATAGCTACCACAGGCCCAAACAGAGCCAGGTAGCTTCCTAAAAATATGAATAATTTTGTTCTTGCTCATTTGCTTTCATGATCAACAGGGTAGCTCTAGTGCAGTCAGCTAGCACGTGGGCTGCAGACATTTATGGGAAAGCAGTAAACGCTCTGCATGCTGGGCGGGTGGATCTGATGACCACATTATTTGTGTTCAGAGGAGTCTCCTGAGGGAAAAACAAATATTCTGTCTGAATGTGGTCTGTACGCTCTTACTACTATACACAGGGTGACACTACCAACCATTTATGAATGCACCCTCAAAAGTGACAGGCTTCATTGAGCCCGTTCCTAGAGGAGTATCAAAAATACATCCTCTGACATTTTATCATCCTCTTAGCTATGAATAAGAGACAGATATAATCAGTCTTGGCCATTGTAAGAACTCTCTTCCTGGAGCCTGAATATCTTCTACAGTAGTAAGGAAAACATTTGTAATGTAAAGCAAAGCATTTGGGTTTTTGCCAGAAGGAATGTAATATTGGGAAAATTATTTTTCAAATTATGTTACCCACATGCATTATTTACCAAGTTTTCTCCACCCTGTCAAAAGGAAGGCCTCTTTTATTCCCAATTTCTGTGTCAAAAGAAGTGGCCTGCTCCCTCCTTTAATGTGGGAGGAGGGAGCCCACCAGCGTTTTTTCACTGACACAGTCTGGGCACTCTCCTGAGTCCCCTCCCTTTTCAAGGGTCTTTGAGGTTTTTATATGTCTTTTGATCTCAGAAGAGATGGAGACAGACAGGCAAATGCTTCCCATCACTTGATGGCCTAGCCATTGTTATCTGAACTCCTTTGAAGCTGGGAACCTGAAGCTCTTATCTCTGCCATTGTCTCACCTTTCCTGTTAAGTTCTGCAGCCTTTCCTTTACAGTTTCTTTTGACTTCGCTGAGCATCCAGACAGGCACCAGTATGAGAGAAAGCAGAACCACACAGAGCCCCTGAAAGATTGCACAGATAGTTTTCCAGCATTGCCACAGAGGCAATTTCATGGCTTGGAGGAGCAGTGGGGTTTTTTACATGCTTTGAGAGAGTCTGCCCAAAATATCTCAAGAAAGTGTTTTTTTGGTGACTATGACAAATCACACAGGATGCATGTTGGACAGCTTTCCCTAATTTCACCCTCTGTTGAATGGAATGTGGGCCTGGAAGCTCCAACATAATGGTGTGAGACTGCAGGTCTCCAGAGCCTGAGGCATCCTCCCACTAGGGTTTCTGGTGACAAAGAGCCCTTAGACAAAGTTGTCATTTGGAATTCTCTCTGTGGAAGGATATTCTGCAATCTAAAAGCTCTATGTCTAAAAACTGAAACTAAATCAATGTTGTGTTCCGACTTTGACAGTGTGGATTTTTCTATATTGACATTCTGACCATGTGTCATGGCCTTATCCATGGCCACACGATTTGAGGTGCTCCAGTATGACCTCATGCAGAGCCAGTGATGCTTCAAGGTGTACCTGCTGCAGCATGGACTTATCCACAGCCACAGATGCTTGGAGGTGTACCTTCTCCAGCGTGGACTTATCCTTGGGCCACAGTCTCTTCAGGGGTATACCTGCTGCAGAACAGACATAACCACAACCACAGACGCTTCAAGATGTACCTGCACTGGCATGGGCTTATCCATGGCCACAGATGCTTTGGGGTGTCCTGCTCCTCCATGGACTCACCCACAGGTCACAGTGCCTTTGACCTGAGTTCACATCAGAGTTCCAGCCTGTCTGCCAGCCCAAGCACATCGCCATTGCTGTTACCAAATATTCCCAGGCACAACACAGTAAGATGATCAACAGTACAGCAGCACAGGAAGCAGCGAAAGCAAGAAGTGGTCACTAATGAGCACTAGACTTTAATATATAGTAAGGCAAGCAAGCCCCATGGCAAGCATGGAAGCCTACTGGCTAATAGCTAAACAGCAATAACAGCTATAAATTCCATCTGGCACATTCCAATCAAACTTGACGTTATCTCAAACCCTCCGAGCCCCACATTGGGTGCCAGAAAGGACTGTTGTGGTTTAACCCCAGCCAACAACTAAGCACCACACAGCCATTCACTCATTCCCCCCGCACTGGTGGGACGGGGGAGAGAATCTGAAGAGTAAAAGTGAGAAAACTTGTGGGTTGAGATAAAGACAGTTTAATAGGTAAAGCAAAAGCCATGCACACCAGGAAAGCAAATCAAGGAATTCAGTAACTGCTTCCCATGGACAGGCAGGTGCTCAGCCATCTCCAGGAAAGCAGGGCTCCATCACATGTAACGATTGCTTGGGAAGACAAATGCCATCACTCCAAATGTGCCTCCACTTCTTCTTCTCCCAGCTTTATATGCTGAGCATGAGGTCATATGGTATGGGATAACCTTTCAGTCAGTTGTGGTCAGCTGTTCCAACTGTCCCCTACCAAATTCTTATGCACCCCCAACCTACTTGCTGGTGGGGTGGTGTGAGAAGCAGAAAAGGCCTTGACTCCATGTAAGCCCTGCTCAGCAGTAACTAAAACATCTCTGTATTACCCACACTGTTTCCAGCACAAATCCAAAGCATATCTGCATACTAGAATCATAGAATCATAGAATCACTTTGGTTGGAAAAGACCTTTGAGATCATTGAGTCCAACCTTTAACCTAACCCTGCCATCCCACCACTAAACCATGTCCCTAAGCACCTCATCTATCCTTCTTTTAAATACCTCCAGGGATGAGGACTCTACCACCTCCCTGGGCAGCCCATTCCAGAGCCTGACAACCCTTTTGGTGAAGAAGTTTTTCCTAATGTCTAGCCTAAACCTGCTCTGGCGCAACTTCAAACCATTTCTCGTTGTCCTATCATCCGTTACCAGGGAGAAGAGGCCGACCCCCACCTCACTACAACCTCCTTTCAGGTAGTTGTAGAGGGTGATAAGGTCTCCCCTCAGCCTCCTCTTCTCCAGACTAAACAACCCCA
>NW_009260482.1:129996-135992 GCF_000687185.1 Egretta garzetta | reverse complement strand
ATGGGAGACTGTGTCGAAGGCTTTGCTGAAGTCCACAGCTTTTCCCTCGTCTACCAGGTGGGTCACCTGGTCGTAGAAGGAAATCAGGTTGGTTAGGCAAGACCTGCCTTTCATGAACCCATGTTGGCTGGGCCTGACCCCCTGATTGTCCTCCATGTGCCTGGTGAGCACACTCAAGATGAACATCTCCATAATATTCCCCAGTACTGAGGTCAGGGTAATAGGTCTGTAGTTCCCTGGATCCTCCTGGCCCTTCTTGAAGATAGGCGTCACATTTGCCAACCTCCAGTCATCTGGGACCTCCCCTGTTGTCCAGGACTGCTGATAAATGATAGAGAGTGGCTTGGCAAGCTCCTCTGCCAGCTCCTTCAGCAGTCTTGGGTGGATCCCATCCCGCCCCATAGACTTGTGGATGTCCAGGTGGCATAGCAGGTCAAAGACTGCTTCCTCCTGGATTATGGGGGATTTATTCCACTCACTGTCCCCATCTTCCAGCTCGGGAGGCTGGGTACCCTGGGGATAACTTGTTGGGCCATTAAAGACTGAGGCAAAGAAGGCGTTAAGTATCTCAGCCTAGCTACTAGCTACTATAAAGAAAATGAACTCTGTCCTAGCCAAAACCAGCACACAATGTGATGTAGAAATCTTCAGAGATGCTTGAATAAATCTGGTTACCTCATAAGGCAGCAAGGAAGAATCAAGATTTAAGTAGATATCTTGCACAGATTAGTCTCAAATTACTTAATGAAGTGCCTAAGTTACAAGACCAGTGTCCCTTGCATTCCCTACAGTCAATGGAGAAAGAGAGAGAGTCTCTCCAAAATACTGCCTGGAAAACGTCTCTCTCTGAAGTAGTATTTTGCGGTAATGATAATAAAAAAAAGACAGGTTGGACAATATTTGCAGGCAGAGGTAATATCTGTTATTTGATTAGGTGATGTGGGCGGAAGAATGAGACAAGTCATTAGGAATAGAAACCGTTCTTCAGGTTAGAAAGGGAAGCAACAAAAGCTTTGACATCTGGAATTGGAATTGGATGGTGCATCCTTTGTTAACAATTTCCAGGACCTATTAATACATCTTTTGATGTGCAAAGGAGGGAGTCATCAAAATGAATTGTACTGAAAGGGAAGGCATCCTTAAGAAAATCTATTATCAGTTAAGTAAGAGAAGTAGTGGTCATAATTGCTGGATATTGTTATTTTGTCTCAGTAACTTTCTTTTTTTTCTCACTGGTTTCACATAATAATTAAAAAAAAAGGGGGGGGGGCTTCTTACTACTCTTTTGTAGTATTAGTATTTTCCTAGTGAAAGCTGTAATCTCAGCTTTTTCTGGTTAGGACTGGAACATACACAGAGAAATAACAGTCATCTCAGAAAAGAACCGGATGAATATTCATATTTTTGTTCAGTAGAATAACAAAAAAGAACAGATAATGGGAAAGTGAGAACAGTTCCAAAAGAACCAAATAATCAAATTAAGATGTTTTTGCAAAAGAACCAACCAAGCTTTTGAAAGATTTTTGGATCAATGTAAAATACTTCAATCCTCAACGGAAGATATTATTTACTTTGTAGTTTAGGTAACTTCCCATCCACTTTTTAACTTTTTTTGTCTTTTTGATTGGTGTTTGTTTAATTTAGGCCACCATTATCAATCAAAATATTACTTCAAAATGAAAAGTCAAAAAGTTTAATTCTAAATAGGTCAAAAAATCCATAGGCAGTCCCCTGGTAGGCTGATAGATTCATACCACAGTTTAACTTGATAACTAATATTGTGTGATTGTTTATCTTCTTTTCAATTTGCCTGTTTTAATCTCATGTCAGCAGTCTTTTGCCACCTCTGTGAGATAGAAATGGACTTTTACTCCGTCCTTTTAGAAAACCTTTCCTTAAAAAAATACTGTTGTGTATGCAGGTCTCTTTGAAATTAGAGCCATGTATATACTTTGTTAGAAGTCTTTCAGTGGCACTTTTCTGGATGGAGACAGGTGATTAACCAAAAATGAAATATTTCTCAGAAATGGTATGACGCTGACAAAGTTATGAAGAAGCACACATGAGTTTCAGAATCTGTTGATTCTGAAAGTTTCCATCCAAAAGCTGACTGTTTGTTCCTGTCGGTTTGTTTGCCTTGCTGATCCTCTACCAAGTGGATTGCTGGGGAGCTGAGCCTGAAGGCTGCCACCCCTTCATCAAGCTCATATGGTAGGCAAGTAAACAACACGTTAAATATATTAGTCCCAGGGAATGATGCCTATGCCTACTGCCACATGGTACAAATGCCCCTCTGGAGAAGACCATGTCCACATGTCACATGTCCCTATGTTACTTCTGAGCCCCTTGAGTTTGCCTATGTCCCTAAAACACAACATGCTAAACACAGGCAGACCAATAAGCCGAGACAATCCCTGGCACTTAAGAGAAAAGCTAGGATTACCATGGATTGCATTATTTTGCAAAACTGTCCAAATGCCAGCATGCTATTCATTGCTTAGACAAGGAAGATGATAACAGAATGACCTTTCTTAACTGGAGTATTTGTTTATGCCAGAGCAGAACATCAGTAGATCATGAAAGCAAATGGAATATCATTAATTTTAAGCTGGACAAATGCACGGGCTAATACAAAGTCAGAGACAATGACACTAGCAGTGTAAGAAAAGTCCAGGATGAAGAAATAAACGAGATAAAACTCAAGTATCTTTCAAAGCTGGGTTTATACCCATAAGGGGAATTTATACTGTGTTTGTGAATAATACATTTGGAAAGCAACACCATTCATTACACTTTAAGATGAAGCTCCCACCTGTTCAGTGTTAAAAATAAAGTAAAATCCCAACAGCATGTGATCAAACCTGAGTTTCTAGACTAGCCACTGGGAAGTTCCCTTTGAACAAAATCAGAGGATTAATTTCTGTGCAAATCAGACAATACGTAAAAGAGACAAAAAAGAACCACTGTAGAGAGAAAAGATAGACATGTTCACTTGTATAGACACAGAACAATCAATAAATGTAGAAAAAGAGAATATGGTCTCTGAAAAGTAAATTTTTTGCGAGATATCATTGACATCAAATATTTTGCTACCCTTGGAGACATAACAGCATGTTTGTCTATATTAAATGTTATCTTCTGGAAAAATAAGCCACCATCTGGCTTGTATTTGGTAACAAGTTTTTTCAATGAAAATAAAGTAAACATTTTGATGGTAAGGACTATTTACATACTAAGGACTGTGTAAATAGCATTTTTTCCTGAAGGAAAGACAACTGAGGACCATAAACAGTGAATCTGAGCAGTTTTGGAAGGAGACAGAGATATTCTGTTAAGCAAAATTAACATTTCATAATAAATGAAAAAGAAATTCCATCAAATAAGAATAACATTTTGGGGAAAGAAAATGGATTACAGTAAGCTCAGGACCATCACGGCCTGCTTGTCTAACAGAGGAGAAACAGATACAAGAGTGTGGCCATGACAATGCAAAGTTGGGAGTGAGATACAATGAAAAGATTATTGAAAAGGAACAAAATTTAGTGCAGGACCCTCAACCCTTACTTGTCCACAGGTGCCTCCACAGGGTGTGCTTGCTTAGTATAGTCCTCAGGCAGCCGGGCAGCCAAAAATGCAAGTCAGTGGTTTGTGCATGTCCTACCAAAAGCTAAGCACTCAAAAAGACAAATAATTTTGTTTATGGTTTTACTTGATAAGGCCACAGGTAGCTGAAACCACCATGGAAATTAAAAGGGACCCATAAAAATCCCCAAGAATACAGATAGGAATATTTTTTTCAGTTATGCAGGTGTGATTTGGAAATTGAGTACCTTAAAAATGTCAATGACACAATATAGGTTACTGAACAAAACTGCACTAGACCAGATTTTGCAGCCAGAGCATCCACCTGTCAATCAGATAATAAGAAAAACAGAAGAAAGAAGATCTTTTCCTAACCTCCAATAAAAACAGTTAGAAGCAGACCTGCCAAAAGTGATTGGCTATGCCTCCACCACTAGACAAGAAAAGAACAAGAACCGTGGTTTTCAAGCCACATGGCAAGCAAGGACTTGCTTGCATCCATGGTGCTCACCATGTGTCCTGTCAAACAGCGTGGACACCGTGTAGCTGCTGGCCTTGATCTTCTTCTCTGTGGTATTCCTTGAGCCCTGAGTCACGATGACTATTTCGACTGCTTATTGCAGATTGAAGTGTCTGAAGACAACAGGCATTCTCACCATCATCAAAGTGGGTTTTTTACAGGATGAATTCAAGGGTATGTGGTGCATGCCCTGGGGTGTGGTAGGAGGATATGTGGGTGTTTCTTTGTGTACTAAACCAGGTGTAATAATATGGGATGTCTAGAGAGCAGAGGGTGACAGACACTGTACAGTCTTGTCTGTAACACCTTTCAGAAACAAGCTCTGGAGTGAACTATCACCCAAACTACATAGGAGTATTGACTTTGGTAGAGCTAGCAGTGGATGTTGTTTTCCTCAACTTCAGTAAGGCTTTTCCACTGTCTCCCACAACATTCTCATGCTTGACCAGCTGTCAGTACTGGGGCGAATACTGTTCAATCTCTTCATTAATGACCTGATACTGGGACAGAGTGCACCCTCAAAGTGTTCACAAATTAAAAAAAAATAAATGGGGTGAATGGCTGACAAACCAGATGGGTGTGCTACCATTCAGAGGGATCTTGACAGGCTGAAGAATCTCATGAAGCTCAATAAAGGGAAAGGCAAAGTCCTACATCTGGAGAGGAATAACCCCAAGCAACAGTCAAGAGTACACACTGAAGACCAACTGTCTGGAAAGCAGCTTTACTGTGAATCTCAGGATCCTCATGGACACCAAACTGGCCATGAGCTAGCAATGTGTTCCTGCAGCAAAGGAGACAGACAGCTTCCTGGGCTGCATTAGAAAGAGGTCAAGGGAGGTGATCCTTCATCCCTACTCAGCACTGGTAAGGTTGCATCTGCAGTACTGTGTCCACTTCTGGGCTCCCCAGTACAAGAAAGATATGAACATGCTTGAGCTAGTCCAGAGAAGGGCCATGAAGATGATTAAGGGATAGAAGCATCTTTCATATGAATACTGTCTGAGAGAGCTGGGGGTCTTCAGCCCAGAGAAGAGAAAGCTGGGGCAGGGTGGTGGTGGTGGTGGTAGATCTTATCAGTGTCTATAAAAATATACATTGATATATTGAGGAAGAAGGGGCAGCCAGCCTCTTCTCAGTAGTGTCCAGTGATAGGACAAGCGGCAATGGGCACAGGTGAAAACACTTGAAATTCCATGTGAAAGCAAGAAAAAACTGTTTTACTGTGAAGCTGGTCAAACACTGAAACAGGCGGTCCAGAGAAGTCGGAGAGTTTCCTTGGAGGTACTCAAAACCTGACTGGACATAGCCCTGGACAACCAGGACCCTACTTGAGCAGGGGGAGTTGACTAGATGATCTTTTCCAACCTAAACCACTATGTGATTCTGTGACACTTTGAAATGACCCAAAACCAGACAGGGAGTGAGCTAGAAGTTAAGCTGTGTGAACAACCAGATGTTCAGTCAGGGGTTGAGTGCTTGAGCTAGCCTTCTTTTTCCTAGAAATGTAGGTGAACCTATTTTACAAATAGCCTTTCTCCGTATTCCAGAAAGGAGGGACATGAATGTCAGTGAGCTAATTGCCCAGTAAGGTACCTAAAGGCAGCAGCTCCAACAAGTTCAGACAACTGTGCCCTCAGACATGACATAACTTGAACTAATGCAATTACAACTGCTTAGAAAAGTTTAGTACTGATGGGAAAACTATGCTACAGCACACAACACATCAAGCCACATCTAAATGGCAGATGGATGTTTGGTCATGCTATGGGACCTGCTGGAGCTCACAGTAGCTTCATCACTGCTTGGGTGAGTTTCCCTTGCAGAACCTGGCTGTGCAAGAGGTAACCTTTGTGATTGTGGCTGGCACTTTTTTTTCTCAACTGGGGGTGAT
>NW_009260482.1:114852-129670 GCF_000687185.1 Egretta garzetta | reverse complement strand
CTGTGGCTGCCACTTTTCTTCCTAACATGGGGGTGATATGAGAAGGAAACCATGACAATGAGACGTGTGCTGCATCAGTGTTCACTGACCCCTTCAAATTCAGAAATCAAGAGTCAATGAGCTAGTCAATCTATAAGTCCTCCCTTCTACTCCATTTATCTACTCATCTTCCATCTGGATTTCCCAATAAAGGGTGATGGAGATCCTCCACTCACCTGGCTATTTGTTTTGTGCTTCATATCCAGCCAACAAAAATGTGGGCAAAGTCCAAAATCAGACACACCACAGGCTGCCTCTTGTTCCAGAGGAGATGCAGAAAGGGAACCCAGGTCATGTTTGTTGAATTCTCAGTGATAATTGCTAGTTATTGTTATTTCTGTGTTTCACTAGGTATAGCAACTCTGAGGGAGCAGGGATGTAAAAATGTCATGACTTACCCCCAGCCGGCAACTGAGCACCACACAGCTGCTTGCTCACCCCTCCCCCCCCCCCCACTCCTGGTGGGATGGGGGAGAGAATCAGAAGAGCAAAAGTGAGAAAACTCATGGGTTCAGATAAGAACAGTTTAATAATGGAAATAAAATATAATAAAATAATAGAAGTAACAATAATAGTAATACTAATAATAAAAATAACAGAATATACAAAGCAAGTGATGCATAATGCAATTTCTCACCACCTGCTAACCGATGCCCAGCCAGTCCCCGAGCAGTGGCCCCCTGGCCAGCTTTCCCCTAGTTTATATACTGAGCATGACATCGTATGGTATGGAATACCACTTTGGCCAGCTGTCTCAGCTGTGGCCCCTCTCAGCTTCTTGCTCATCTCCAGCCTTCTTGGTTGGTAGAACATGAGAAGCTGAAAAGTCCTTGATTTAGTATAAGCACTACTTAGCAACAATTAAAATATCACTGTGTTATCAACATTATTCTCACACTAAATCCCAAACACAGCACTATGCCAGCTACTAGGAAGAAAATTAACTCTGTCCCAGCTGATACCAGGATGAGGAAACACATTTATAACACAGTAGGTTCATCATTTCCACTGCTGATGGAACAGCTTGCAAACCGTTTTCACTCAGGAGTGACCAATTCACTTTCAAAGAGCTTAAATGGTCCATTATTCTCCAGGTAGTGACTCTGAATTTTATTGATATAGCTGTACTGTGTACCGTTTAAACATGGGCTATCCTTCGACTAAGTACCCAGTTAAAGCTTCCATACTCATTGAATTTTTTTAATGGGAACTGAATTAGAAGTTCCCAGGCTTCTTCCTGAGACCAAGGACCCACAAGCACTTTGATTTATTTATTATTTTTTTTTTCAGACCACAAACTTTTCAGTGCTCTTAGAAGAAAACCAGAAATATCTGAATGCCAATACCAGGTAATTCCCGTTACTTTGCCAGTCAGGGACTCACACTGTGAAGCTATTATATTAAGCAAGTTGAAAACACTGTTAAGAAGAGAGGTAAGCTCTAACTGTATTAATCCATGCTGTTTGCAAGCAGAAAATTATTCTGATCATAGAATCATAGAATCATTTAGGTTGGAAAAGACCTTTAAGATCATCAAGTCCAACCGTTAACCTAACCCTGCCATCCTACCACTAAACCATGTCCTCAAGAACCACGTAATATTTAACATGATATTTCAAAGAGGCTGGGAAAAAAAAGTCAAGATAAACTTTCACACCTATTTTTGTTTGATTTTTCTTTTCATAATGAAATAATGGAAATTATGGGTCTTATAATTCTGAAGGAAGTTTTCTGGAAGTAGGTATGCAATTAGGTTGGATGAAACAGGCCTTAGTAACAAAGAAGAATTTAAGATTTAAGCCTCTAAAATGTAGAGAAGCATATTCATGAAGAGTTCACTGAATTGCATAGTCTAACTCCATCACCATCAGAGTTAATCAATGTTACTACTATTTTTTATTTTTTTTTTTGGTTATCATAGCACAGGACAGCAAATGCTCTATGTGTTTTAGGGTGCTAGCACAACTAGGCACTTATTAACCAGTGTTATTGTGTCTAAATCTGAGCCAAAGATAAACAGATGTGTTAGAAAATTCCATGTTGGAGCTGCTAGTGTGTAGACTTTTAGGTATCAAGTGTAATAACCAATCTGTAACAGGAGAAACCATGAGTATGTATATTTTTAGAACTGTAGGAATGTTTTGAATTCAGCCTGACTGGACTATATCAAAAATACTCTCAGAAAGGATGCTATTCACGTTATTTATGAACTTATGGTGTTAATGATTTATTTTAGTCAAGCAGGTGAGATGCCATACTTCAGGGCATAGCAAATGAAATATTTAGTTTATTACACATTATGTTCTCTTTCCAGCAAAGTTGTCTGACTGTAAGAAATAATAACTTCTGGTTTTGAGAATTTCATTTGTGAGGCTAATTTTGTGGGGAAGCAAGAAAGAAAATGAAAAAGGAAAGTTGAGTAAAAAAACCCATGAGCATCTGTGATATATTTTTAACGTAAAAAACTTATATTTCTCAAACCTCTGATCAGGAAACTATGTTTTGCACCTACTAACCAAAGTGAAAAAAAGTAAAAAGAGAAGAGTCAGCAATTTCACTGCTTGGTATGAATAATAAGATCAGAAAACAGCCTTTTGTTGAACGGGGAATTCTGGAGGCTCAGTTCTGTTTCTTTCTATTGAACAATAAAAAAAATTGAAATGTAGATTTGTCTTTCTCAATTTAATTCATTTTCAGATGGTGCATCAAAACCTGGTGGAGTGCAAGAGTACCTGGTAAACACAGTAATCAGAGAATGAGCCTTTTCTCACTGGTTGATTTTTAAAGAACTTTGCAAACCAAATGTACCTCCCAGGTAGCGTTTTCTATTTCTCTGCTCAGACTTCAGAGATGTGAGTCAAAGCACTTAAAGCTGGGGTAGGGGTCCAAAGTACTGCTTTGGTAGGCTAGAAAGTATTTTGTCAGCTTTTTCTGACATAAGAAAGTAGCCAAATAACAGAAGTAGCTATGCAGTGTAAGAGGAATGTGAAGTGTTACGATAAAGAACAATGAAGCATATAGTACAGACTGTATTTAAAATTTTTATGCAAGAAATGCTGTTGTTGACACTGGACAATAAAAAGGCTTGCAAAACCATTAATGATAATTAATGTTAAAATTAATGCATATAAGGCAAACCATTCTTAGTAAAGGGCTCAGAAACTACCTTCAGCAACAGCTCAGTTTCTTATACAACAGGAGTATGAGGGAAGCAGCCACTTTGTACTTGGGGTGTAGCTACAAATTCATGAACACATCAAATAAAACATAAAACCTTTTGCAGAACCTTATGGAACTTGACCAAGAACCTTATAATTTAGCCGTGTTTGTTTTAGAAGAGAAGGCATATTTTCTGACTCAAGAGAGATGGAAGTTCAAGAGAGCATAGTCCAATTTTCCTCCCACCATGTGGTCATCCAACTTTCTCTGGGAAGTCTCTGTCAAGAAAATCTTGACAACTCTCCAAGAAATTAATTTACTGAGCATTTAACTTCTGAGCAAGATGATGGGGTGATGGGAACTGGAGGAGTGGACAGACCACCATCTGTGTCTGGTCAAATGACAGGGGCACAGCCACCCTCACTGTATCAAATGTCAGGGTTTGCTCCAAAATTATGTCGTGACATGTGGTGGTAAAATCAGTGGCAGGTAGTTAAGCTGTGCCACTGCATTTCTTGGGTAGAGAGGGAAGCTGTAGGGTCACACAGCTACCAAGGACCGGGTGACACGTGGCAGGGGGAAGCAGAGGAGCTAACTGAATCCTGAAGGACCTTAGTCATCGTCACCCCAGATACAGCAGCATCAGAAACAGTGGCTATTAATTTATGAGACCAACAGAGCAAATGTATTCATACATTCATGGGAGACACAAAACTGAGATAGAAAGACCTTTGGTACCATTCAGTACAGATATTTTTTGATCTGTTTTTTACAAGTATTTTCCCTTTGATGCAATTTCCATTTTGGGGTCTTCACCCCTCTAGTTATCCCTCCTCTCTGCCCTAAACTTTTCACCAGGGTCTTTAACTAGTCCAGAAGACAGTCGCAGAGGTACCAAAGAATATGTTAAATAAGTGCAGCTGAGCTGCCTTATGAGCCTATAGAACTGTTATATAATTGTTAGTGATAGCCTCTCTGATACAAAGATTTATAGCTCTAAATTAACATAGCATTTTAATTCTCTGCCCTACAGTCTTAGATGGAGGACAAGGACTATAAGGACTATGGATTTAAAAAAAATGTATTTGTTGATGTCAAAGGTGTGCAGTGAATACACCGTTTCCTTAACACACAAAGTAATTGGGAAGGAATATTGTGATTGAATTTGTCAAACCTGAATCCTGCATTCAGCTGTGACTATTTCCCTTTTGTCCTCTTTATCTGCCACAGAATTAGTAGTTCAAGTCAGTTCTGAGGGTGTCGTTTATCATTTTGAGTATCTTTGTGTGATTCAGCCCTGCATGATTAGTGGCACAGACCATTCCCTACTTGGCCTTATGTGTGCATTCACTAAGGTCAAAGAAGCTTCAGTCATATTCACATCCCAATGCTCACACAGCATTTAAATATTTGGGTTTAGGCCTCAATGCTGTAATGCGACAGACATCTGGTGTTTGATATAGATTTCTACTGTTTACCCTGGGAAATAAAAATGAAATGCACAATTTTCTGAATAAGCTTTTCAGGGTTTTTTTCCCCCATAAGGAGCTAAAATGGGTAATTCACCTGCTGTTGTGTGGTGCAAATGGAGAGATGGGTTCCTACAGTTCCTTTATCATTATTACAGGTTTGTGAATGTGTTGTCATTTAAGGGTTTTATTCTTTTAACCTACAGACAAACACATCACACACTTACTTGTGAATGGTTTGTTTGGTTTAGGATAAGAACACACACACACAATGATTCTCTTAAGGACAATATTGGCTACAGTAAATTCAGTGGAATTTTGTTGCAGTTCAGGAGTCTTTAAACCTTGAATGGTATTTGTCTCTTTAAAAAAAAAAATCTGTTTATACACCTTTCTCGTGAATGAACCGTAAGATAGTGTTTTTTCAAAATTTATATTAAATTAATGGTTTTCATATCTTGCAAAGAAAGGCAAACATTTCTATTCCATCAGGTAAATCACAGACAGCAAGAAATCCTGTAAGTGTTCTTTCTGTGATGCTTTCTCTACTCAAACACCTACTGCTATAAAACTTTAGGAGAACAGAAATTTTCTATAAAAAATCAACAAAATTGTGGAATTAGGCTGTCCTAGATCATACTGAAGGTGCTTGAATTCCAGTCTCCTCTGCCCTATTAAAAATAGGAATAAAGCACATTTCCATTGATTTTTTAAAAGACAAATATTTTTATCAGTTGTCTATGTGCCTTCTTGCTTGCCAGTTTAGCTATCGCTGATACTCTGCTATGGCCTGATTTGCTCTGTCATGCTCTATTTGTAGTCATCTACAGCCATAAAAAGCTGCCAGACACCACTAACAAGTCAGCATGAAAGGTTTTTGTACACATTTTCTCCTGCTGTTTTGAAGAGCTTTCCCTTTAAAAATATGCTTCAGGAGAGATTTTTAAGATGTATAATTGAATAACAATTAGAAATAGATTGCTATACAGGAGTATTTCTGTTATTTGCCAAATTAATTGTCAATAACCTTCCATATTGTTCTGCCACATTTCAGTAACTAAGCAGTTTTGAGCCAGAAAGTCATTCCAAAATATTTTTTTTCTTTTTGTCCATGTGCAAGGGACTGAATCAGGAATGGATTTCCACAGCCAGACCAGATGCAGCGCTGAGCTGATCTCCTTCCTTCTGGGGCTCTTCCTTGCAAAGTTGAGCTGTGCACACCCAGGCTTGGAGCGTAAGAGAAGGGAACATACTGTCGCCCTCTTTTTCCTTCCTCCAAATACCATACCACACTATTTATACACATACCAGAACACAGCCAGAGAGAGAAGCCTGGCATACATAGACTAAGGCTTCTGCAGATGGGCGTAGTAGTTATTTAAGCTCAGTCTTTTGTAAAGAAAAGAATGATGTTCTCCATCCAACACCTAGTGCAGATCTGATATGATAGACCAGGGATGAAAATGGTGAGGAGAAAAATAGGACTGGGGGGGGAGGGGAGTCACTACAGTTCTTGCCCTCTGGTGACACCTCATTGAAGGCACGAGGTAAGAAACAAGAGAGGTTACTGTGAACTTTCTTTATCCCGTAGAGCGGGGAGGATGTTTACTTCCACTTACCCGGTAGCTACATATCAGAAATTTCTCAATATCTGTCTTGAAGCAAACACACCTTTTTATGATGTTTTTGTCCCCTTACTTTGGATTTATAAACAGTCTCCATGGAGCCTGAGAAGCAAACGGATGTGAACAGTCTTGACCAACAGGTGAGCTAAACAAAGAAGATGCCAAAGCAGGAAGACAGCATTCCTCCCTGTACAAATATACACGCACCGAGCAGCAGAGGAGAGAGCAGGGCCGTGGAAGTTGTGATGGAGGATAACAACTGGTTACAGTTAAAACAGATGAAACAAAGGGAATGAACAGGACTGAGAATGAGAAGAAGGCAGGGAAAGGAGGAGAGAAGGGAAAGGAAGAGAGAAAGGGAAGGGAAGGGAAGGGAAGGGCAGGGAAGGGAAGGGAAGGGAAGGGAAGGGAAGGGAAGGGAAGGGAAGGGAAGGGAAGGGAAGGAAAAAGTGTAACATTTTTATTTTAGGATCTTTCTTCAATGCAGTTTCTGTGTAGCTTGATAAAAAATGGGAAATTGGAGGGGAAAGGATAGAAACCTACTATTCTGACCCCTGCTCCCAAGGCAGTCTTTCTTATTTATCCACTGATAATCTAATACAAAGCGCGTGCACACTGCAATTAGCTGGGTCCAGCTAGGCTCCACTAAGAACTCCAAGCGCTCCACACGCTCTCTGGATGAAAGAAGGATGCTAAATAGCATTTCTCTTCTGTTGTCAGTTTTCTGTCAGTGTGCTAACCACCCAGCATCTCCCTTCTTCTTTCAGCATGCTAGACACTCAGCTAATGAGCAACACATGGGCAGTGTCATTATGTCAAATGAAAGTAATCATTGGTTTGATGAAATCTCATTTTTCTTTTTCTTTTTTTTTTTTTTTTTCCAAGGGGCTCAGGCAGTATTTGAGCGCCTGTCCTCCTCATCTTGAATCCCAAACTGCTTTAGATGACAGACAGACACCCATTTCCTAGCAACAGCAATCCAAGCATTTGCAGGTGAATAAAACCAGGAACCAATGGAGCTTTCAACTAGGTAGTGAGGCTTAGTGGCTTAGTGAATTTAGATGCCTACAGGATTAAGCAAGAATGGAAATTGAGTGGCTTTTAGGAACCTAAGTCCCAGCATAAGCAGGATGTTGCAGACTGGATCCCACTCAATATTTTTGTCATCTGATATTTTAAATGAAGCAATTCAACCACTGCTGCAGAAGCCTGATTCTGTTGTTCTTCCACCTTCTGTATCTCCTTAACAGACAGTCTTCACCAGCTTTTGGGCTTAGAAACACCTATAAAAATGCCTAAGTAAATTTTCTGCAGCTGCATTTAAAGACCAAAGTTTGGCAGTTTGGTCCTTCAACACTTAGTTAGAATGTAGCCAGTATAATGGTATTTCTTTTCCCATAATTATGAACCAGTGATTATTTCAAAGTCACATTTTAAACGGAGTCCCTGTGAAGCATCACTTCAGAATTAGACAACAGCATTCACCTTATTTGACACATTTTAGTGTTGTTGCAATAGCTGATAACAGGCGAGGGAGGGAAGGAGGGGACGAGGGGGAGAAAGACATGCCAGGGAATGAGCAGCAAGTGCTTGCACAAACCTTTCTTTCACTTCAAGTATGTAAAGTGAGATAAATGGTCAAACTGCAGACATACTGTACGCAGCAGGAGCCAAAAGCTGCTCCCCGGATTGGCAGCTCCAGAAGCCATCAGCACCGGATCCTCTCAGCAATTACCAGCTCGGAAATGTCCTTCCATTGATTGTGACGGACGTAAACCAGCTGCGCCTCAATAGCAAGAAAACGGAGGGACGAAGAACCAGACGGCAGGACACAAACAGCACCAAACACTGGGACCAGCTGCAGCCTGCAGGTCACACTTCCATGTCAACAAAAAAATGTCATTTAATATTTGCCAAACACTGGAGTAATTCATCACCGGGTATAAGTGGATCTATAACGTCTGAGATCGCCCGTTGAAGATTAACTGGATGTATCGCATTTCCAGTGTAGCAACCTAAATGGGAAACAAAATAGCCTGAGCCTTGTAGGCAAGGCACTTACTCTATCCCTGTAGTAGCAGACTTCCCCTGCCTGCCAGCCTCAGCCATGTAGTTCAGGAAACCCTCATGCCAGAATATTTGTATGCATGAAGGACGGTGCTGAAACAGGACAGTGCCAGCCTGTCAGAATTCAGCTGATGTGAGAGTCTGATCAAATGTATGCAGCTGCCTTCATCTAACCTAGAGCTTGTATAGGACAAAATTACTGTGAATCACCGAGAGCAGAAAAGCTTGATTATTGTTTAAACACGGAGATAAACTGGCAACAAGTGGCTCATTGCTGAAGGGTACCTCTAAAAATATCTGCTTTCCCCCACGGACGGTCTTCAAATGGACATCAGGCCTCTTGCCTGTAAGAGGCAGCTCTTCCAGAGGGGTAGTCACAGCAAGCTTCCTACACCCACGTGCTGCACTTGCTTCGCGCCGCTTCAAGTTTTTTACAACAGAACAGAGAAAAACATTTAATACGCACAGTACAGAAGGAAGTACCACAAGAACTTTACAGGGAGAAGAAATTAAGCCACATAGCACAAAGTGGAGATGAAAACAAAAAAGGCTGGAGATGGCTTGTAATTTTTGGTTTATTACTTCTTAACACACCTAACTCAATCTATAGAGGTTTCAGTCGTATCTAAAAAGGTAATAAATATCAATTCAACCCAAAGAGTTATCCAGCAATGGTAATGACTGACATTTCTGTTCCCTGACCTCTCTGTTTGTCTGCCTCCCAGTTAGACTCCAGTACTGTTAGACGTTGTCTCAGGTGGAGAAGCAACGCTCAGGTAGTGACTGTGGAGCAAGACAGTTCTGGCAGGGACCTAGCAATACGGCAATACCGTCCCTGGTATTGTCCCCTCGGAGCTGCCATTTCCTGCTACAGACGTGAAGAGGCAGTAAGCTAGCAAGTTACGTACATTCCTGTAGTTATTATGCTAGAACTAACCCATGGAGTGCTTCGACAATGTAGTATTTCACAGGATTTCCTCAATAATTGCCTCAGGATCTACCCAGGACTGGTATGCAAAAGCTGTAAGTATGCCTCTAGAGAACTGAGTAATTATAAGAAGTTTTAAATAACACAATTAAGTGTTTAAAATAATAAAACATATCAAGGTCACACAGTGACGAGAAAGCCTAACGAGCACCATTCCTCTTGCCACCAGACTGTTCCTGGCAATGCGCAGCACTCAGTACGTGGACTTTCCAGAGAAGCTTTGTGCACATCATAAGGGGCAGAACTCAGTTCCCTTTCTTTTTTTTTTTTTTTTTTTTTTTTTTTTTGGTGCATACCCTTGAGGCGCATGGCACATGTTCGTTGTCGCAGCTATGTGAGACTCAAGCTTGTGCACAATCTCGTTCACCCATTGAGGGTGTAGGTGTTTTCTGCAGGCCCAGCTCTTGTTTAAGGCTGGGATCCAATGATGCTTTGCACCCAGAGACCTGCCTTCTAAATCCTCCTATTCCACTTCTCTTTTCTGCCACCTTCCACTCCTACCATCCTTCTGCAAAATTTCCTTTCTGCCTACTAACCCCCATCTCTTCTACTGCAGCTCACCAGTTCTCCATTCTGTTTACCCTTTCAGGAGCATATCATCCATTTCCTTCACATATTTTTTTAATAAAAGTTACATTTTTCCTGGAACAGCCATGATGCAAATGAGATTTTAAAGGATTTTGAGATTATCCAAGGCACTGGAACTTTGTGATTAGAAGACCAGTTTTTCACAGATGAATACCTCACAAGGCAGTGACTTCCACAGGTCATTATTCACAAGTCTCATTAATGTGCAAAATTAACAAATGGTACTAAACAGTCAGTGTGGATCCCAAGGCCCAACTTTATGCTTTCATTCCCCTCCCATATCATTCTCCCATGTCAGAGTCAACAGTATTTTTGCTCGAAGCACTTAAGACGCATGACCCCACAATTTTTCATAGGAACACTGATTAAATGCAGCACTTACACACCATGGTACCAGTTCCTCTGTCAGACTGCAGGGGTGGGGTTCATGTGCCCTACTGCAGGTGTCTATAACTTAGATGGACAAGTCTGCATTCAGTAGGCAGCGAGGCAAAACAAAAGTCGACATTTAAGCCAAACCTCTCATCTGACCCCAAAACATATTTTTTGCCACAATGTTCCTTCAATAAATTTTAAAATGATCCATTTGTTCTGAGTGCTGACAGTTTGAAAGTCTGGTACAGCTTTTTCCTCTGTACAGATCCAGTCAGCATTGCTGGAAAAGCATTGCCAGAACCATTTGCTTAGAAAAAAGAGGGAGAAGGACATGCCTGTTCTGGTTTTCTTTTTCATTCTTTTTCGATTATTTTTAAGAGCTCTCTAATTTTTCCTAGAACAGTACCAAGGCTTGTCTATACACATCTATCTGAGACTGAAACCCTAACAAGCAAGATATGCAGCCAGAAAAATTTCAAGTTTGCTTCTGATAAAATTCCATCTTTCAACAGCTTTTTTAAGAGTTAATTTTGCACTGGAGTAAAGGAGACGTGGCAAGGAAGATTCCCTGCTCTACTGTCAAACAAACAAAAAACCCCAACTTAACTAGCAATATGGCTGATTTTAATTCAATTTCATGTAAAATTGCAAGAAGCATGCCCTTTTTTTTTTCATAGAAGTGGTCAGCATTGTCCTGCATGTCTGTACTACCCACTAGACTTAGCAACACCCTCTCAGTGTCGGGTCTCTACCTAGCTGTATTTAACAGAAACCAGTTTAGCCCCAGCACAGACAAATTCTTCCCTAGAAGTCAGATATATTAGTTAATAACTGAAGGAATGAAGGAACGAGCCTGACAAGAAACTTCCAAGTGATGTCATCAGGACAAGGACTCGTCTCAGCATGATCCCAGCAAGAGAAACCACTGGGGAGAGAAAAAACTTCCTGCGTAACACACAAGGGTTTGCTACAGCCAAAGCTTTCAGCATGACAGACAGGAGCGGAGCAGAGCAGGACTTTGCCCTGCCTGGAGGAGACGTGAACTTCTGATCATTAATAAAAGGAGGATGACTGACAACTGATGAAATCAATTTCCTTTATCACAGCTGGTGGTCTCACAATTAGCAAAGCTTAAAGCAATTACAGGACTTAAATCTCTTCCCTTCTAGGTTTTGCGGGTTTGTTTAGGTATTACTTTACATTACTGTATTACTCCAGCACTTTTCAGGCAGAAATGACTTTTCAAGCTGTGCGCTGAGGTCTCTGCCCTGCAAGCCGATCTGTGCAGTCAGACCAGAGAAGTTTGTGCACAGGTGAGGGGCTGTGATGGGGATGGGGGTCCCCGGGATGAGGGGGATGTTCACAATGCCGGGGCTGCAGGGGACGGTGGAGGAAGGTGGCTGCTGCCCAGGAAAACGGGTGCCAGCTGAAAGAAGGTGTTGACCCCCGAATTCACAAAGGTGAGGGGAGATTTTTAATTGAAAAAGGAATTGATTTTAACACCCCTGACTTCTGAGAGTGCAACGCAGCACCGCACAAAATCAGCGGCAGCTCTGAGAGATGTAAGAAACTCTGTCCTGGGGAAGACTGTTACAAGATTCGGGGCTGTCATTCCAGTTCAAGGTTCCCCACGCGAAAAAAAAAAACCAAACCCAAGCTGATCTCAATTTGTCTTTTTTAGAAAGACAGAAGGATAGGCAGGTGATGTGTCATCCTGGGTGATTCATGTGTTTCAACACTTTGAAAGAATACGTAACATTATTTGTACTGTTTGCATTGGCGATGTGTACTTACAGCATCCAAATCGCCTCAGAGGCACGCTGCGCTCTGCATACATGCTGCAGAAGCCAGCACCCCACCACCACCCCCAGCCCCGTGAGGGGATTTCTAGTCAAAATAAACATAACACACAAAAGGTGGGAAGAGAAACCGCAAATATGGAGTTGAACCGTCCTTGTTTGCAGCGAGGCGGCAACTCAGCAGCGGGGGCCATGCTGATGCGAACTCCCCCCAGACTCACCAAAAGCTCCACCAGGAGCTTTTCTCAGGTCTCAACCCACTACCGAAGATGGGAAGCCAGGTCTTCAAAACCAAAAAACCCTCTTTCCTTCCTTGCAAAAGATGGGCTGGAAGGACTGACCACTTCTATCCAATAACAGAGTATTTAAGGCTCAGCTCTGGTCTGTGGGAAGTGGAGGAGAGCAGGAGGAAAGGGAAAAGAACCTCTGCCTTGCCTTCAACATGTTCGCTTTGTGCCACCAGCAAAAATCTGCAGAAATGGAAATGTGGGTGAGCCTAACTCTCTAGGCAGGTAGTTTGACCGTGCCCACATTAGTTGATGCAGAGTGCCCAAACACCTGCATTTTCTCATGAATCCAGACCACAGCCTTTCTGGTTTCTTGTCCCCACGAGAAAAACTGGGAATAAAACACTTCCTTGTTCCACAGGGTTCTGTGAATACAAATACATGAAAGACATAAGATGCTTGGACCCCATATTAAGGGAATCATCCTTCTGTCCTGCAAGCATTATTTTAGCAAAAAGGGCCTGACTCTTACTAATTTTAAGACAGGCCTTTTTTTAAAGTGCCAAAATGTGTGTACAAATACATTTTAGCAGAAAACTGCATACATTGTCCTCTAAGAAGGGCAGATCCTTCTCTGCGTTGAGCTTTTTAAAATTTCCTCAAAAAACAATAACCTGTCCTTCACCACCCCGCCCACCCCCGGACTCTTACCCAGAGTCTCCGCCGTGTGCCTAACTAATCAAAGTGTTGTGTTATGATTACCATAGCGACTGCAATCCAGCAGCTGCCTTGACATTTCATCTTCTGCTGCTTTTAAAATGCTTTCTTTTTGCCAAGGAAAACTTTTCTCAATTATTTAATTTTTTTTACTAAACACTGTTCGCTCCACTTACAAAATAAACATTTAAGGAAAAAAAAAAAAATCAGTGCAAACTGCCTTGGTTCTAACCACATATTTTGCTAATTGCTTTTATTCTCCTCTCAAGTAGTTTTAAAGGTTTACAAGGCTGTACACTAAAAAGCTTATGCTTTATTTTGCAGATAAACTGATGGTTGTGCACTACTGTGCAGAGCCACCACGGGTGGCCAGGAGCCACCTCCAGCCCCCAGGCGCAAAGGCAGCAACCCAGCCCTACCCAGCCTCCTTATGGAGAGACACCAACCCCATCCTCACCCTCCCAGACCCTCAAATCTAGCCATCTGGCTTTGTCATCTCCCCATTTTTGCTGCTCACCCTCCCACCAATGTTTTCAGCTCTCAACTCTGTCAATCACACGCGCTTCCCATGGAGCTTTAAGACTGACACCACTTCTCTTGTGTTTTGAGGAGGTGAGGAGATGAGGCAGCAGAGAATATGGCTAACCATGCCTTTCTGCTCCTGCCCTAAAAGAGGGAAGGTTGTGCATGGTGGGGCAGAAGCCCCCAGGCAGGGTTTTGGGGTTGCCAAAGAGGATGCAGCACTGGCAGGCCACAGTCCCCCAGTGGTGACACACAGCCATAGGGTCTAGCACCGGAAGTTGCTACATTTCATGTACAGACAGGGATAAGAAAGCACCATACATGTTTTAAGTATATACAGATGATCTCTGCTGACCAATAATGGATTTCACTGCTGCTCATTTCACAAAGACCAAGCAGTTTTTAATTAAAACCTCTTCCTTTTCCAAATGGAGAGAAGGGCATAGCTTTCCTTTGAGCAGCCTAGGAGGTGTGAGACAGCACCTTCTCTGCAACTTTCTGAAGTGCTTGCCCCCGAGATGCTTTCCCATCCCGGCCTGCACTCAAGCGTGTCTCAGGTAGTCTGGTGCCAGGAAGGTGTGGGCCGGAGACATGCTGGGGCATGAAGAGGTGCACAGGACATATTGAAAAGAGATTGATTGAAAACCCCAGTAGGTTGGATCATCTGCAGCTTGGCCAAGGTGGCAGATACAGGAGGGGGGGTGGGGGCAGGGGTGTGTGTGTGTGTGTGTGTGTGTGTGTGTTTTGAAAGGATTTTGACAGTGGTAAGAATAAGGTTAAAACCCAGAGCTGCTCGGGCTGAGAAGAATAGGGTTTAAAATGAGTAAAAGGTTGAGGGTGAAGGCATGGGTTTGAAAGCCTCAAACCACTTTTTAACTGTTTTTCTTTAATTATCGGCTATGATGACAAATTAAAATTAACAACCCTTATCTGAAATGCATGTATGTTTAACATGAGGAAGAAGGAAAACACCTTCAGAAGCAGTCAGCTTCCTGTCTTATGCTTTTGAAATCTAGCTGATGGCTCACAGAACGGATCTCAAATATGTATATATATAATCCCCACAGCTAAAAGTCGTCTGTTTTAAAAGACAAGTGTTTGCTCACATGAGGAACGTTGTACTCAAGCATTCAGTCTTTGTGATCCATATGGATTTCATCAACTTGTTTGCCAGGAATTTAGAAAAAACAAACTTTATTCACGTTCCTTAGAGAAATGAATTCAGTTCGTGGTCTGTGCAAAA
>NW_009260482.1:114069-114805 GCF_000687185.1 Egretta garzetta | reverse complement strand
AGAGAGCCAAAATAATTGATCCACTTAATATGTGAAACGAGTGACTTGCAATGGCATCTTCATCAGCACTGAAAGTACGAGGTTTCAGCGTAGAAAGTGATTTCATGTCACATCCCATAAAGGGCCCCCAAATGTGAAGTGCTTTCACAAGCCCCCCTGGAAGCCCGGCACTCCCATTGCAGTGGGAGAACAGCATTAACTCCAAATCCCAGGTTTTCATTTCTGCTCTTCCTTTGCCTTGAGAAATACTGAAATCCTCTTTTCTGGATGGTCCCTCAGTTGTGACAGCGAGTTGGACTGCATGTGCTTTCTGCATTGAGCAGGGGATGGAAAAGGGGAACTGTTCTCAAGCACAGACCTAAACCCTCATCTTCTCAACCCCCTGCCTGGTCTCCTGGTCACCACACAAGCACCATGTCCCCTCTCTCCTGATCTCCCCTGGTTCTTAGGACTCCCTCTGTCCTGGTGTAGACATGGACAAGCTTCAGCAGAAGACTGGAAGCTCCTCCACCTCCTCGGCCTTGGTCTGGAACACCACATGGGGACAATTTTCTGAAGACGTGGTACAAATCACTGAGTTTCCTTGGGACCTGGGTTTTCTACTTCCCAGGCTGGAATTATCTGGGAAAGGCTGACCACCTTGTACACTCGAATGAACGTAAAATCTAAGAGCTCACCACTGTGATGATATAAGAAGAGGAAGACTAATAAATGCTAGAGGAAAGAGTCCCTGAAA
>NW_009260482.1:101686-114059 GCF_000687185.1 Egretta garzetta | reverse complement strand
CGCTGCCAAGACCAACCAGTGCATGAGTTCACTTTCCATCTGTCCACCCTTTCATGACACAGATATACCCAAGAGGTGCACACGGCTTGTTTTTCCAAACATGGGCACCTATTGCTACCTAAAATGTACTTGAGATGCCTATGTGCTATTCTGAAACTCTTCTTCTGCATCTTTGAGGAGTCTACTCCCAGGAAAACTTTTTTCAAGCTCATTAATTTTTCTGTGTCTTGCAATATTTCTAGACAGGGAAAAAATGAAGATTTGTGTCATTTGATGTTACATGTTTAGATGGAGGGAAAAAAACAACTTCAGATAAGAACCTTTTCAACTGTCTTAGGCCTCCAACTTAAAGATGGGGTGTATAATCCCCTAGAAGCACATGTACGTGGAGACTAACCTTTTGGGAACTCGAGTTAGATGAAATGAAACCTACACCATATTACTCTGGACCGCACCTTGGTACATCAGTCTCTGTATGAAGAACTTATACAACTGTATAACACCGGGTTTGGTTTTTAAATGATGATTAAAACCTGCAAACCTCTGCATAATTTATCAGTATTTTGTTTTCCATATCAGAAAGAACGGAAGGTTTCTGGACGATGTGTTAGCATACATTGCTACTGCAAATGGAGGCATTTATCTCCAACGACACTTACTTTAAAAGTACAGTCTAATGCAGGAAATACACACTCTGATTCATTCTTAAAGCAAACAATTATGCAGAATAATCTCTATACTGCCCAAATTTAAATAGCCAGGCCTAAAACTAATGCACTGCAAATCTTTATGGTTGTGACATTATAATACGATATCGCATCAGCTTTTAAAGGAAGCTGTGTTACCGCTCTGCTAGATGTTTGTTACATTGAATTAACATTGCATTAAAACCCTTTCAGTAAATCAAATGGCATTACTCACTCATATAGCATTCTTGGCAGGCCTCAAAAAACATTTTTAATACTTAGGAACTGTGAGACAGAGCCAGACAGGGATCTGATGTTTAAAGCAAGACTAGGCACCTTATTTCAAAATTGCAGCAGAGAAAAAAAAAACAACAACAATTTTTAAAAAGGAAAAAATTTCATTAGGTTCTTAAGCCTACAGGCACCTACTTCTGGTAAACGTTCCTACCTACCCCTGCATCCTGACTAGAGTAGAGTAATTCAGCCTTTTCTTCACATTAGTGTGAAAAATAACTTGTGAAGCCACAATTATTCTTCAAACGATGCTGAGAAAAATGCCCGTAACTGATCTGTTCTTAGAAAATGAACCTGACGTTTTGTAAGGGTGCGTGTGGGACCTGCACAGCCTGGCGCTGACAGGGAGGGGGGGTTGTCTCTCCCCTTCTTTCCCTGGCTGGAAAGGCCCCAGCAGTGTTTCCTCCACCCCTTTCTCTGTCCTGAGCAGTGCAAAGGGACCAAATCACATGAGCAAATCCATGGTTACCCCTGTTTAGCATTCAGACGAAGACACTTGGCTTGCCTTTCTCATGGCAACAACCATCTCAAATGCATTCAACCCCTTGGCTGTCCATCTCTCAACGGGTCTTCAGGTGGCTCCGGGATACAGGCTAAGAAAGTGAAAAATCTTGCGCGTCATGGGTTAATTTTTATGCCGACAATGACTGTAGCTGTTTACCTTTTAAACAAATGCCTGATATACACTGCAACTGGCTGAGTGCACAGCCAAAAACAGACCACAGGAAATCTCTCTGACAGTCAGGAAGGCAGAATTGTTAACATGGGGCTGCATTACAGTAAAAAAAATATTGAAAAAAAAAAAAAAGGTTGTGAGAGCTCAGGGAGAAAAGTTGATGCTACCAAAAAAACCACAAATGGCTGTTTTCTAAGAAGAGACATCTCTTAATAGCAGAGACATAAATAACTCTTTCCATTTTATCTGAAGGATTATTGTGGCTTTTCACCCCAGTTTTTTTTTTTTTTTTTCAACGGAAGTAAAGAAGACTGTGTCATACCAAGCAAATAAACCAGCCTAATATAAAATTCTCGCTGGAGATAAGAAAGCACACTAGGTTTATTTACTGCTATATTTTTATGTTTTTGTTTCAGTTCTCCTTTGATCTGTGTTAACACAGACATTAAACCGATGGCTTAGGTTCACAATAGGTGCTACGATATCAAAAGCCAGACATCTATAAAGGAGTATCAAACTGTTCATTTAGAGTGAGTTACAAGTTTCTGTGGATGCAGATCTTTGGGGTCTAGATCCAGCCATACAGGTAAAATGTTTACTGGCTTTTTTTTTCAAAAAATGAGTAGATAGAGAAGCTGCATGTAGTCCTGTTTTTTAAGGTACAAACATCTGCAGCAGGCACCGGGGTTGATTCTCCTTCCAGTGATGGTGGTGTAACAAGAGTTGCTTCACAGACGGCAGAGGAATTTCAGCAGTAAATGAAAAAAGAATAAGGCTCATTGTGCTTTTAATTTTGTTTCATGTAGGCAAGAGGGGAGAAAATTGATTTTAGTCCCAGCCTTTTTTTTCTCATACATGTCACTGATGCATTTTCAACCCTTGGAGAATTGGTGAATGTGGGAATACAGGCTCTAATACAAAACACTTGGCCTGTTTTCAGTTCCTAACACATACTCCAGAGTTCATGTTATGGTTATCAGAAAGAATCTATGAAAAATGAAGCTGCACACAACTGCAGACCATCAGCGTGGCTTAACCCCGTCAGGCGGGGATGAGGCAGGAAGTGCTTTGTGACACTGACTGGCAGAAACACAAACTGATGAAGAAACCACACGGCAGGAAAGAGGGTCTTAGATGGTGCGTTAGAGCCGAGGACATTAACTACAGCTATACTCCACCAGGGCCAAGATCAGAGGAGCCTGACATACTTGTTAAAGGTTTCATCAAAAGGATTAGTTCCAGCAGCTTTTTTTAACCTTTCCGACAACACAATTTACCCAAAGGTGGCCGGGGGCAACAGGGGCTGCCCTGTGAGATAACATTTTTAATTGTACAAATGCCATTCTTGATGTCATAATCCCAAGGTTAATGCAGTTGCAGGTCCCGAACAGATGTGCCGTAGGCTGCCCATCGAACAGAGAGGTGGCCGAGCAGATGTAAAACAGTTAAAACGGCTACAGTTGGGTGACAAATTAAGCGACTGCCCTGGGTGGTTCCCTACATTTCACCCACGTAATTCTGCACTCTATTAAACATTCTTAGCCCCTACGTAAAGGAAAATAATAAAAAAAAACCTTCGTACGATGTATTACCAAGGTTCAACAGCCAAGTACAGTCACTGCCTCATGGGACAGCTCAGGGACACAGCAAGGCAAGCTGTGAGTGGAGGAAAGGGAAAGCTAAAAGGGGAAGAGCCCAGAAAGCATTTGGGTACCACTGTGCTAAATCTTACACCTTGTTGTACTCTGGCAGTACAGATTAATAAGGAATATATTTTAAAAAGAGAACCTTGACATCTTCTGTTAAATTTAAATACACCAGCTAGATTTTAGCAGAGATCGTATTTTCCACATGTGGAGAATTTGTCGATGGGTTTGCAGATGACGTACTCTCTTCTCCCTCAAGAAGAAAACATTTCTTAGAAGAGATGCTCACACCACACAGTTCAAAGAGTAAAGTTTTCTTCACTTTTAAACAGAGCAAATGGTTTGCTCCATGTGCTAGGCTGTCGCCTATACCACCGGTTCCCGAGCAGGGAAACATACCTCATTGATGTGATTCAAGCACAAGAGGGTTGCAGTTCAGTTAAACAAATGAACTGAACCTGGGCAGGTTTTACATGGAGGCCGACTTGAATATTTCTGCACCGCGCTTCCAAAATCTGCAGCGTGGGACAGAGTAGTCCAGAGGCATTCCCATGGGGGTGGGAACGGATGAAAAGCAGCAGGCAAGGATGCTGGGGAGTCGGAGAGCAGTTTTAAGAAAAAAGAAATTCCATTTTGGGGGTCAGAATTTGGGTTGGGTGTCTCTAGAAGGTGCATCAAGTTGGGTTGCTGTCATATCAGCTTCGGAAAGGTAGGGGGAAATCAACAACCTGTCATATTCCTGTTTCATATGTAATTTGTGTTGCCTACAGAGGAGGAGTTGCTCCTCTCAGGTGCTCCCAGTGTGATCCAGCATCTTCTTCCCTCAGACCTTGCTTATCACGGGTCACTCCATGCATCACCAGTCTGGAGGGTATCTCACCATGGATCCACATTTCTCTGCTAATGGCCACAATCTCATATCGCGCATGGGGGGGGAAGGACTTAAGAGATCAAGGAGTGACTCTTTGATTATCAAGGACATGGTTTAAATTTTGGACTTCTAGGTTATTAAACCCTTTCTTGAACTATTTCAGTTCTGCCTACCAGTTGGACCATACAATCTTAGGCCATCCTCAAACTTCAATAGTGTGGTACTAATGCAGTTTACCCCTGCACTATGTACGTTGTACAAAACACATCTCTTTATACAAGTATGAATACACAGTCATTAGGGCTGAAATTGCCACACAAATCCTATCCTGAACTGCTCCTCATTGCTACACCTTGCAGCAGTTGGTAAGGAAAAGATATATAAAAGATATATAAGAGATAAGATATATAAAAGATATATAAAAGGAGGGTTACTCTTCCTAAATACTGGATAAGATGGGAATAAGGAGCAGAAGGATCATATAAGAAAAGAAATATTTAGTGTGGTGGAGCCAAGATATTCAACAAGAAAACTGATGGAATTAGGAGGGGAAGGGGTTATTTAAAACAGGAATTGGGGAAAAGCTAACAGGTGCTGGGGAGCACCCAGGTCAGATAAAGACATCTGCTAGAGATGTCAAGAGCACAAAGGTAACTCTGTGTCTGGGAGTAGAGGGTAGGATAAAAATGACAACTGAACAGGAAATGGGAAAGACTGGGACTGTAGAGGTACATCCCAGCAAAGAAGCAGGGTGTCAGATGGCGGAGTAAAATACAAACAGACACACAAAAACTGTGAATACAGACACTTGTGAGAAGCCTGAAAAAAAATAAAAATAAAAAAGAAAGGAGAAAGAAAAAAAGAAACAGGTGCACTAGAACGGCTGGCACGGAGGGAGGATGGTAACATAAAAGCATTTCTGAAACGCTACGGAGTGGTAAATATTAAGGCAGAAATATCCTGCCATTATGCTTTATAAGTGAATGAGATGCCTTTAAGAGAATCCCTAACTCCTCAGACGAACATTTGGTAAGGTCAAAATTGTTAGTGAACCTACAGGCTGCATTGCATAGGAGATCTGACAGGGCGTTCATAACGATCCTCTGAGTAAAATATAGAAATGAACCAGTATGAAATGTAACAGGTGGACAGATCAGTTTCACAGATGAAGCAATTTATATCATCAGTTCTGTGAGATTTTAAGTCATTGAAAGCTGATCTTTTTCATTTAACAAATGTGTGACTACATTTAGTCAGCTTATGGTAAAGCATATTGCAACATATGCATTCATTCATTTAAAGAAGTGAGTGAAAAAAGAGTTAAAAAATAAACTGCCAGAGCCTTTATGCAATATACTTTTGTTTAATACAAAGAGCACAGAACCCTTTCAGTTAATTGCATGTTTGATCATCAATATCCTGTCTTTTGCAAGTAAACACTCCCACGCAAGAAATTCAAATAAGGTACTTCTGAGTATAGAAGCTTTCAACTACTTTCAGTTTATTTATCTAGGTTATTCCACATGTTGGTGTTCATTTTTCTCATAACAGGACTTAAAAACAATCTGCTTGATGAACTTTAATAAAAGGCAATAAACAGAGCTAACAACGTAAATTGAAAGTAAACACATAGGACCAGTAGCATCGTATAACACGACAGGATTTATGAAACAACTCTCAGCAAAACCACTTGATTAGACTGTTGTTCTGAAACCGTCTATACCTAGGACACGTATGAATTCATGCTCCGTCTCCAAATTGCTTTTACAAAAGGTGAGCACTGCTTTGCTTCTGGCTTCTCTGCAAAGAAACATTTGTGAGATAGGTAGGGATGATCTGTTTCCACCAAGTCCGCGGCAAAAATCCCATTTGTGGTAATGGTAGAGGACAGGGTACCCACACCAAACACTACCGAGGTGTCCCAGACATCTCAGCCCAGAGGCAGGGGTGCCTCCTTTCTGCAGGTGATTCTCACTCTTTCCATTGCCTACATGGGCAAAGAAACTGCGCTCTTAAACTTAGATATTTCTTGTGATTTCAGCTGCACTTACTTAGGCTCCAGGTTTTGAGTCTCAGGTTTTGAGCCTTGGGGGCTAAAAGCAAGGTCTAGAAAAGCTATGGGGTCTATCCCCCGTACGGTTAGAACTGGCGCTTCAGAGTGCGTAGAAATGTTCATAACTCAGGTAGCAAAACATAATGAAGTGAGTTGCTTCCCCGAGGCTGGCATAGGCCCACCTGGTGGGATGTATCATTTGGGAACTGGAAGTCCTCTAGCAGCATGGAATTCATGACAGGCAGCAAAAGTGAACTCTGGTAAGGACTCAAAAGGTGGCCCTGGGCTAAGCTCCACGTGGCCATACAGAGCAGCTACCAGGACATGCCCCTTGCAGAATTGCCTCACTGCTATTCTGTGTCTCTAAGGCCAGATTTGGATTTTCAACTTCTCTGTTTAGGTGCCATATCACCTTGGAGGTGTCCAACTCATGGTTTCTATAGTAAGCTTCCTTTGGTACCTAATTCCCCTTTTCCTGGGTATGCTCACAACAACCTAAGTTTTGATGGCGTCAAGCAATCTGGCACCTAATTCACATCTAAAGACAGACAATTCACAGACTATGTACTCCTCTGCCTGCAAAGGCCAGTCTGGGAGCTGGTTTTGTGCCATACCTTTCTACATGTCTATAAACAAAGTAGGCACCAAAGTCTGAACTGCAGGGACCTGCATCGCTCCGTGTAGAACTCATGGCCAAGAACCCTCTCTCGGACGTCAGCTATTAAACCAGACATTTCTCACAAATGGCAGTCAGAAGAGGAAAGAAAGGTCTTGTATTTCTCACATTGCCAGAGAATACTTTCGCCCTGGCTCCCGTCTTCTGCTGGCCTTTATGAGAACAGCTGCACTAATGCACCCAGCTTCAGGAGCTGTTCCATCGCTGTGAACCCAATTAGCAGTAGGCGTTTCTTTGTAACCTCAAAGTAGGTGTTTCACTTTCAGAAGTAGTGCCTAAACCACACTATCTCATAAGTATTTCCTAATAGCCAGCTAATTTTTTCCACTCTGTACTCACTTCTGTGCATCTGCTTTCTGGCACTTTCTCTCCTCGTGGTTTGATTTCACTACTGGCAAAGACACAGATTCCTCTAACCTAATGTCAGCAGTCTGGAGGATGAATGTGGAATCTCATCCAGCCCTCTAGGCTCCCTCTACAGCGAGTGGAGAGGAATTGGTGTTTCCAGACAGTGCCACATCCCGTGCCACAACCCTTACCACAACAGCCCCATCTAAGACGCTGGGCTGAAATCCACTTCTAAAGGGAACTTCTAAAAGAAACAAGATAGAATGAAATTTCAAAATATGGTACCAGTTAGAAAAGTTTCCTAGTTTCTACTCAACTGCACTGAGAGGTTTTTGAAGGCTTTACCTAAATCCTCCACACCAAGTGGATGTAAATCAGTCAGTCAGTTCCTGCGACTATAGAAGCTGAATACGTTATCTTCCAACTCCAGGCTATATAAGGCTTTCCACTCCCAAACAATGAATATTAGAAATGGCAAGAGCCTGTGCAACTCAGAGCCAAGTACTGACAATGTTTGAAGTCAAGCTAAAAATACAGCCCCTGTCCAGATCCCAAACAAGGCAGGCAACAACTGCAGCTGGTTATAGGGGATACGGTGGCAAGGATGCACAAGCATGTGCACAGCAAGACACAACATTATACCATCGCTGCTTTCTCACGCTGCCTGCTACCTCCGTTCAGCGTGTTTCCTGGAATTTCTTACAAATATTTAGTTACTTTACATTCATTCTGAAAGACGTTTTACCAACGTGGTAAATTCACGTCAGACAGGGCTTGGCTGCCTGGCTTCCAGGTTTATGTCTGTCATGTAGCTCGTGAACTCAAACAGCTTTTCAGCAGTCCTTGTTGAATAATGCAGTGCCCATTCAGACTTCTGTTATAACCCCTGTAATTAACACATTCTTAGCACGATGCGAAATTTTCCCCCAAATCCAGCCATCAATTCAGCCGTTCCCCAATGCCATGTCAGACAGCTCCTCCTGCAGGAAGGAGATTTCAGTGCCCAGCGGTCAGTGCTGGGAAGCTGCTTCTGTAACTTTGGAGCAGGCCCATCTTTCAAGATCAACTGATCTTGTTTCTTTATACAAACCAAACCAAAGTTTGTTTAACCTCTTATTGACAAACCTCTTGTGGTAGATTTCCATGGCCTCCTCGTCTAGTTCAGCATTTATTCACCCTTATGTCAGAAAGAGGTTTTGCCAAAATCTCCTTCACTCCAATTTAATGAAAATATTTCTTGTCCCTATGGACCTGAAAAGCAGATGATTCCCCTCCTTTGGGAGGTTAAAGTTAAATGCTATCACTATCACTCTCCCCTCTTCCACTGCATCTTCTTATGTTATGCTGGGAATCAGCAAATAGCTTTGCTAAGTGAAAACCATCACGTGTTAAAGGTGGAAGCACTGTCCATCTTTTAAAGAAGTCACATTCGTAGCTTTGTGCCATGGGATGTTTTGAGGAACTGTTGCAAACATCTCTGTATTAACCTGATTGTTCTCTGGGTACCTTGACTTCCAGCTAGGAACTACCTTCATTCGCTCACGGTAGGATTTGCCTTGACTAAGCCTAAGTATCTAATAGGTAGTCAGCTAGCCTAAGCATATCGCTTGGGTTACCCCTGAATGGAGGGAGAGGAGTATCCCTGAAGTGATTCACTCTGCCTGTTTCAGACCATTCCTCTTGATTGGGATGATTCCATCACCCCTGGTCACAGAGGAACCTTTAAAGGATGGTTTTAACTCAGAGCTAGAGAAAGTTTAACCCTAGCAACCAAATGTGGGATCACAAACTGCACATTTGTATGTCTGCTTCACCAAAAAACAATTGTGGTTTTCAGGTATAGACTTCTCAAAAGAAAGGGTAAGTGGCTTTTGCCACTTTTCAATCGATGACGTCCTATGTGGTGTTCTAGCGGCAATACAGCCTCACCCTACCCACAGCGTGTTGGGCCCCCATCCTGTTAAGGAATGCTTCTGTGCAGCTTTGCAAGCAGTACCTGAGTGCTGTCGCACTGGTGGGAATTCATGTGGCCTGCACGGAAACAAGGAATTTGTCACATGGAGTTACACGAAAAACTTAAGACAAAAACTTGGCGTTGAAAAGCCAGAAGACAAACCTATCAATTGCGTGGGGCCCGGTGGAGGCTATAAGGTTAGAAAATGTTTGGCCATGCTGGTGCATGGCATGCTTTTTATAATCTCAAAAAAAAAAAAAAAAAAAAAAAAAAAAAAAAAAAAAAAAAAAAAAAAAAAAAAAAAAAAAAAAAAAAAAAAAAAAAAAAAAAGAAGTAGCAGAGCTCCTTCAAAGTCCAGGAGGATGATGGTGGGTGGTGGATAGGATATTTTCCCTGCTGATGTTCAGATACACTTCCTGGCACTGCACCCTGCAATTTAATTTACTGTGACACTGTGCCTTAAAGTGTCAGTCTATCCCTGAATAAAGATTAGGGGATATGGTTTTGTAGAAGCACCGAGAGTTTCTTTCTTTTTTTTTCCCCCCTCCCCTTTCTTTTTTTCTTCTTGGTATTGAATGCAGAGAGGAAAAGGCAGGCAGATGCATGTCATAAATAAACCCCAAGCGAACAAAGAACAGATCTCCCGAGGAACTTGCCGTCTCAGTACTTGGAGCACAAAGAAATGAAGTAAGCACGGCGCTTCATAGAGGAAGTCCTTCACTTCCTCAAGACGTTCGAACATGCCGAGAAAGCAAAACAATTTCACAAGGCCAGAGTATACAGGCTTCTAATCCCATGAAAGTAGTATATGCTCTGTTGCAAACCCAGAGTCAACAGAGCTTTCCTTTAACCCAGGCACAGCACAGTTAAACCATGGGCCTGATACCGATAAGGTTGTTATCATTTAGGAATTCTTTTAGAAAGTGTCAGTTTTTTCTTTGCAGGATTAAAGCAGAGATTAGAAAAAAACCCATCTCCATCTCTCCTTTTTCTCCCTGAACTAATTCAATGGATCATAAAATAGACAGACCTTAATGGGCTTCAGACCGGGGGAGGGCAACAACAGCACGGGCACGAGGAAAACTCGTAAGCATTTTAAAGCACTGTCTGCTTTAAAAACCGATCCACCGTAATTCACGCACTGTAAAACCCTCAGAAAACAGCAGGGAAAAATATGCAGAGCTCGCCACACATCGCAATGGAAGGTTGGTAGGATCTGCTCTATTTACTCTGCGTTAAGCACAATTGTTTTATTTCCCCGTCGGCAAATCCCCTCCAAAGAGAGCTGCGGGCGGGTGCCGCATTCGGGATGTGGAGCGGAGCCAGGCATCTCCCCGCTCCTTGGGCTGCTGCCGCCGGGCGCAGGGGCTGCAGGCCAGCAGCAGCGGGGCGGCAAGGAGACGACAGCCGGGGCGGGAGGGAGTCCTCTTTTAATAACACAAATGTTTACTGATAAGCGCTGCTGGAGCAATGATGGTCGAGGGACACAAGCATGGAAGAATCTGGAAGGAGACATCCTACCTTTTGTTAGTCCTCACCCATATCACCGGGGAAAAAAAACCAAAGACAAGTTTTCATGACCTGAAGATGAGCCACTGTATCTGGAAGTTGTCTGTTCTTTCAGTGGTATCAGTGTGTCTAATAAAAGACGCTGCCTCTCCCCACAGCTCTTGGTTCATATACATTTCCAGATCAGCGTTTTTAGCTATTACATTTCTAACCCAGCCTTTCAAAAAGCTGATGGGAAAATAAAAATTAAGAAGCCGCCGATCACAAGCCAGAGGGAGATGTAAATAAATAAATAGACTGGAAAGCTGTTATAACCCTAGGAATCGCGTGGTCCTTGCCAGCTGCAATTTTTGGACTCGGGCTTATACCTGTTTTGACAGCTCTCAGTATTGGCATGTGCTGAGGAAGAGAAAAGGGAGGGAGGCGGTAGCTGGAGTTCCCAGTTTACCTGCAGCAGTGTCAGAGCAATTCCGACAGACTGGGATGCAGACCGAGCTGGATCCCACTCCCAGGTAAGGCAGAAGATGGCCAGGAGGGACAATAAGGATGTAGGACGGCCGGTCCACAGCAGAGCCGTGATTCCTCAGAGGTGTGAGGCTGGCCCCAGAACCACAGGCAGCATCTGCCCTTGCACCGTGTGTAGGGGCCCTGTTGTTATTTTCACTAGATTCGCGCTCAGGTTCATCACCACCTCCTACCTTTAGTCTACTCCTTCTCTCACCTTCCCTCTGCTTCTGTTTCTGTGCTCCTCCACACTTCCCTGCCACGCTGCACTGCCAGCAGCCCCTGCCCAGCTTTGCTCCTGACCCTCTGTCTCCTCGTGGGCAAGCTCTGCCCTGAGCCTTGTTAGCTCCCGCTCCGCGCCGCTGAGACAAGAGCTGCTGGGGCCACGCTGCACTCCTTCCCCGCCAGCAGGGCAGCAAACTGTCCTGAAGGCACCGCTGTTGCCACCAGGGGCTGGGGAAGGATGGCTTCTGTATGCATGGGACGGCTCCTCCAAGACCAAACCCCGGCTCCTGCTTGCCCCTCAACCTCCCCGTGCATCACCAGTGGTGGGAGGTTGCAAAGAGCAAAGGCAGACCCGTTGGCTGAAAACATGTTAGACTGCGGACACCTACTTCCAACAGCACCTTTTTCCCTAAATGACCTGAATTTTTTCACAGGCAAAGGGCCTCTCACGTTCCCATGAATGGGGAGCAGTGTGCTGCAGCGGGGAGCAGGAGAAGCGGGGGACTGCGGAGGGCAATTCATCCCTCCGGGCATGGGGGCAACACGAGAGGCAGGACACGGGCAACATGCCCCAGTTTTGTAATGTGCCCAAGGGGACACTCAGGAGCTATAGCTTTCTGAAAAACCACATCTGTAACTATGTGACCCCTTCTTCCCCTTATTTGATCTCCTTTATCATCTTTTTCCCCATACACACACACATCTTCTTACGTATTGTCCCAGCTGCAATGGCAGTATTTGCCCTACAAATGCCACAGAGAAAAACTACAAACATTGGTCATTCTTAGAGCATGCTTTTATTTCTTCCAGTAGAATTCAAATCTTTTTCTGCAATTACCTCCCAAAGGGTTAACTTAAGATGATTTAAAAAAAAGAATAAAAAATAAAAGCTTACAGCTCCTGAGATAGTATCAGCCCATTAAACATAGGT
>NW_009260482.1:97006-101660 GCF_000687185.1 Egretta garzetta | reverse complement strand
GGAAAGAGAAGGGAACAGATATTATATATGTAAGGAAAATTAAAACTCAGGATGTTGGGCGTGGGGGGAATGTGCTTTGAAGTACAAAAGATCCATTGTTAATGTGGGACAAAACCTCCCCAGTATGGGACAGAGATAAAAAGGAGGGAGTTTCTAACAGATCAAGGTCAACCAAGATATATGAATAACATAAATGCTATTAATCTCGTACAGCATGAATCAGAGAATTGCAGCAGGGTATAGCTGTGTGGCGGAGTTCATGGCATGAGTGTTTTATGCCACTTTGTATTAGATAATGAGCGTATTCATCACAGACTCCTACACATCATCCAAACTGGCAGAGAAGGAGCTTTAAGGAGCTTGAGAGAACAAATCAAAGAGCTGGATCTAAAGCTCAGAAAGGTAATAGGGATGTTCAAATACTGCCCCAAGTTTAGATATTTGCAGGCATCCATACAATCTGACTCTGCAGGAAATAGCGTGAGAAAGCAGCTCGTAGTCGGACAGCTTGCTGCTTATTATCTGTGATGCTGCCTCTGTCATAACAGCCGATTTTACCAATTAGAAAAGATGTAGAGCAATACAGCAACAGACTACACCAGGAAAAGTCTCTCTTTCTTGCCTTTTTTTTTTTTTAATTCTCATGGCTGCAAATTCAGAGACACAAAGAGAATCAGTTTTCATCTTGGAGGGCTTAATCTAAACATCATTGGGAAGCAAGAGACTGAGCCATACCGGAGTCAAAAAGTACATAACCAGATGTAATTCTGATTTCACATGTTGCATTTCCACACGTTTTAGTCTCCTGAAATTCCAGAGACACATGTGTTCCACAGGACAAGCTTAAGGGGTAATTTATCTCGGGGAGGAAGGAAATGAAAATGTATACACGTGTGTATATAATTTTGACAACAATCTGCAACCAGATTGTTTGCAGTGGTTTGCACTTCCATTTATTTATTCCAAACAAACATTTTAACTCAATGACATGGATCTATGTTGCATGGTTTTCCTGATTGTTATGCTTTTCAGATTTTTGAAAGAAAGCTGAAATACAGTTGGGACCAAATTAAAATTCCAAAACCGACTAATTCCTTCTCCCTGAGGTTAGCAGGGTTTTCTCAGCATGAACCTAGACTTGCATTCAATTCTACATTTTGGTGCCATGTAATCAATGGAAAAGGGCAAGCCCCATAATGGGGCCAGCTCTCCACAATGAGCACATCCAAACTTAAAAAAAAAAAGACATTTTGAAAGAGGGGCTGGTTGTTTGTAATGCAGTAGCATCTAGAGGCTACACTGCATTTGGAGCTATTCTGCACCTACTCTATATATGCATATACGTGCATCTATAAATACATACTCTGTGCATGTACATATACACTACACATGCATGCATATGTGTGTTGTACATATACATACATGCAATGTATACTATAAACTGCTTCTCTACCTGAGCTTTAGGAGATATGTTGTTTAAGCTTAGTGAAGGGAAGTTGGAGCAGGGGAAGGGGGAATAAAAAGAGAAGAAAGGGCCGGAATGGTTCAAGGTAAAGCACCCCTCAGCGAACATCTGAGGACTGTTCAAAGGCAATACCAGTACTACGAGCATTAAAAATACCGTCACCCCTCCAGCTAACTTACAAGATGGGCTTGAACAGGACAGGAAGAGCAATGGGAGATCAAAGAAAAAGCAGTAGATTTGTTTAAAATCTGTCAGTGCAATCATGCAATTTGTGTAAGGAAAATCAGTCGAAAGCACAGAGCAAGATTCAGACCACCAAATTCTCCTTGTGGTTACCTATATCCCAGTAGCCAAAGGATCCTGAAAGCCTATACTGTCCAGCAGCACCTAAGCCTGGGGATCCTACAGGCCCCCAGCGCCTCCCCAGTGAGCCTGGGGGTTTCCAGAGCCCCTTGTCTTGAGCACACTCCTCTCCATTAAGAGACACCCGTCTTTCACACAGGCTCTGAAAGTTCCCACTTCATGCCCTGCAGACCTTGTCTATGCTACTGAATATAGCAGGGCATGGGATGGCTAAATGCTCTTCCTCTTAAAATATCTGCTTGCTGGGGTCCCTTCTGGGAATTTCTCTGGTGCCCTATGTGGACAATGTCTCTAGAGAAGGCATTTCATGCTCACGTCACCTGCAAGGCTACCTAGAGAGCCCATAGTGCAGAGAAGGACCTCGGAACTGGGCTGCCAGGCTGCCAGCACCCACTACCTCACCTGACAGGGACAGGCCACTGGCAGTACAAGTCAGAGGAGAAGGAGTCGTCGGAGGCAAAAATAGCCCGACTCAATGGGTTGATTGTCAGGGCATTAAGCTGAGAGAGGGGAATCAGAAATACCAGACCCAGCTTCCACAATTTTCTAGACAATCCTTGTTTATGATAAGACCCATCCCCAGTCTCAACTCAGCTGGAGAGGGTGCTGGGCCATCTTGTCTAGACTGTGCTCTTGCCTAGAAAGGTTGGAGCAGATGATCCTTGAGGTCTCTTCCAACCTAGGATTCTAAGATTCCTCCTTCTCTCTGAAAATTACCGGCAACACCAAAGAGGTACCCTCAAGCAGCCGTTGCTCATGCACAACTGGGCTGCCCTAGTGAGGGAAACTGAGGCAGCTGCTATTGCTGTAGCACGGGAAGAATTGTCGTGAGAGGAGTCACAAGAAATGGTGCATTCCCATGAAAAACTGAAGTGAGCCAGAGCATCTTCTTCACAGCTCAGAGGATTAAAATACAAACTCTTCACCCGTGACAGCAGCCCCATAAAGCTGGGAAGGCAGCGGGAGATGCTTCAACCCTTGCTTCTGCCCCGCTTGTACAGATGCTCAGCCAGGGCATAAGAACAAACAAAAAAAAATGGTAATATTCATAGTCACATAGCTATGGATTTGTGAATTTGGTGGGTTTTTCAATGTAATTGCTACATTCAGTTTATTCAGATGTGCAAGACACAAAAAAAGACCTCTCTCATAGGCTTTTACCTTATAGTTAAATATAGTGGTGAAGCAGTTAACATAGTTATGTATCATTGCATTGGCATGGGGTTTTTATCTTTTATTGGCACCACTTTATCCCCAGAGACAATAGGAGATTGTTCTCACTGTGTGTAAAAAGATCTTGTTCTGGCAAGTAGGGTTTTCCCAGTCAACAAGTTTAAAACCCTTGGTAAGGGAGACATACGCCGTGTTGGGACCAGCCTGCTCAGCATCTCCTTGTGGCAGCAACTGCTTCGCCATTAACTGTTCCCGGGGCTGCCGCAGCATGGAGCCCCTGCCTGCTGTCAAACAAGGCGGAGCAGAAAGCCAAACCTGCAGCCCCCTGCTATACAGCTCCTACCAAGACGGGGCAAAAAAGCTGATTGATCTTCTCCAGACATAGCCTGTACCTTAACTGTTAGAAACTACGTGGCGAGGGGAAAATACGTGCGCTTAGAAGCCATTTTGTTTGCTAAAAACCAAAAAATCCATATGAAAACAAAGGCTCTGATTCCCTGCTTCAGGTGCTTTTGTGTGCTCTAATATAAAAGATGTACAGGATTTCCTTTTTAATTTGTATCTTCCTGGTTGTATAAATAGTGCAATACATAATTACAGCAGTCAGAGGCATTAGGGATAAGAGGTATTTACATCAGAGATGTACATACAAGATTAAGTGTGCATGGTAAATTTTTATCTCCCTCTTTAAATAAATATTATGCTTCGTCCCCACCCAAAGTCTTGAAAGAAAGCTGTTTTAGTGTAAACAATTAACTTCCTGGCCAATTGTTGAATTATTTGATGACTTGTTACTGAGAAATTCAGATTCTGTACTGTCGAACAGACCTTACAAATTTTGATTAGAGAGATAATCCACCCTGGATTCATCCAGAGATTGTAGTTTAGCTGTAGTCATAGCCCGGTGCTCGGCTGGCCTGTTCTCATTTGCAGAGGCTATGAAGCGATTTGGTTGCTACCAGATTTGTCAGCAATTAGAAATACAGGCAAGAGCGACGGCAGCCTCTGCTGCATATTTCGCGAGCGCACACTGTTCAACCCTTCTGCAAAACATGCTTCGGATCTCGGATTACACTGAAAAATAAAGTCTCTAGCAGTTGGAGCTGCAAGTCGGCTTCCAGAATGTTTACCGAGCGTAAGGCGGTGCGACAGTGATTACAAACCCAACCAAACCCCCGGGCTCCTCGGTGATACGAACCGCCCAGAAGGTCATAGCTGAACTGTGATCCTATAGCCATGACTATTTTCCAGATGCAATGAAATTCATCATCTTGCGGCAGACGGAGAATGAAAAGCTATCTCCTTGCCCTGCAGGGATCAACCTGCAGCTGCATTTCTCCCTCTGCCTTTTCTCTGCAAGGCCCAGCTAGCCATGGATGTGTCAATAAATTCTTGGGGGTTTTTTTCATTTTACTTAAGCCTCGGAAGCAAACCACTGAAAAAAATTAAAAGGCATTTTTTTCCGAAGCAAAACGGGACTTGAAGAGAGGTGCCCTCATTGACTTGAAACCATACCAAACCCATCTGTTACAGGGCAAACAAAATGTTCAAAGGGCTGCGCTTCAGCACCATGTGCAAAGTGACGGCTTTTATTCAACAGCCCACATGCAGGATTTGGGAGATACTGGTTCAACCTCTGTCTTTCCCTCCTCG
>NW_009260482.1:71522-96995 GCF_000687185.1 Egretta garzetta | reverse complement strand
TGTCTCTCGGGAGAGGATCCTGCCCGCCCCGACAAAGTGGCCCTGCCCTGCCAAGCTCCCCTCCTGGAGCTGTTCCACCCCTTTGTATAAAGTAATTACTTAAATATACATTGAACAAAGAGAGAGGGAAATTACTTTAAGGCCTATCAGTTAGGGCACTCTACTGGGAGGTAAAGCAAACTGGTGAATAATTCATCAATGATGTTGTTATTTCAGTGGCCCAATAAATTTTTATTGGGGAAGAAAAAGTCATGATCAGGGATTGCAAAAGTAGCCCCCAGACACCTTGTTACTTGGGGGCACTGTTTTGAGGGGGTAATTGCCATGGTTCAAATGGATACGAATTAAAAAAACCTCCGCGGGTGAAATGAGAATTGAAGCTCCCCAGGCAGGTGCTCTAGGGACAAAATTTGGGGACAAAATGGGAAGTGCAGTTTGCTTGTTTGTTTGTTTCAGAGCCTTAACAAGGCTCATATCTTAAAAGAAAATAATTGCAGCTAAGGCTTTTAAGGAACTCAAGTCAGCCCACAACTTTAATCAATCAATTAAACATAGGGCCAAACTGCAGAGTTCCTGAGCTAATTGTTTTAAAAGCATCCTCCCTGCTTTATTTGAAGGCTCTGGATGCCGGTGGCAGGGTACCTCTGGGTCCTGCCGACGTCTGGTACGGCTCCTTTTCTTGCTGGCACCGCAGCCCAGGAAGAGCTGGAGGTGCCGGCTGGGCAGATAGATGACCTGAGAGCAGCTTAGATGCTACAGAAATCAATAATAAAATCCCACATTTCCTGATATGTAAGAAAGGAAGAAGACCAAGACGCTTGACGGTACCACATTACAGACCCTAAGTCTTGCCAAAGAAGGAACTGGAAAATGCAGCTTGATGAACCAAGTGTCATCAGGAGTAACGACCATGTCTATCAAGGAACTTTATGCCCGTAATATTTTCAGCCACCAACCACAGTAAAGCAAAGGGAGGGTGGCTGGCTACAAAAGGGGAGTTAGGGCAAACAAAAAGCACGTTGTTGGAGGGTTTGGACATTTTTCCTCCTCCCACCTCCTCCTGACCATTGCAGACGTCTCCCTCTGCCTTCCAGAGCCTGAAACCTTTGCCATCTGTTCTCACTTGAGGAAAATTCTCATTTTATCTTTTCCATTTGTTTTAAGCTGTTTTTAAATGGGAGAGGCTCAAAATACAGGCTGTGCAATAGCATATGATACAGTTAATTTCTCTCGCCATCTAATGTTAACAACATATGGAGACTGGCCTGAGCTGCCAAGGACATAAATCTATCCTTGCCTCCTGGTTTGTTCACTGAATCTCCATTTTTTATTACTGCACATTCCTCCACAGGACTTCACCAAAACACCTGGTGGGGACCTTCCAGAGAAATGAATCTCACTGCACAGAAGAGACTCCTCTTCCCCCCGCCCCAAAAAAACCCCCAACCATCTCTCATCAATCTCCTTTACCCCAAACCCCGACTCCCATTTCTATTGATAAAGCACTTCCCATTAATAAAATTGATTCATGTTTACAGTGTTATACAAACACCTACAGAGCACCGGGTGTTTCTGTAATGTTGTTTGATTTGTGGGTGACTTCAGAGCTCCTGACAGCAGGGGCCATGAGCATCGGCCAGAGCCAAACCGGTGGCAGGCGGGTATTGCACAAGCTTCCTCACCATTTCGCCAGCTGACCTTGCGCCTGACCCGCTGCTATTCCCTTCCCACGCCAAACTATGCAGCGGTTTTCAGATGTACACAAATAAACTATCAGGCTCTTTCCAACAGGCTGAATTAGCCAACGTTTGAACTCGAGTTTCAGGCTAAAGACGTGACGGAAACCTTGAACTGCCCTGCAACCAAAGCTCAGCATTTCAAGGTCACTTCTTCAAACAGCCATCACTCTTGTACATTTTATTAGTTACCATGGAGGAACAGCAACATAATACTGGGAAGCAAATTGCAATGACATTTTTTTTACAGAGTTGCAAATGGACCTACCTACAGGGCAGCTCCTTGGAAAACCACTGGAAGAAGGAGCGATGCCGCAGATTTGAAGCGGACATTTTTCTTTCGCTTCCCAAATACAACTTCAAGACAAATATCGATGGTTTTGTCCTTCTTCCTGCTTACAGCATCAAGCTATGCAGTTTTAGGTACCATAGACATGAAAGATGGATTCTGCTTGCAATCAATACGTGCATCTGGTCTCTCACAAAGCCTGTCTGTGAACTTTAAAATGGAACAAATTCCAAGATGTGAAACCCACATCTGCCTCAGGTGAAACCAGAGGTTAATTGATGCTTGTTTATTCTCCTCTCTACATATCCTGTCTCTTTACAACGTGTGTAATGTATACATTTCATCTGCACTGTAACAGTACAAATGTCTTCCAAGCCTGTCAGCGGTGGAGGACCAAGCTGTCATCAGTACAGCCTGCGAACTCCTTCCTGTTAAAGCAAAAGTTAATTAAAGTTTACTGGTGACGTTTTCTTTAAAAACTCTTAGCTGAGTATCTGTGGCGCAAATCCTGACAAGAGCTGTCCACAGAAATTAACTGAGGAATATTTTCATAAAAAACACCTGACCGTATAACCTTGAGCAATAATTCTGTTTTTCAGTATTTACTGGAATATCACATGATGAACTGGATTATTCATTAGAAACTTCTTTTGCCATATTGTCTGGCATAGTATGAAGTTGTGTGGGTTTCAAAGAACCCGTAACGTTACATCTTCACTTTACCTTTTTCAACCATTTCTGTTAATTATTTTGATCCAGGTTGGGGGCTTTCCCTGCCCCCAGCTCTAGCTCTTAATTGCCCCTTTTCGGGAATACATTAAGCCTAAAGGATACCAATACGCAACAAATATTATTTCAAGTTAGCATTTCTTATTTGCATGAAGAAATTCATCTAGGGGTTCCTATATTTGGAGAAAAAACCCAACACTTGTAGCGCCAGCGGCAGCAGCAGGAGTGAGCACTGTTACGCCCCATCCAGATAGTCGCTGGCATCTCCCCTGGTAAAGCACGACACGCCGGACCCAAACCCAGTGCCTTCCCAGTGCTTGGACGCACTCACTACGTCTCTCAAAAGCAGTGAAAGCAAGCACGCTGTAGGCTGCAAATGCTGTTTTATCGCTATGTCAGCAACAGGGCAGGCCTCGGCTTTTAGCAAGAGCTCTTTGCTTTAGGCTTGAGAAGTCTCGCAGCAGCCGGGGCAGACGGTGAACACCACCAGTTTCACCACAAGGTGCCTTTTTTTTTTTATTTATTTTTTATTTTTTGGGGTTTTTTTTGCTGTTGATACAGCAAGGTGCAAAAACGCCACATCCAGCCACTGTATTTCACAGCTGGTGAGTTCAGGTTGAGCTCCCTCCACCTCAGTTGGGTCCCATCGGGAGGGGACAGGGAGGAGAGGGCGGCTGCGGTGCAGAAAGCGCGTGGAGCTCCCTCCCCATCCCTCTTATTTGCCAGTGCGGAAAGGAATCTCGCTAATAGGTCACTCATTAAAACTTTATATAGCTGAATTCAGGAAGCCTCCTCTCAGCAGAACAATGGTAAAGGGGAAGAAAAAAAAAAAAAAGTTTTTATTGAGCCTTCTGGGTGGGCACAGCCACTGGGCCTGAACGCGAAGAAGCCCAGGTAAACCATGACCTTCCCCATACCCATCCAGCCCCTTGGAGAGTGGCCGGTTATCGTTTACCCTTCTGTCAATAGCTCTGCCATCCCTTCTGTACCTCTTTACAGAAACCCAAAGGAGGAAAACTTGACTACGGTATCATACAATTCACATTTGCTGTGTTTTCTTTTTAACCAGAATCACTAATTGAGATTTTAAAAAAAAAAAAAAATCAGACTAAAACCCTGTCCTACAAAAGAGGCCTCTCTTCTTAACCCCCCCCCTCTTTGAAAGCAAGGGGACCGCTTAAAAACGCAAAGCAAAGATTATGTGCTAACATTGGCAGGATTTGAGGCCTTGCAGCTTGTGAAACTATCCGAAACGTGGTCTCCCTGGCTGGCCAGGGCGAGCCTATTGGGTAACACACCTCCCTTTCATAGTTGTTCGGACCCGGGGATATTTTCAGAGCTTGCTGCAACTCCCTTCCTTTGTACGGAAACCAGTGGGCCAGAAGATGGGACGCGGAGCAGAGTTGGGAGGAGGGAGGCACTCCTGTGTCTCACAGGTTGAAAATTAAATGTTAATGTGTACCTTCTGCTACCTGCCTGGCCGTCACACACTCACAGCATTTTAATGAGTACAGCAGTGGCCAGGGGGCAGGTCTGAGCTTTCAAGTGGTGGCAGAGGCTCCTGTTCCTCAGTGGCCACAATTAAATGCTCCTCAAGTCCTTCATCTTACTGCACTATGTTTTGGGTCACTTCTCATTTCATGTAACAGACTAAAACATTCAGGCTTAACCTTCCAATTCACAAAGAAAACCCTCTGCTTAGTTTGGAGCAACTGAATCGGTTTCCCAGAGCTCAGAGAGGGAATTTACACATCATCTTAAACAGTACAGAGGCTTCTGCCAGGGTTTTATCTGATTGAGCTTGCAGCTAAGTAAATTTGTGGCATCATGAAAAGAGGTTTTAAGGTTATGCCCATGTTGCTCAGTGAAGGAGTCGGGGATTGAACGCAAGCACCGGAGCCCCGATCATGCACGCTGCTTAGCCGTTAGGTCATTCTCTGGCACCATTTTGGACGGCTCTCGCTAAGCTCTCTCCCCATGACCGAACTTGGATGCAGTTCTGGCAAGGATTATTCCAGAGAAGACTCCCAAAAGGCAGCATGGCTAAGAGACAAGCCTAGTGCAGTCTCTTTCCTCTGCTACTGTCTCAGTCCTCCAAACACCATCTCGGCTGCATTTGAATGCTTGGGTGCTCTAAGATACTGCAAATCATCTGCCTCATGCTAGAAAAGCTCCAGTCTAAGAAGCTGCTATATAGGCCACATCTCAGGCACTTTGAACTAAAACATAAACGCAGAACAGTGCTTCTGCCTTAGGGTCCCATGACAGCCAAGGGCACGCGGCGTGGACGCGGCCAGCCTGCTGCAGGTACGCCGCTCCGCACCACCGGCCGGGGGGCCGCGGACCCCTTTGTGCAGCTGGCATATTTAGCAGTGTACTACCAGTCCTAGGCTGTCTCTGAAAATTGGTTCAATTCATGACAGCACAACTCCCCAGGACCTGTCTAGAAAGCGTTGCCTAGCTGCTGAGCAGCACTCCGGCAGCAGGGTTTGGTTTTCTTCATGCCAAGCTGCCAAGGAAGACTCAGAACTGGTAGAGCTCCTGCTTTTGTGGGGTGAGAATTCAAGAGTCGAATGGGGCTACAGGTCTCAGAGCACTTGGGTGACCTCTTGAAATCTCAAAATTGCTAAAGCAGCAATTAATCCTGAAATAACAGCTACAAATACCAGTCGTAAAGTATGTAAATGGGCTGGGAACATGACAAATTTCAACTAGCAGCTCGCTGTGTGGTACTCTTTAATGCACCTTGCCAGCTCCATTCACGAAAACATACAGCTCCCACAAGCCATACCGAAATGGAATCTGGCCATGGAAATTTGTTTCTCTGGTCTTTGTAAATAACTTAGCCACTCTACTCACAATGCACCAAAATACTGGGGAAAGGAGTCCCACAGCTCAAAGGCATGTTTTGTGGAAAAAAAAAATAAAAAAAAAAAATCTGACATCCGCATACTGGCTTCCTTCTGTCTCCTCAGTGCTTGGATGCAGAACGGAGCAAACAGCTGATCCTTATTTGCTTGTGAAACAAAGTCTGTAGGAAAACAGGATTTCACAAAGCCCGAGCCATTCCATTCGGAACACCACAGACCCAAGTCTGTTGCCAAACATAAGGCAGGATCCTGGGGGAACCCGGGGGACTGGCAGCTCTGGAAGCTGTGGTATCCTCAGCCACAGGACAGATGTGCCCGAAGGGCAGGAACACTGGAAGCTGGGGCAAATTGCTCAACTGAAATTCAAAGAAAGAAAAGCAATTTTCCTATGGAGGAACTCTTCAGCAAGGCTGCAGTGTGACCAAAAGCTATTGTTTTCTGAAGAACCTGCAGGGCACAATTTTTAAAAGGTACCGAAAGGTGCAGTTTGCAGTCCAAATACTTTTCAGCGCTGATTCAGTTGGTTCCACTTTGGACATACAGCTTTGGGTGGAAAAGCAGCATCATCTGCAGGCGCAGCTCTTTACGTGATTACAGAGTAATCCTTGGTGACTAGCTCAGACTAGATGACTAAACTTTTAGGCAACTGAAATTAGACGACATGAGTTCTGCTGCAAGTGATCCAGATACTTAAACCTAGAGTTAGGCTGAAACAGAATGCCCAGGTGCCACATATGGAGGAAGAGGCCTCGTGGAAGCGACAATTTTAGGAAGGATTAAGAGAATTGACAGCATCCAGTGCTCTGAGCACTGAGGTATCTATCCAAGCCAGCAGGAAATAGTGGAAGACCCACCATCCCCTTTCAGTGCTGGAAATGTGGGCAATTCATTAGAGATTATCGCCTTTCAGTGTTGGAAATGTGGGCGATTCATTAGAAATTGGATACTCTTTCTCTCCGAATGCTTTCTCCCCTTCATCGCTTGACAGCTGAGCAGTTTGCAGGGCTGCTCAGTAACCCAGAGACCCGGGTTACAACCCTCCACGTGCCAGGATTTGCCTGCCAGGAGGGAGCCCGGAGCTCTGGGGTGCTGCAGAAGGAGCCACTGAGCCCATCCCTCATCGAAGCTCAGTCAGAGCTGATGATGAACGGGGATAATGAAGCACCAGAACAAGTTGCCCGGGCAGCGTGGGGAATTGCTGAGCCCTGGGGTTTCCAAGACGCAGCTGACAAAGCCTGACAGCAACGCGGGCTGAACTCAGCACCAGCCCTGCTTTGAACAGGAGCTTGCACCAGATTGCCTCCTGTGGTCCCATCCAACCCAAATGACAGATTCTGCAGCGAGTGCGGAAAATATTGCTCCAAAGGAAAGCAGGCAAGAAGCTACCTGACCCTTTAGTCTAGCTGTAGCACTCGGATAGGAGCTGGGATACTCAGGGAAGGAGAGTTTCCTCTACTCTAAACATAGAAATGATCCAGAGAGGAGGAACTCAGCTTCAACCTGTTGTACACTTGAGCAATACACGTAAACCCAGGTTCATAAAGGAACTTAAATGTTGTATGTATGCATCAGCCTGATACTCACTTCTCACTATCATGAAAAAAAGATCTTGTTAATACGGATACTCAAGATGAGCTGAAGAGCGGCGGTGCTCAGAGCGGCCCAAAAGGCATGAGCTCAAGCCTGACCAAATTTGTTTTACCTGAGCTGCAACCAGCCATGCCAGCCCCAAGTTGGCTCCACGCAGAACTTTCTGCACGGTATTTCCCAGCAGTCCAGATACTAGGGACAGAGCCTAGGAGAGCAAAGGCAGCTCTGCATGCCGTTAGCTCCATTCCAAAGGACGTACCAGCTCAGGGCCTGGGACACAAGGCGGCTATGGCAGCACTTCCAAATTCAAACCTGAGTCAAGACTCGTGGCAGTGTAGAGCTGCTGCGACTAAAGCGATGAGATGAGTGCAGTGCTGGCAGCCAAAGAGGACCCATGCAGGTGTCAGCCTGTGGCGATCACCGATCCATCACGCAGATAAGCTGCCTCTGGAGAGCCGAGAGTTAACTGCATGGTATTTCTCATTTGAAGGACAAACCAATTCTGTGCTAATTAGGAGCACAAATACTACTGGATTGCATTTTATGCATTTCACAAGCCCCAAATCTGGATTAAATCAAACACACTAGCTGTTTAATCACTTGTGAAATGCAGATGCTGTATAATTAGACACTCTAAAAAAGATGGGGAGCCGGACTGTGCTAAGCACTGCACAAGCGTTAACACAGGCCTCAAAAACCAGAACAGAAAAAAACAACCCAAGGAAATAAAGATGCAAAAATCACCATTATCACTGCAGTTTACAGTTTAGGGCTGAGCTGCAGAAGCAATAAATGGTCTGCCTAAACTTCCAAAGCAAACCAAAAGCAAACCTCACTTTTTTTTTTTTTTTTTTTTTTTTTTAAATACACACCATCTTTTCTCTTGGTATCACTACAGAAGAAATGTATACTGCATATACATAAACTATGATAGGTCACTTTACAGGTATGGACCACTGACATCAACTTCTAGATACAGGATACAGTACTTCTGTAGCCCAACTATCATCATGAGAAAGACTTTACAACAGCAGCAGGGAAATAACAATAAACATACAAAAAAATGCTTTGTGATAAAATTTACTGACTGCAAACTTAGGAATTACTTCCAAGTTACTTGATCTTTTGAAAGCTAAAAGCAAATGAACGTAAATTCCCATATCTTAAACCTACTCATTTTTGTACTACAAAGTCAACAGAGCTGAAGGATCTTCTGACGTTACCCATTTTCAAGGAGAATTGAGGAAGGTGAGAATTACGCACCTTGCACCGCGTGTACATGTTGGAGTTACCCTGTATACCCACTCTTAAGAACTGTACTCGCTTCACAACACCCCACTGAAGAGTCTCATCATGAAGGGTGGGAAAAACCCACCACTCAACATTTCTCAGAAAATGGCAAGTGCACAAAATTTTAAGTTAGTTATTATCATAGGACAGATGATGATTCCTTGACTTACAAAATCACGAATTTTCTCTGTGGGGAATGTTTCTATAATGGGCTGTATGTATGTTAACTGCGGGAAGACTACATACAAATACAGCTATAAGAGCGTAATTGGAAAAATACTTTCTTTTGCTGAGTTTTTATTAATGTTCATTATTTGCAAGGCAAGACCTTGCAGAACTGAAGTTAGTTTTGCATGACTGGCTATAATGAAAGTCAAAAAGCTGAAAGACTGATTTTTTTGTTTGTTTTTCTTTTGCTTTCTTGTCTGTGCTGCCTTGATCAATTTGATTCTTAAATTCTTGATAACTCATTGCTCTTGAAACCTCCCTAAGTCATTTTCACATTCACAGTTCAAAGAGGCACAGCCCTCAAAGAACAACCAAATTAAGTGACTCGAGCCTTTGAGAACTACAAGGTTCACCCTTTAGCTGTCTACATCCCCCAAAGGAAAAAAGCTTCATACAAGTTAAATGTAAAAATCAATGTTAGAAGCAAGTAAAAAAAATACTCCAAGATGAAAAATTTAACACAGTACTTGAAATTTTTCATTCACTGAAATAATGAATTACATTAGACACTATTAGTAAGAACTATTAGTGTTCTGGGCTATGGCCCTCCCACAGCTGTTGCTGTAACTGGATAGATAACATTTCTAGTAAGCAGTGGTTTCTCTTAGAAAGTGCAAATTTCATGAGTAAAATAATAATTCCCAAGAAGCCAGTCACAAATCTCAGTGACCCCTTTGTACCAGGTAGTTATAGAGAAGTCCACGGAAGATCAGGAGCAAGTGTTCACGAAAGCATCACACCTATCTAAGACATGTTAAAAAACATGTTGGGAGGGAACAAACTTTTTTCCACCGTAAACTGAACCTCGTGTAGCTACCACACCAAGTGAATTGCTAAGAAAGCTGCCCAGCATCACGAGATTTGTGACAAAACACGAAGTTAATGACACCGATCTCTTCGTTAATGTAAACCTCAGTGTCGCAAGAGTTGAGAAGGCTGCATATGCCATGCAGATTGGTATAATCAAAAACAGGGCTGCAGATCACGTTCCTGCTGTCAAGGCAGGGGAAAAAGCTGGAGGCATTTCCCACAGGGCCAGCTAGACTAACAACTCCTGGCCAAGCGCCTTCATGGACAGCCAGCTGGGACCTCCTCCTCTCTCTCCCCCTCTCTCCAAGTGGAGGAGAGTTTGCTATTCCTGTTGTCTCCAGGAAGAAAAGAAAACTTAGGGGCCATTTTCACAGATTACGTAGGTACACAAAGTAGCCGGTCAACTGGGGAGGAAGGAGGTGAGGCCTGCGCTCGGATGTGCTCCCACCATCTTGCCAGAAACATCTGCTACATCAGCTGTTACAAACCCAGAGTTAGAGGTCCAAGCACTCCTCCTCCTCTGGTTTCTCTTGCTCCCTTCACAGTGAATCTCCACTTTACAGGCGGCAACCTCAGCTTGGACCCGAGACGTACCCAGAGCACACCGCGTAGCAGCACTCACCATCCTTATGGAGGAGGAATCGGGCAGAGACCCGAGACAAGCCATATGTAACCTGCCAAGTCCAACACATGACATCAGCTTTCATTCAGAATTCAGAAACATTTAAGTCTCCCGAATACATATACTTAAAGTTTTTTAGCCACGGGATTATGCTGTCAGCGTTTCTTGCATTTAGCACATGCCCACGTTATGATGAACGCCAGCAGAACTGGAATAAATGTTGCAAGCTTCCTACAAAAACAAAACCAAAACCCCTACAAACCCCATAACCAAAACCCCAAAGCTTTGACTGAGAAAACAGCAGCACTTGAGAATCCAAAGTAGAGTATCACTACAACTGGCTGCCGAAAATTACTTATAATAGAAATTCCCAGTTTTGCTTAACCACAGTGCCAGACTATCCTCAAAGCAGCAGCTTTTAAGTGGGATCTGATTCACATTTCAGGTAGAAAAAGCAGTATTTGGCTCATCAATTTAATCTGCAGAAATTATTCCCATTGCTCTGTGTATACGGAGAAGCGGATGGATAGGGCTGTCTTCAGAAGTTCCTTGTTCCGAGAGGTACAGAGGTAAATTTGATCCATCAAAACCAACTCATCACCCTTTAAGACAAAAATCCTTTCTATGAAAGTTGCAAGATGCGTTGCCAAATTAATTCATTAATTAGAAGTCAGTTAGGGACTCGAAGGAGAGCGGACCAGCGAGGCAGTGGTGGCGCAGGTGCTCACGCTACCAATTACGCAGTGATTAGCACCGGCTTTATCCCAGTGATGCTTCCACCAGTAAGACCTGCGGACTTCACTCAAACACCCGGTCACTACTACTGGAAAAAATCCACCTAATGCTTCAGACTCCAGGAGCGAGCTCTCATCAGCCTCGTAGAGCAGCAGCAGCAGAAGTGGACTGACCAGCAGTGCTACAGCAATTACATTAAACGACAATTAGTGAACACATGCAAGCGAAGCTTGCTTCGTAGTTACTTTACTAACAAACAATTCATAGCAGCAGCAGTCTGTTCCATGTGAAACCGGGCATTTGGAAGTCATGGGACTACCCCAGCCTAGAAAATTAAGAAGGATGGGCATCTGGGCAGCCACGTATAGTGAAGAATCAATGAACAACTTCTCGTATTACACTAAGGATACCCCCACAAACACGGTGTTTCTTTGACCACAAGAAAAATTAAGAGTGAAGACTATAGGAACAGATGTAGAAACATGGGGATAACTGTAACCATCCCTCAATACAAAAGAGCCAAAAAATTTTAAACTTTTTTGAATATATACCTTTCTGTTTTACACAAAAAAAAACCCCTGAACAGCTGGAAAGCTGATGCTGTTTGCAGTACTTTTAAGCCTCACCGCATGGAAGTTTCCTTATGTAGAAAATATGCCACAGATAAAAACGCAGGAAAGCTGTGACCACAAGAAAAATTAAGAGTGAAGACTATAGGAACAGATGTAGAAACATGGGGATAACTGTAACCATCCCTCAATACAAAAGAGCCAAAAAATTTTAAACTTTTTTGAATATATACCTTTCTGTTTTACACAAAAAAAACCCCTGAACAGCTGGAAAGCTGATGCTGTTTGCAGTACTTTTAAGCCTCACCGCATGGAAGTTTCCTTATGTAGAAAATATGCCACAGATAAAAACGCAGGAAAGCTGACTTTTCTTTCATTTGGGAAAGGTGGGGGGGAAAAAAAAAAAAAAGACACCAAAACCAATTACATATCAGAAAATTTTTTAAAGTTGATCACACTGACACTTCAGGAGCTAATGGAAAATATAACTAAAACACGTTCTCCCACTGTTTTAGTTCCACTCGCATATGCAATGCTTGCAACAGGTGGATGGCACAGGCACATATTTTAACCATTTCCAGTTGTCTGAAAGTCATTGATTCTGAAAAGTTGTCTTACCTGTAAAATATGGACGTATGAAAACACAAAGCATCATTGCAGTTAAGAAAAAAAAAAAAACCCTTAGAAATTGGTAGGTGAGTTATTTATTAACTGCAGCCAAGATGCAGCCTTCTGCCTGTCCTTGCAGGGTGCGTAGTGAGTGCACAGAGACAGGAGACGAGGCATGGGAGTGGAAAGGATACACAAAGGAGAGAAGATACAGATGGTAAGAGTATCCTTGGAAGTATAAATGAAAAAGAAATGGATCTGGGGACAGTGGGAAAGAACAACATACATAGGACAAGCAATACACCGGCCTCCACTGCTGCTAGGTAGCTGTGCACATAGGCTAATCATGCTTTAGCATGATCAGAAATATTTTTCTTTCCTTCCTGAGAGATCTCCATACCAGATTTCCATACCCATTCCGACTAACATTTCCACACCAGAGGTTATTCACCTTCTCTTCAAAAGCCCAGGAAGCAACAGTAATTTCATGAGACGAACTTTTTGTTCAAGTGAACAACACAAGCAACCACACAGGAGGGACTAATGCAGAGTGTTACGGGAAAGCAGTCTCAAAAAGTGGAAGAGAGATTAAAAGCCTTCTGATGTTAGGACAGCAAGTTAAGAAAACCCACTTTTCCTGACCTGTTGTGAGCGTTCAAAGGGAAGGAAGCAGACCCAGAAAGCGTAGGGTGTTGAAACCAGGTTAAAAGGCGTTGCAGGATGAGGACGGTGTCCGTGCTCTACAGGTGAGACAGCAAAGTGAAAGCTTGGAGACAACCTCCTCCCTGTAAGAGGACTGGAAGTGCAAGAGACGGATCATTTTTGAAACTTGTTAACAAGAGTCACAGGCTACTTGACTTATATTTAAGACGTCCATCTTCCTGTGGCATCCACATCAATAAAAGTAATGACAAAATTAAAGAAATTACGTTCACGCAAGTTGCTCAAATAAAATGGGATTTTCTCTCCCCTTCTCCCCTCCCCTCCCAGCTGTTTTTGCCCCAAACTTCAAAGCCTTATTTGCATTCATACAAAATCTGTTTAGAGTCAACTTTGCTGCGATACTGGAGCTTCCCCCCTCCTCCCCGACTAAGACACAAAGCAAAGCTGGCCAGGTGTCTCTAAACCACAGAGCCAGCTGCTACTAACCAAGCTCACAGGAAATAGCAAGGAAAATATGCAGCATTTGACACATCTGGAATAGATTGCAGAGTCTTTGAAAACAGTGTCCCAATTCCCTTCCTCCTGCTGATGAGATTTCAGGCTACCAAACTGCTGCATCAACTACAGAGGATTAGATAACGTGTACATTTTTAACCCTACATATTCTTTCTGTCCAAATGAGAATTCTTCCGAGCAAGTCCAGACAAAAAAAACCAAACAACCAAAACCCTGCAACAAAACCAAGTATCTGTATGAAGCTTCCCATAAAATGCAGTGAAGCAAACAGAAATAATTCTATCAGAAGACTGCTACCTAATTTTGGAAAATGGATACAGTTGGAAAATAGTACCAGCTGATACCGGTAAACATAAAAAATGAATCAATATTGCATGCTTTGCACAGTTGTATTACCTCACTAAAAGAAATGTCCTTACAGTTCGTTGCCATAAAACACGAGATGAAAAGAGCAGAGAGGATCGGTTAGTATCTATTTTGCCAAGTAATTTGTCTGTAATTCTGTGCCGGCATATTGCAGTATGCATTTTTTTCAACGTGAAGTACAAAAAAGGCAAAAAGCGTAAGTCTTATTTAGCAAAACAAAGCAATGTTTTATTATCCGCTTCTTTTTCATATGGACAATGAATGCAAAAGAAGACAGAAACAAACAGATAAGTTTAGAAGGAAATCCCAATTGGATATTGAACATAATACTTAATTTTATTCTTTCCATAAAAAGCTGGGAAGTGGAAGTGCCCCTAAAGTTTTAGTTGCTTTCAATACCTCTGAAACATTAAGAAAATGAATAATGTGGCCAGTTTACATATGTATATTTTAAACATTCATTATAGATACAAAACCGAATACAGCACTAGCTTAAAACAACATAAACCTCACTGGTTTTAATGTTAGTAATAAAAAGGCAGAATTCTAATATAAAAAGAAAAACTGGAGGAAAGTATTTGCATTTTTTTTTCCTCAAAGGTGCAACCAACAACCAATATATTTCTGCAACTGAGATTCCAGTTGTACAAAGGACTGAGAGATGTATTCTCCTGCTTAAGGAGAAGCATAAATTTCACAAACTTCAAAGGAAACCACACATGCATGAACAGTAGACAGTACCCCTTAAAGAGATGATATTTATAAGAAAGTAATGGTATACCTTAAATGGATGTTGGGAGAGGTGCAATACACATTTTCTACTTTCAGAGCTTTAAAAGTAGGATTTTTTTTTACGTTCATAGATTATTTCCAAAATTACCTTATATTTAAATCAGTTTATTCTTAGGAAATGGAACAGTATGTATTCTAAACAAGCGCTGTAAGATAGATATATGAATTTTTTTTGAGAAGCCCTCAGGGTCAATGATGTGTTTATACCGAACTCAAGACTTCTTAAACAGAGTCAGTGCTATAACCCAGGGAATACATTTGCAATTCCCTCTTTCAGGAACAAAGGTGCACCTACGAGGATCCAACTGCATAACCAAGGACTAAAGATGTAAGGCTGTCTGTCCCTGCTAACATGAACAAACTCTATCTTTTGATGGGATCATGCATATGAATAACAATTTTCAGGCTCAAGCCCAAACCGGTTAACAATAATTCATGTGAGGAAAGTTAGGATGAGACTAACAATTCAATGCCTTTACCTCCAAAATTACATCTAATAGTAACTATACCCTTAATAGCCAATTAACAAAATTTAGAGAATATGCTGTTACAAAATATATTTTAACATATTTCCTAAGAAGCAATTCAAACAGTCATTTATGCAGAGTTATTTACAGGGGAATCAAAGTGGAGTATCAGTTTTAAGCAAACCAGCATATTGGTTTGAATTTGATAAAATATTGGCAAATACAAGTCTGTGACAACAAGGAACTCTGAGGTTTAGGAAGCTTAAAAATGTTCTACACAATCATTAGATGAATCTAAATTATATATATAAAAAACCCCTATCTGAACTGGTTAATCTGAATCATTTAATGCATTTCATTGTACTCAAAGTTCAGATCAACAAGTCAGTGGTACATACAGGCTGTGAAACAAGTTACCACTTAAATCTTTCAGATACAACAAGCACAGATTAACCGAGTCTGACTGTACCTAATCTATACTAACAGGTGGTTTGTTCTTACTTCAATACTATCTTTTTAATAAGCACATATACAAATGTGCTAAAACAAAAGGCAGCAATTACAAATGTTTACTAGAATGACCAGAATTGGTACTTGAGCATAAACCATCCCGTCATTCATTTTTTGAAGCCGGATCTTCACTAACTTGTCTTCTGGTTTTAGTAGTCTTCTATCCTATTAACTCGGAGGGTTACAGATCATCTGGAAGTTTCACACTGGTATAGGAAAGGAATGTCTGTTCGGTGCAGTCTGGAGATAAAGAAAGAGTTGTACTTCAGTTCATTGCAGCAATTCACTAGAAGGAGCGTTGCTGACTGACATTAAACCTAGAAGCAGCAAAGCAGCAGCTTTCCCCCACCCCCCTGCCCATGTCAGGATGGGACTAAAAACCAAAGACTTATTTGTTATCATTTCAAAAGAACACTTGGAAATATTTTGTAGCTGTAGAGGTAATATTTGTTATTTATTAAAACTAATAGTCACTGCAGAGGAAGCTACCTGTCTACACAAGAGCAAGGACATTTAAGCGTGATAGCAATTAATTTGAACTCCTTGTTTCAATACTTAAGATGCTTCAAAAAAATAGTGTTTATGCATCCAGCTCTCTAAACACTCCACAGACGTTCTCAGCCCATACATCTCAGTAATGTTTACAGGTAAAGGAAAAATTCAAAGCCACTGAATTCAGACAGGACAACTCATTAACTTCAGTTAATGCTGAATTAAATAGTGGTTTGTCCCAAAGCAGAATTTTAACTGTAGGAGAGCAAAGAATCCCAGACCACATTATCCTACACTCCCATTACTCTCTTCAAGGTACAGTTTTCAAACACCAATTAGTCCTAACAATCCTAACAGTTACTTTTGAAATGATATTTTTAAAATTTGTTGTACTGAAAGCTATCAGGTATTTTCAGTCTCGTCTCTACAAATTTCAGTTACCACATTACTAAAAAAAGGAGCAATATGTAACTATTGTAAAAAGGAAATGGTGACATGTAGATGCCAGTTCAGGTAGGTTACGAAAAGACAATATACACCTTAGTTATTTGACTTTAACTTGCTGCATAATTTGGCAAAACGGTGCATTAAAAAGAAATACTGTGTTATGTTAACACATTTCTTCCATGATCAGAATATAGGATTTAGTATAGGATAGATATTTATCATTAGCTGTTTTTTAAATGCATGTCTTACGTAAAAGGAACCCTTTTTTCTAGGCAAATACTGTCTCAGGGTTTTTTTAGGCTTCAATAACGTGTTGCTTGTTACTTCATATTGATCCTGTGACCAATCTTGGAGAAAAGTTATTAAAACCTGCTTTATTATGGCAAACATAGCTTCTCGGTTAAGTCAAAGTACAGTATTTTAAGTAAATGCAGAGTAATGAAAATGCTACAGTACTTATTTCTAAGCTTAAATTATCTTGTCACGCTGTTTAAATAAAAAAAGTTGAACACAAAGGGAGACCCCCCGGTTTAAGTTACATAGTGAAGTCCAATAGATCCACCTAACGGATAAAAAGTATTAAGAAAAAAAGTGGCTATGTGCCAGACTGATTAGTCAGCTACCTGAAGGATATATAAAGCACACTGTTGCATACACAATAATCATACTTGTACACGACTGTCTTAATCCAGTCATGTAAAGAGAGACAATACTCATCTATTGTTTGCGTGTTCAGACCCATGTCAATCAGATTTAATATGCAGACAGATTAGTGCTTCCTAACTTGCTGACAACAGGTTGACTGCTAAAGCCAGTTTTCCAACACAAAGGACAGTATCCTGACAGGCAGCAGATGCTGTTTCTTGCTTAGGAAAAACAACAGGTTCCTCTTCGGTTTTGTTACTGAAAATTAGTTCCAGGGAGGACCGGAGGCAACAGGGATGCATTATTTACTTTCAAATTTCATGACTTCAAGAGACTTCAGGTATTTCCAAGTCCATGTAGAACATATACAACATTCATGACAGATTTTAAAAAAACATGCTATTTCTATTTTATGACAGAAGTTTGATTATTAATTTTTAATATAAGTATTTAATTCTTCTCAGTTTTCCCAGGAGAGAGAATCTTATCACTAAAAATTGCTTACCTTCAGTACAAGAAAAAAAATCTTGTTCTGTGAGCAGCTGCCATGCTTTCAGACATATTTCTGACTTTAAGATAATTAACAAACCCTCGAAAGAACAGGAGGAGCCCTGAAAGTGTATAAAATGCACAAAATGAAGTATATCAGCCGAAGTACATGCTATCCCACATTGTTCTTATTAAAATAGTGTGATCTAGATTTTAAAAAATTAAGTAAAGCAAGGTCTTTATGCATCATTCACAAATTCAACAAGCAAGCCTTCTGCTTTTATTTTGTGACATTAGGATACAGCTTTATGGAAGGCTTTTCAGAAATTTTACACTCATTCTGGGTTCAAGTATCGTCTGCTAAAAAGACTGCATGAAACAACTTAAAAAGAAGAAGAAAAAAAGAATACATGCTGAACATTCTTTTCAAGTAGAGTTCTTAAAATAATTTACTAGTGTCCTAAAAAGACAGACATCACAGATTGCTCTAGCAACAAGCCAATAATAATTTATAGTAGATTATGGCTTGAGATTTAACCATCCAGGAAAACGCACCTGTCCAAGAGCAGGAAGAACAACAGTCAATTCAAAAAAATCATTCAACATGTGTTATGATTAGGTTGGTTTTTTTTTTTTTTGTCAACTCCACAACTCAAATTTTTAAAAAATATGTAACTGTGTTTGAAAAAATATTTCAGCTGTGACAATAGGGACAACAGATACAGAATAGTCACACAGAATTTACAGTTGCAACAATGGAAATCACTAACACAACGTTGGCAACATCATTTTATCAATTCAGAGATTCTCTGGATATCTGAATAAACTCACTCCGAAAAACATATTGCTGCATAGCGGACACAGCTCTTTGGCCCATTTTCCTCCACTAAGTAAACTTCAGCAGAGTAATCCATTCATCAGTTGGATCAGGGAGAGTCCAAACACAGGTAAAACAATGTGCCCAAAGAGTTGCGGGGGTTGAAATCTGAATTCCACATCCAGTGGAGAGAAACGCGAGCCTAGAGAGCAATTCTCCTCATGTAATGAGTACATGGGCACTTTGGAGGTATATGCTTATGTGTATATATACACACACTGATACATTAAGATTCCAAAGGTTCAAATGAAAATCTAAACTGAAGTTTAACAAGTTTAGCAAAGGATTTCATCCTTTCCATCATCTTACATCCTAATAAACAATCTCTACGGTTACACTGATATTTTGCAATGTGATGCACTTTTTCTTCCTGCTCTCCAGGTTGAGACTCTTGATTTTTTTTTTTTTTTCCTATGCTCATTTCTTCTCTAAATGCTTTTTACTTGTAATTTTTTGTCTAATTTACTTTCTTTCTGCTTTTTTAAAACCAAAACCTCATTAGGACACACACAAAAAAACCCCCCGAAACACAGAGAACGCTCTGCTAACCACTGGAACTTTGACCTACGCCAGACACATTTCTGTGATTAAGGTGAATTCTGCACAGAGAAGAAAGATCTGGATCAAAAGTCTACTACAAAAGCTGCTCACCAGACGTTACCAGAGATAGTCCCACGTTCAACTGAAAAGCAGCTGAAACAGCAAAAGGTGGGCAGGCAGCTCTTAAGGTGCCTGAAAGCATACTTTCTGCATTACACATGTTGAAAAACCAGTCCAAGTTCAACCCATATTTTATATTTCTCTGTTTAGGGAAGGAAGAAAAAAAAAAAAACCCATGCCCCACTTTCCATTGTGCTCTTCAAAAAGAAACATTGGCTAACACTTAAATTTAAAAATTAGAATTGTCTCTCTCTTCAATTTGTTCACTGTACATGACAGCTCCTTGGAAGCAGACCACTTCACTTCTCTGTGAAGCGTGAGCAGATTTTTCCAGACGTTGAAAAAAGGGAAGGGAGCAGAAACAGATAGGTGAACACCTGAAGAGAGAGAAGATGACAGCAATAGGTGGGCTCAGGTATGTCAAAGCACTACACAAAAGAAAGAATCCAACTCTGTTCACTCACTTCTGAAGAGATGCAGGACATGCTACGTCGCGTGCTCTGATGGGAAAGTTATCCGAAACAACGAAATACAGATCTGGTTGGCAGAGCTCCCATGACTTGATAAAACTCCCCCATGTCCTGCTAAGTAGCTCTGTTGCGTTAAATCCTTCTATGGTGTTCTAGCAATCTCGGTATATCCACTTTTATCAGTTTAAAAACACTGTTGGCCTATTTCTTGCAAAACATTTGTAAGACAAGGGAACGTTGACTGCTGGATGCATACTGCATGCCTCATGAATGCCTGTTATTCCACAGCATATTATAAACTTTGGGAGTTAAAGTAAATTAAAAAAAAAAAAACACCTTCAAACAGTTAATGCTGAAGCTAAGGCTTTCCTAAATCTCAGTGAGCTAACTTTTGAACAAGTGCTGCAAAGACTAGGAAAAAGAGGAACTACAAACACACAGATTTTTCCATAGACATAGTGGCGGAAAACATTAGGGGAAGAACACAGTATTTTCATCCAAGTGAAAAGAGTGTCACCCCCCAATTTCCGGCACCACAAGGTTTTGTTTTAATTAAAGGCTTATCTGGAGACGTTTGTACCTATAAAGAGTCATTTCACTTGCTACTTTAATGCAATCACCTCAGAGTATGAAAGCATTCAAGGGACTGGTGCTGAGACATATTTACAGTTTCTATGTATCTCAAGCGACCAAGTGCACAACAGTAGAGCAAGATGAGTATTAGGAAGTCTGATGAATGCCCTCAAACTTTACTAAAAGGCAGACAAAGTTTTAGGTAACATCTTTTAAGATTTCTGGCACTTCTTGTGAGATAAAAAACAAGTCACCAGCAGTCAGGATTTAGCATTGTTGTTTTTTCTTGTTTTTTTTAATTTACTCAACATTTCATTCTAACATTAGCTGTTTGCCATTTGAGTCAATTGACTCCAAGGGAAGAGTGCCACCTACTGAACCAGCAACAGTTTACTATGCTTCCACAGCTAGAAAATAAAATGGATAGTAGCACTCCTGTAAAAGAAAATCATTCCAGATTTCATATTCTAATTACAAAATCCACAGTAGGAAAAAAGGTATAGTGGTTGGGGTGCGCTATATCCTAATTAAAAACAGCAAGAAGAGCAGAATTTGATGCGTATGAGACTTTGAACATGGGCAGGCAGGCCTCAGAGAAAGCTGGCATCATGAGAGCACTGTGATCAGAAAGCATGAAGCCATTCTCTTGTCTGACCAAGAAACTACTGATGCAGTCTGCATTTCAAAGGACTAGAAAAGGACATTTTGTGACCCGTGTACCAGACAACAGACTCCACTTTCCTAGGATCGGTGACATTTCTTAAAATGTAATACTTGACATGCAGGTTTATACATGTAACCATTCAGTATCACTCACTTTTCAGTATGTTCTCTATATAAAGACTAAGTTTCATTACACAGTTCTGCACCCCGGCATCAGTAGAAGCAGCTTAAAAAGCACAAATTACAAGTCTCAGGTAGGTACATAATTACATATGTAGAACACAATTTTTTGAGCTGAAGGTTATTTGAATAGTCTGCAGTTCACACACCACCACCACCACCACTATGGTAACCAATAACCTTGTGAATACTATGGAAATAAAAACAGCACACAAAACTATCAGCAGCTAAAGAAAAACACACAGCTAAGCATGTAACAGAACTCTTACTTACAATGACATGATTCATCTTCAAGTACTCTCACATCAAACCAGAAATGTTTTCAATTGCCACTTACCAAGTACAAGAAATATCCACCAAAGCCAGTACTGTCCATTGAAATATCCAGTAAAGTAATCTGAAAACTGAAATTCATACATGAGGCTTAGCTGCAGTAAGACAGATGACTAGAGATTCATTTAATGCACTATGCAAATACAGAAAGCACAGAGGGGAAAAAGCAAATTTAAATAAAAGTAATATATTCAACTAAAATGGAAACCTAGTATTTGTGCAGCAGTTTAATATACAAGTAACACTTCCAGTGTCAGTTGGTCTGTGGCAAAGTTATTTTAAAACCCCTAAAAATCTGCGTGTATGTAAAAATCCAAACTTGTATTACTTGCCAGAACCATCTGACATTTTCTATTATAATGAATCACTACTTGTCAATTCTCCTTTTTTCCCCCCAATGCCTGCCATCCCAAACACATTACAGCAGCCTGCTGCTTTAGATATTAACACCAAAAGCCACATTAGTTTAATCTTATCAGACAGGGATGTTCTGCTGACCCCTCAAAAGAAGAGCTTTTGACCTTCTGTATACCCCCTACTGTTAAACGCTGCCAAGAATACCAGCCCCATAAAGACCCCCAACTCATTAAAGTCTTTTCATTTTCAAACCAGCATTCAGTTCCCAGCGGTGAGCTGAACGCAACTAAATGAACCTTGAAGTGGCATTTCAACTGTTCCTGTTAGTGACCACGGTAGACAGTTTTGTCCGCCCTGTGATGTGGGAGGCAGCTGGAGGGCAGGGTGTGATGGTATTGGAGACAGGTATCTGTGCCTTTACCAGGCTCCAGACTGCACGCTTCACTGATAAAAAGGCTAATCAAATGCCTCCAAAACTCACATAAGAAGTAGGAATGGGGAGATGTGTGAAAAGTTGCCAGAAGGAATGAAATAACCTATTTAGAAGCTCTGCGCACTTTTCATATACTTCCCATCCTACTACCATTCAGTATGGTAACTGCATCCTGCCCCAGTGCTTCCCATTCGCCATTTCTAGGCCATTTCAGTAGTATCAACCAAGAAATATCGTAATTCAGGCACATAATTCAGTTTACTCTTAAGAAAAAAAAAAAAAAAAAAAGATACCGCAACCAGATAAAATTCCAAGAAATTTAAAGAACTCTAGATATAGTTGTTTTTTTCTTCAAGTAACTGTGCACAGAGATCCACATGTTTTCTCCAGAATAAAGCCAGATCATGAGAATTCTTTAAAGTCTTAAATGCAAATTCCTGTACTGTACTCATTTCTATGGGCAATCCAAGAAAAAAATATCAAGGAACAGAATTACTAAGTTGAACTAAAGAATTGGTACTTACATTACCCCTATATAAATACTAGCATTTCTACGATTCAGCAGAGTAAGTATTTCATATTTTGACGCTTCATTAAAATATCAAATGAATACTCAGTTCCCAGGAATTTGACAACATTATTTAGCCCATCTCACTTGATAGTATTTTCCATTCTCTAAACATATATACCAATACACTTTTTTTAAAGTTACTATTTCATTTAACTGGAAAGAAGATTTACTAAAACCAGCAAATACTGGCTTATGTGCATTACTCTCGCACTTTCTTTAGGCAGAAGCGGCCATGGCTGCAGAACTTCCCCAACAGCAAAACTGTGCTTTTGTTCTCCTCTCCACCCTCACCCCACCCCCCCCGCCCCAAGTAAAAACTGATACAGAGAGAGCATATTGTGAACTCGGACTGTTCAGACACCATAAAGTTTTGCGCTACTGACCCCGAGAAAGGGCAGCACAGGCCTTTGGAGGAGCTTGAAACAAAGGAACAGAACAATTTTGTGCACACACGGGTGTTTGTGGGTCACCCTTAAAACAAAATTGTCGACATAGACCTTATGGGCTTTCTACTCTTGTCTCTAGAAAGGGAGACAACAGAGGAAGATGATAATCTTCACCATGAAAAAACAAACCAACCCTGAGGTCTTGGAATTCATCAGCTCTAATTTAGTAACAGATCATGTACAAGAATTTAAATATAGTCTAGAACCCAGTAATTCTTCAAGGAAGTACAGCATATATTAATTTTGTGTTTGTTATGAGCACATTTTCAAGCAGATAGGAATAATAAAAATGGCACAATGAGCAAGTTCTGCCCGCTGTTTAGTATGCCTCAAGGGAAGCTGAAAATATCCCCAATGAATGCATAGTTGAAAAATTCATGTCTTCTCGTTCCCTTAAGATAAATTCCATCCCAAACCCTGAATTCCAATCAAGTACACCAGAATCACATCTGGTCTGGTAGCATTCCCCTGCTCTGGGGAAGCAAAAAAGCCAGCCCCCCAAATTGCCCTCAGCTCTGAGAAGGATGCAGTACATGTCCAGGAAGTACCATGCAATCTCATCTCTCTAAAATCCTTATATTATTGTGGTAAGACCAAAACACGTTAACTTACTAGCACATACACATTAAAAAAATAAAAATAAATAAAAAAAAAAAATCAGAGTTGGCAGGGCATAAAAGATGACTAAGTTATCCAAGATCTCTTTCTTCATTAGACAGGACAAGACTTTAAACGTTGTGTCTCACAAACATGTAGAATTCAAATTCAAAAGAATCATTACATTTCATCTAGCAGCCACTTAGTCAGCTAAGTAACTTCCATTCGGCTAACAGACCTTTCTGAAAAGTAGCTAGTCTTGCAGTGAAAATATCAAGAAACTGAGCACCTAAGATGGTAAAAATGTTACTAACTTCATTTTTGACTTGATTCAGTATGTATCTTACAAGGAATAAAAGAATCAGATACACAGAAGAAATGCTTTCTCATTTCCCCCCCACCCCAGTAGGCTGAGCCATTTATAAATCTTTCATATAGGATACCATAATACCAGCGACATTTTAGGTACTTGCTCCACTTCTTCTGTATGCTTTTAAATATTTCTGCAAAGAATGAGTCACTCTACATTTATTTTAGTGGAACGATGAATGTAAAATGCTATGCCAGATAAAAATAGATTAAGCTTCATTATTAGTAAGCACATATGAATATATAGCAAGTAAATTCTCTACTAAGGTGGAAGTTAGAGAAAATTCTAGGCATTCTATTAAGCACTGGAATTTAATATACTGATTTTTAATTCCATTTATTACATATCCTTGAATAAATTGTTATGGTTTGGTTCTACAAACAGAATCTGTACAGCGTGAATCAAGAAACATACCCGTACAATGAGAATCCATTTGATCAGGGACAGACCAAATCCACAGATTGCACCATACCTTCCAGCTATGGTATTTGTTATACAGAAGGATAAACAAAATCCAATCCAGTTGAAAATAAACGCCACTGTAAAATAAAAGAAACAGTGGCTTCTGTTAATCTGTATAGCTAAGCAAACAGACTTAACATTAATTTAACTTCTAAACTAATAAGGACATGCTTACACAGTCAGTAATTCCCTTCCGGTAATACAGGCTTTCAGAGGTTGACTTTGAACCCAGACATTCCCCATGGTATAGTCACTTAATAACAAAGCAAATGGTAAACAGGCTGGAACCTACTACTTTAAACAAGAGAAAATTCCAACATAAAAGAAAGTATTACATTGCTACAGAAAGCTAGCCAGATGACACTAGACATGAAGGGTAAATGCAAACAAAGGACTGTAACATACAGGACTTGGATTAAAACAAAGAAAAAAAACACACCTTGCTACACTTTTATAACCAAAAATATAGTTATATGCACACATACGTGCATGTATCAAGGCTGCATATTCAGCTTTATCCAGTTTGGATCAAACAGAGTAAAAGTATCCGCTCTTGCTCTGTAAACATCGTACAGAACTGAAGATAAGTTGAGAAGCTGATGTTTCACTGGTTACTGTCTTCTCTTTTAGATCTATATTCAAGCATAAGATATAAGAAGCCTTGGAAGTTTTACACAGAAGCTTAAGAAATCAAGAAACAAAAAGGACATTGAAGTAACAGTGGTAGTTATGCTCAATACACACCTCCCAGTAGTTTTACAATTTAAGTTTCATAAGTGCATATGTACTTGGCAATCACTAACATCATCTGTACTGACTTCAATTTGCATTCATCAGGTCAAAGTGTGGGAATTCCCAAGTAGGTGATGTCCCACCTTTGCGAGTAAGTGGGGGCAACTCATGAGAAAACCGTCGAACAGAAAAGCTGGGGGAACTGGTAGAAAAAGACAATTCAGGAGTTCTGGAGAGGGCAAAGATGGTGGAAAACTGAAAACATTTGGGAAGCCCACAATAAAC
>NW_009260482.1:65167-71434 GCF_000687185.1 Egretta garzetta | reverse complement strand
AAAAAAAAAAAAAAAAAAAAAAAAAAACACATAAAATTCAGGCATTAAATCACCACAGAACAAAAAAAAAAGTCTGCCTTTTCAGTAAAAGTTTGAACACTTAGAGCAAAACATTAGGAACAGAAAATTGGTCAACAGTTGTCTTAAATAAAAGTCAGTTTGGGAGGATTATCTATACAACCACTTTTTTTTTTTGTAATTTAAAACCTGGTTACAAACTCCCCCAACAATCCACATGAAGATACAATGATTTGCCCATAAATGCAAAATTAGTCTGTAAAACTGCAGTGGGATTCCATGAACTGTAAAAAGAAACTGAAGTTCCAAGAGGAGTTTTGGAAGACTTTACATCAACACAGTCGTTTTGTACAAGTGAGAAAACATCTTGCCTCGGACAGGGCCACAGGTAACAGATGGTGGTAATGAGGAAGCTTATTTTTATGCTGACTACTAATCTTAAAAAACCAAAACAAAAACAAAAAACAAAACAAAAAAAAACACCAAAAAGCCACCAAACAAACCTTATTTTTATGCTGACTACTAATCTTAAAAAACAAAAACAAAAAACAAAACAAAAAAAACACCAAAAAGCCACCAAAACCAAACACCAAACCAAAAAACCAAAACAAACAACTTCGAATAAATGCTGATCCAAATAGGTATGCACAGAGAAGAAAAAAAGAAAAAAAAAGCGCGTATTTCTAACACACAACATTGTGACCCTAACATTTACCTATCTTTCCAAAACACAAGAAAAGCATTTACACTTGAGAAAGCTTGGATACATTGTTTTGAAAAGAGGATTTCCCCATTTTAAGCAAGCTCTCCAAATCCACCTTACTTTTAAGAGTAACAGATTTCAGCAGCTCTCTCTTCAACGTGTCTCTGTTCCCGTCTCAGCCTAACACCTCACTGCTCCCTCCTTTTCTCCCCTCTACTCAAACTACAAAGGGTGACTTTGGTGGTGGCTCCAAAGATAGGCATGTGAAAAAGTACAGAAGATATGACACGTTTCTAATGGACTATGCAGACTAGAGGAATTCCCACAATACTTACAATTTTGATGGCTACGTATTGAAAAATAACATTTGCACATGCATTACAATTTCCCAATCATAAATATAGGAAGGGGAAAAAATTAGTTCTTACAGTCAAAGTTGAACACAGTGACAATTTTACCCTCCTTTCAATTTGACCTAAAGGAATATTCAAAGCAGAATCCACAGTCACTGGATAAGTATTAGGTGGATATTTAACACTAAGTCGTTTGCCCAACTCCTGAACACAAAGCCATCAGCATGTTCCAATGCTGTTCACAGTAACTTTGTTTCCTTTAACCAGTGTGCTGTTCCATCAATTTATAGAAACAGACAATGCAAGTGGGAAAGAAAAGGCATAAAATATACAAAAGTCATAAACTATGAAAGTTCACGTACCCCAATAAAACTAGACTATATACTGAAGAAAACTCTCACTATGTAAGTTTTGATCTGTAATCATCCACTGGAAAAATTCTGCAGTGAGGACTTCATCAAAATTCCCTGTCTTCAGCAGTGTATGAGGAATGTATTATTTCCACCTCTGGAAAACCTAGGTAACATTTTAGGGAGATTCTCCCAACATTGCCTTGGTGTTGCACCACTTTAACAAACTTAAGATAGGCAACAATAACATCTATATGTTTTCGATCTCTCCCATTGCTTCTCTCTCACCTCCCCCGTATCCTATTGCTACTCCAAAGATCACCTTCACTGTCTCATTCTGGGTGCAAAATCCATTTTTCTCCTTTCAGAAATGCATCTCCAGCTTCTGAGTGGACTGCAACAAATAAGAGTTTTATCTGTCTTCCAATTGTTTGTCTCCACATCAAGATCAGCCTCATATACCTATCTGTATCTTTTTCCACAGTGATCTCCATTTATATCCTCTGCCAGTCATGCAAGTTGTCTGAGCTTTGCCGCCTACACTGCATCTGCTTAAGAGTTACTAACATTATTTTCTGTACAATTCCAGCCTCATCTAATTACTGCAATAAAATCCATCCATAGTTTTCATCCCTATATTGCCATAGAGAAGCCACAGCACAAGTTTTTTCACCAAGCTGAGAGAGAAAATACAGTGGTGAGGGGACAGACTAGTAAAAGGAAGCATCTTCTCCATCTACTAAATAGAGACAACTAAGCCATTACACGAGCTTCTTGATGCAACAAATGCAATCCTCCACTATTTGCCTGCATCTGTGCACTTGCCGAAACGTACACGACTCTGCTCAGCAGTTAGAGGTGACCTCAGCCTTCGTACTGCTTCAGCTTCCCATGACATTCTCACACACACCATGTTCCTTGTCCGACGCTAATACACGCTATCATAAAGAAGAAAGCCATTCCCAAAAATAAGGTGGAAAGTCTAACGAGCTGCTACACATCATGGTTTTAATGAAGAAAAAGCATTCTAAACTTTTTTGCCCATCCTCTTCATGCAGCCAGGTCCTGTGTTCATCTTCCAGACTCCCACTGTGAGACTAACCACTCCTCAGCAAGAGCTGTTTCCTGTCATAGAGATCACTAGCATTTGGATTTATACTTGAGCTCAGCTTTCAACTACTGTCCTCTTTCCTTTAATAAATTTCAGACATTTAGATGAAACTCACACTGACTGTGTTGGCATCGTGATTTCAGCCTCTTCCTTTGCTACTCTACTCTACCACCATACAGACAAGAGGGACTGATAAAATATCTGAGATTTAGACATTCCTGAAATGCCAACAAGAGGAGAAAGTAAGTCTGTATTAATGTAATTCACTTAAAAAGAATATAACCATTAGAGTTATTTCCTCATGACAGCAAAACTGATAATGAAAAACAGGTAAGAAGTTGATTTGTGGGAGGAGAATGGTTGGACTAGAAGTCTTTTTTTAACAAAAAGTCTTCCTGATATCCACTGCAGCACACACATCTATTACCTTATACTTGCATTTCTCTTTATGGTTTGCAGTAAGATAATCCCAGCCAAAATGCAAAGCACAGGATGGTCTGAATATTGTAAAAGTCTTAGAATCTGACACGCAAAATAAGGCTATCCATCAGCTACTTCCACAAGCAAAGCCCTCTTCTGAGGGGCAGTAGCCAACACAGGATTTTTCATAACAAAAATTAAAGTTAGAAAAAGTCTTTTATCTCTCGGCAATTCCAAAGAAGCTGGAGTAAAATAATTCAACTTGGTTTTGACAAACAAGCTTGTATTCCTTGCCATTCTTCATTCTCCAGTAACTAGAAGGGCAAGGCAAAGATGATGTATGAAGCTGTACTTTATCATTAATAATTTATTAATCCGTACTTTCTAATCCCCTCATTCTACTCCCCTCATTTACAGTAAACAAAGAAAACTTGCTTAATAACTTGAAAAGCTAATCTCATGCAAAGGTTTTGAGTTGTACATATTGCAATACATCAGAAGATGCAATAATAAACGACAAGCATACTAAAACAAATCTGCTTTTTCCTCAATTGTTCTTGCACTTCATTTGCTGATCTTTTTTACTAGCTTTCCACAGCTACACATTAATCACCTGTCTTAAGGTGATATTCAGTACCATGAAAAGAAGCCAGTAAAACTGGTCTGAAGACCTATGTTGGTTCCAAATTTTAACCATGGCTCAAGCCTGTGATAGCATTATGAAGGCAACTATATATACAAAAAACCTCAGTTACATTCTTAATTCCACTATTTGTTTGTCCAATGACTTATTATTTTAATGTACAGCAAGCACTGAAGAGCTTAATGTTTCCTACCTGGCCTAGGTTTACTAAGCATACTGCAATAAATAATACCTTCCAGATCTTCACGCACCACTAGAAATTATTCTTCCCATTCCTGCATAGAATTTATTCAGTTCTTGAACTGGGACACATTTTTGCTCCTTCCTGAAGGGCTCACCTGAAGTCTGATGATGATCAGTAGAAGCACTTGCTATCAATTTCAGCAGACAGGGTTTTGGTTTTTTTCTACTCACTGATGAATGTTCAAAAACATCCCTAGGCATTTTATTTCTACTGCTTCATTACCCTAGTGGGTAAATTTTAATTAATGGCCAACTAGAAGCTCCCTCATTCCAATTATTTTGCATTATTTCCAACATGTACGGAGAAACCATGTAAATGAGATTTTTTCTGCGTTAAGGAAGAAGTCAGGTGATTGTGTATGAAGGTCAGACAGGCTCCCCTGATAACAAAAGAGAAATAAGCACTTCCAAAACAGTTCCTTTATCTCCTTCCAACATTTGCAATTTCAGTCAAATGACTTCTCCTCAGCTTCTCTTGCATGACCTGCATGACATTCATGATGTGGGCATACAGAAGTCAGGTTTCCAACTTGTGCCCGGTTGAAACCCCTTAAGTAGCTATCCTAGCTTGTGTGCAGTTTATTGTCTGAAGCATTTAATAGCTTTGAAAACTGTATGAACATCAGTTACAAAATTTTGGTATGGTTATTACCTCTTCCAATATAGCATCTGGGACAATATGTACATTTACATTTCTGCACATCCTGAGATTTTATTGCTGTGAGTGGTATACAGTATTTAAATTCCTACATATTGTTAAAAAAGAACAAATCCGATCTCTAGATGAGAACTTAAACTTCAGCTGTATGGTCAAACACTTCACTCGATTTCATCCTCCTTATTAACACATCTGTGAGGTTCAAATTGAGACAAGAGATGCTGGTCAAACTAAGGAGGAAGAGGGAACTGCACAGGCAGTGGAAGCAGGGACAGGCATCCTGGGAAGAGTACAGGGACACGGTCCGGTTGTGTAGGAATGGGGTCAGGAAGGCCAAGGCACAGCTGGAGCTAAACTTGGCTAGGGATGCAAAGAATAATAAGAAGGGATTCTACAGGTATATCAGCCCGAAAAGGATGGTTAAAGAAAGCATATCCCCGCTGATGAGCAAGGTCCCTTCCAACCCTTGCAATTCTGTGATTCTGTGATCTGTGCTTGATGAAAACAACTGAGAATCTGTTTGCAGTGCTCTGTGATATCAGCAAAGAAAGTTCCTGCTCAAGTATTTTCTAGTCCAATTAGAAGTGATATAAATTGATACTAAGATGACAACATAGACTCTGTGTACTATGAAGCTTGAAATGATAGAAATAATATGATGTAAAATGTGCCAGCATCTCATCCTTCAGGTAACTCTTACAGCCTTTGTCAAGTGGATTGGCTAATTTATGTTTGAAGCAAGGTGTTATACATAAGCCTCAGACCACTATTTTAGTGAACAAGTCAATAGGTTTTGACTTTTTCAAACTTAGTTGTGAATTGACTTCTTAGAAGGTTCTGAATTAAATATATCAGACAGAACAGTTTATTTCTTTTCCACTCCATCCTACCACTTGCCCTGGTAAGATTCATGGAAAGCCTGAGTACGGCAGAACTCCTCTCATAGTTGCACTCCACTGTTACTATGACTCATGTAAACCGGTACATCAGCCTGGGATTGCTGCCACACTTTTACATCTGCTATTTATTGTTCTTCTGATCAGCTGAATTTTTACAGTCTTTAGATCTCCACTTAACTGTAGCAGATCCCTAATTTTAACTTGGTTTTGGAATGCAGTCCCATGTTGGCTATGATATTATGAAAATTACAAACATGTAACTGCTTTTATTGAACCAGATTCTTAAAAGGATCAAAGTTATTCTGTGTGCATACCTTAAACCTTAGTTTGCATTTGTTGCAGACAGCCTACCTGGGAGCCTTAGTAAGGCGCTTTGCCAAAAAGATTGTGTTTCTACCAGATATCGTTAGTAACAACCCTTGCAACATGCCTTCAGTTAATTTCTCTGATTTGTAGGACTGGCTCAGACTACTCCTATTTAATGAAACAATTAAAAAGTCCCCCAGTATCAATACAGCCTAGGAGATGAAGGGATTGAGAGCAGCCCTGCGGAGAAGGACTTGGGGGTACTGGTGGATGAAAAGCTGGACATAAGCCGGCAATGTGCGCTGGCAGCCCAGAAGGCCAACCGTACTCTGGGCTGCATCAGGAGAAGCGTGGCCAGCAGGGCAAGGGAAGTGATTCTGCCTCTCTACTCTGCTCTGGTGAGACCTAATCTGGAGTACTGCGTCCAGCTCTGGAGCCCTCAGCACAAGAAGGACATGGAAGTGTTGGAGCGGGTCCAGAGTAGGGCTACTAAAATGATCCGAGGGCTGGAGCACCTCTCTTATGAGGACAGGCTGAGGGAGTTGGGCTTGTTCAGCCTGGAG
>NW_009260482.1:33616-65063 GCF_000687185.1 Egretta garzetta | reverse complement strand
CATTCAAGGCCAGGTTGGACGGGGCTCTGAGCAGCCTGATCTAGTTAGTGGTGTCCCTGCTCCTGCGGGGGGGTTGGACTAGATGACCTCTAGGGGTCCCTTCCAACCCAAAACATTCTATGATTCTATGAAATTAATATTCATCTTTCCTAGATCGTAGGGATAATCCAAAACTCCCTTCTGTGGTTTCAAAGAATCTAGATCGAGCTCTGCAATACCTTCTGGGGCCCACAGGTGAAAAGGCTAGTTGATATTTCTAAAGCACTCCTTAAATACAATGGAAAACCATATAAGCCTTTTATTAGGGCCCAAAATAACCTCCTTCACATAATGAACCAGGATGAGCCAATCAGACATGATTCAGAAGACTCCCACCACAGGTAGATTAAGCATGAAAACCAAACTCTTTGGGTCATGACAGTTACAGCTGTGTTCAAAATGGAAAGAAACAGCTCAGAAACTCCTCCTTTTTGTTGTGCATACCACCCCCAATCACTCCCCAAAAAAATCACTCTGAGAAACTCACCTATTAACAACTTCCTCTGGCATTCTAAAAAGGTTCTACTGTGCTATATAAGGCACAGCTGACTTAAAAATACATAAAAGAAAAAAATAAACTAAGTGGTCTGATAGTAAAATTTGCTGCATTTCGCATTCATAGCAAAATTAATATATTCACTAATATATTCATTTACCTCAAAATCAGAAACTGACAAACATCAGCCCTGAGCACAGCAAGCAGATTCTTTGCCCACCAACATCATCACAGATTTCAAGAGCAACACCAATCTCTTAAAACATATAATTTTACCACATATTAGAAATAAAATAGGTGGGTTTCCAAATTTTTCCACTAAGCTTCTGAATGAAGTGCTAAAGCAAAAAATCCACCTGTTCACACAAAACACTTTTGGTTTTTATATTGTTTCATTCCATTTAGTTGTGCTAAACAGAACAGTACTTTACAACTTCGATGGGAAAGAGGTTTGTAACTTGCACCAAGCTCCTAAACCAAACCAACCCCCCAAACAAACAGATCTGGCCACTAGGTGGCCTCAAGACAGCAACTTTATGCAACTTGGGCAGCTACCACTAGATGGTAGCCACGTGTCACTAGTTGACTGCAATATGCAAGTAAGCTCAGTAAACAGTTTATTTTATTATACTTCAGTTGAATAAAATGACATAAAAAAAAAAGCTAACTGCGCTGTTTTATATTTAAAACAAAGGCAGCCTGCCACCCCCCTCAACCACCCCCCAAGATCTTTCTACCAGTGCTGTACATAACAGTCATGGGAGGAGGTGGGAGAGCACGTCTGGGACAAGCCGTTTGTTCCATGCTCCTCTCGCTAGAGCACAGCTCCTGACACTGTTCTCTGGCATTTTAACTAAGTGAGGGAACTTATTCTAGGCTCTCTGTGATCTCTACTTGCAGCAACTTAAACGTATCCTGCCCTGAAAAAAAAAAACCCAACAGAGTCATACTGTAAATTTCATTTTAATTCCTGCTCCCTTAAATGTACATACATCAACTTATCTCCTTATTAGAGGGACAGGAATACACCATCCACTATGTACAATTTACCCTTATTAAATTAAGCTCACCTTTCATTCAGTTCTCCAATTTCCCTAAGAAAAACTACTGAAAATTAATATTACAGGTCTATAAATGCTATCAGTTTTTGTGAACTCCTCATACTATGAACACAAGCAACAAGTAAACTTTATCAGTTTTCATGTGTAACTAGTATCCGTAACAGCCAGCACAGATCCCAATTAAGCATACACTTGCATAAATATCTTGCAATATGTAAGCACTCATTTTATGCGTTTCATTCATAGGCGAGCAAAATTGGCAGTAACATAGTCTCAGAATAATCAAGAAAAATTACGCTCTACAGAGTATTTTTATCAAATGTGTAGAAGTAGTGCCCTGTGCAGTCAGTCTCAGCTAAAAAGCTATTTGAAGAGAAAGTTGCCCATTTATCCAAGTAAACATCTGCATTCTTGAAGGTGCACACAAGGTTTGGGGCATGTATTTTTGGCCAGCTACATGTTAGTATTATTGGAGCCTTTCTGGGGCCTTTCATTCCAGTTCAGCTTCTGCACTACCATGCTCCTAGCTGCAAGCTAACAAGACTGTTTTCAGCTGTGATTTTAAGGACTTAAAACATGAAGGCCAACAATCCAGGTGACCTCCAAGTACAGTTCTAATGAAGGCCTGAAGCAGGATTTGAAAGCAAGAACAACTTCACACAGTACAGAACCTAAATAGGGTAAATACAAAAAGCTGTAGCACACAGGGAAGTGGAAAAAGGGGAAAAGAAAAATAAAGCCATACCTCCCCTTTGCCCCCAAGAATATATACCCTTTCTATCCACCTACAGAAAGAGACCAGACTACAAAACTCACTTTGTTACCCTATATATGTATTTATCTATCTGCTATGTGAGGTAGACACATATGTTGTTATCCCAAGATGCAAACACCACATTGTCCTAGTACATCGTATGCCAACATGAAAAAAAATTCCAAAGTTCTGTAACCTGCATCTGTAAGTTAAATAAAGAGACTGCAAAAGACATTAAAGAAAAAAGAACTGTAAGATCTAAGATCTAAGTTGAAAGACATAAAGGAGATTTCAGTGGATAATCAATTAGCTTCCATGCTGATGAATGCTAAAACGAACAGCTACATCCCCAACACCAAGCTTCCACCCAGGCTGCCAAACACATTTATTTCAGAAAGGGAAAACATCCTTGGAAATTAAAAAGAAATATGCAATTGGAAAAACGGAAGCAGTTTCCTTGTAGAAGTAACTTATAGTGGCAAAATCTAACTTTACTCAATGCAATACACAAGTCACAAGGTAAGACATGCACAGTGCGCACACACAGTACCTGATGAGGTGCTATAGGAGCGCTGGTTGCAATCGGACGTTACCTGAAGACAGTACATTTTTACATGCTAGTGGTTAGTTCAACCCAAAAATAAGCGTCGTTGGATTCGTTCCAAAAATCCACCCACAGCTATTTAATTCACTATGCTAACATCAGCAACTTTTTAAGGCACATCGTGTCTCTCTCAAATTTGTTCTACTTAAAAAATTGATTGTCAGATTTCCGTGATATCCAGCCTTTAATTCAAGTTGGTAGTCCAACTAGAAGATGACAGAATTTCCCAATTCATAGTTAACAGTGCAGCCTTGCTATGCCTCAAAACATTTACAGTGATTTTGCTTTGTCCCCTTATCTGTGACAGATGCCACAGAAAAAAAAAAAAGTGCAACATATTTGCTGCTTCTGGAACAGGAAGTGTTTATATCTGTGTACATGTAAAAAAAAATCCATTCATTACAGTACATTAATGCAGTTTATCACAGCTATCTTTCATACTCCACAGAAAAAAGGTACAATTAAAATATACCTCAGGAGGTCTGGGATACAAGATAACTTACTGAAAAATGCCAACATGAAGATGCCATCATTGCCCACTCTAAGCTGATCTGCATCACTGAAATCATCCCGTGGTGGATACTCTTCTTCCTGGATTTACAGGTTAGTGATAATTTAGTGAAAGGTTTATTTTAGAATAACTATCTGTAGGATTAAAGTATTAATTATGTTTCTAAAGCCAGAAGAAAATTGACATTTCTGTAACATCAATTAGTTTAAAAGAAAAATAATTCATAGCTATAAAACAACTCTTATTTGTTGCTTATATTGACAGAGCCCAAATTTAACTGAAAAGTTTCTGTAGAAGATATGTACATACTGCCTATTGATCTTAAATGAAGCTAGAAATTATTTCAGATTAATACTTTTGACAATCAAAACCAACAGAAACCTTTTTTTTTTTTTTTTTTTTACTTTCACAGCCTTGAAATGCAGCCAAGCTATTCAATATATTTTTGGAAAAATCATTATATAGTATGTTCTAATTTTTTTCCTGCCAGAAAAGTCTTTTAATGCTTCCCAAAATAGAGAATAAATTAGAATAAGGTTAGTATCTTAAAATAAATTGCTGATGCAACAGCACTGCGCTAACCAACTTGACTACCCTACAACCCACAGAAAAACATAGGCAAAGAAAACCTCTGGGGACACTAGAGGGCGCGAGCACATTAAAATTTAAAAGTCTTCTAAATTCAAAATGCACAGTACTTTAAATCAAACAAAAGTAAACAGAGATGTCAGTCAAAGATTTCTTCTATCATGTCAAAATACTAGATCTTAAAATACTGAAAGTATGAGTTTGCTTTGTTGCTCAGTACTTGGTTTTCAAGAGAACCTGGCAGATCTTAACATACGGAGTTCTGTGCTCAAGTAAAACATTGCTGCAACTGTAGACTGGCAAACAGAAAAGTTTTCATGGTGACAGCACTTACTAAATAAAGCCCGAAGAAAGCTGTAAAACCATTTTTATACTTAAATTAATAACATCAAAACAATGCAGGATGATACAAGTTAAATAATGCTGTCGGTAGCAGCAGTAATATGGTCTAGACATAAGCACGAGTAGCATTCTTTTCCTACTTTTTCTCCAATTAATCCTAATATATTGAGATAATAAATGACCTACAAAAAAAAAAAAGGAATCAAGGGAGATCAATTCAAGTGAGATTTACTTAATCTGTTTCACCCACAGCAAACACTCCTGAGAGAACGTAATTCTGATTTTAACACATTATTTAGTCGCTGTACCAAATGTTATTTTGTACATTAAGTTCATAACTAAAAGGGCATTAAACAATCCCAGCCATCTAAAGCGCTGTCATGTGATTGACATGTTCACCTTTGTCAACGCAGCAAAATAATTTACCAGGGTGTAGTGAGTGTGGTTAAAAATGTGCTAGAACGAACTGTACCAATTCAAGGCAGCCAGCTTTACCTTTCGGAACATGGCCGTGAAATTCCAGCTGTGCTCTTTATTTCAGATTAACTAACCAAAACCCTGTATTGGATAACTTATTTTAAAACCACTGCTATTCACCTAGACAATTCCAATGAAAGCACAAAAAGCTCATTGAACTACAATTTTAAGTGGCTATAATTCAACTCTGCGTAATATTAGATGTCCCTAAATGGTCATCTCAAGTGACTACGAAAGCGTTAGTTTATTTAGCTCAACTCTGCTGCAGCTACGGGACAGCTGGGGAAAGGGAGAAAATGCATTAAACAAAGAGCTGCATTTGAATATGCTTATCTCTAAAATGTATGCCACAAAAGTTCCTTTTTCAAGTCAGGGCATCAAAAATATATTTTCAATGTTTATCTCAGAAGGTCTATAAAACCACATATAAAAAAATTCTTGGGACTCTTTTAAAACTGTCTGCTAAATACTGTACTTCACACTGGTATTTCCAAACCAATTAGTGAATTATGCTCTATGCAAAAGGTTGCTTCAGAAAAAGAGAATTTTGCTCAATTACAGGTTTAGCAGGTTACTGTATATGCACAGGCTTCTCTAAGGCTTACATGTGTGAGAAACACAGGTCAATATACAACCCAGGGACATGAGAGCAGATGTTTGCAAGTAGGCACAGTAGTACTGTGAGCAAAGTAATTTATCACACTCCATGTCAAAAGGGAATTATATTAAACTGAGTTCTATTTACTGTCTCCAAAAACTGACATATGAAAATTATCAGAATGTTTAAGAAATGAAATAGTTTCCTGTGCTTAAATAATGTTCAGCTTATTTCTACGTCATTTAATATTATATGGTTTTATGATCAGTCCTACAGGTAGAAGACACTAACTGGCCACTGCTCAATATTGTCTGCCTTTCATAGTGCTCTCATTTGATCTAGCTGGTGTCAACTGCCCCAGTCTTTCTTCAAAATATAATTCTTTGCCACCATTCACTGAGGAATGAGAAGGGACAATGCAGAATGACTGTCCTCTCCACTGATGCTTATAACTAAACATAATTTCGTAATAATACTTCTATTAGATATTGACATTTTCATCAAAGAGAATAATTGTATTTTATATATATATATTTTTAATGAGAAGACTGTCATATAACAAAGCACACAAATCTATAAAATACATAATACTGTTTCAGTATCTCATATTGATTTTTGATAAATTTAGCCATGTTAAGGATGCTTGTTTGCTAAATATTCTGAGATCTGGATAAACAGAAAACTTACTGTTCCTATGACCAGAGAAACATCTAAGCAGCAAAATGTATTATCCACACAAATCACATGTCACACAGAATAACGTTCCTAAGCAAAAGAACATCAAATGGTGCACAGCATCTGTTGAAGTCAAACCTATTAACTCCTCTGAAACTACAGTGCTCTCTGTAGTATTCTGCAAAAAGAGGACTGTTTCTGCCTCCCAATGCTTTTTAACCTCTTTCAAATTGAAACTTAGCATGGCATATAGTGAGACAACCACCTTTAATCAAGTAAAGAACCCAAGTTTTCGGGAAGCCCTTGGATAACTCAACTGATACAACTCTTTCCAATGCAGTGGATTTACAGAGAAAAACTTCTGAGGAAAGGGTCAAATTACTCAATAAACCCCATAAATGATACTTTCAGCATACAAAATGATATGGAGAAGTTAATGGTGGGGGAAAAAAGGTACAATGAACCCCAGATGCATTTGTTTGCCAGCAGGAAAATTCATAGTTAAGGTCTAAACTAGAGAGAACTATACCATACCTCTGGACGACTGAGGAATATTTCATCAAACAGACTCCTAGACTCCCTAAACTGGGCGTGCTAAGCATGTAAAAACAGAAAAACATAAGACAAATGCAACTGAAAAGCATTAAGTAAAAGCCATTCATTGCAACATATAAACAAGTCATTTAACTGTTAGCAATATTTTTGTCCATTTAAATCGACCTTTCAAAACTGACCTTGAGAATTTGAAAAGGAAATTATCAAAAGCCAGGGTAACTAATGCTATCACTACGGATGACATAGGACTGCTACAATTTCTTTGATACATTGAGCCATCTGGGAGCATATGAAACAAATGTTTATACACAATTTATTCTTGTTAGGTGAGCTACGTGAAGAACTACAAAAACAAGTACTGAAATTTTCAGTAAATGTTAAGTTTAAATTGTTTGTACAATCCGTGGTTGCAGGGCCTGTGATGAAGTCTAATATGATCACACTCATGTTTTTTGCAAGATCCCTACATGATTCAGGGGAAAAAAATACGAAACCTGTTTATTAAATGTGCTGCCTTTTTAAACAGTTTTCCTTTCTTTTGCCTAATGAGTAGGTTTGTAGCCTTCTTTACTGCACCCTTTGGACTATACCATGAAACAATTATCAGCTTCACGTATCAGTCAAGGTAATATAAGGACATCTAACTTTTTCCAACTTTTCACATTATTGTAGTGAAGAGGCAACATATCCTCATTTTACAAGGAAGAAACTAGAGGCACAGATCATAGCAGAGTTCGCATTCATGACAGCACTAATCTCATTAGGCTGAAAATAGAAACTATGTTATATCTTTTTTGTGTGTTTTGCAAAGTGTGTAATACACAAGTCAGATACTGTCTGCAGCTGTCATTGCTTGTGATCTCCAAGGCAGCAAAAGCAAGAAAACAATTAACCACATACCAGTAGTGCAAAGTTAAAGTCACTTATGATGGCAAACCATCACTCTAACCATAACACGACCTTCTTTTCTTATTCCAGTCATCTACCAGATTAAGACAGTCTTATTACACAGTCTTAGTCCACTCCAGTGTAAATCCATCAGAGGTATAAAGTAAGGCAGGGATTGTGTGGCAGTATCACGTGGTAAGGCAATTAAAGTGGCATTAATTAAAACTACGCTGGCACATAATTTTAATATCATCTACAAAACTGGAACTCAACTTCAACATTTCCTACTTTTCTCTGAATCTCAACTTTGCAGCCTTAATACTGTTTCTTTAACATAGCTTGTGTGTGTGTGTATGCGTGTGCTTTAAAAAAAAAGAAAATACCCCCCCCAAAATACAGAAGTAAACTGAACAGAAATTCTATCAAACTTGAGATCTTTAGCAGTCATCAGGACTGTGGCTTTTAGGTACACTGAGTAGACTCCTGATACTAACTCAGTACTCCTGTAAGTCTACAACTTTTTAGCTAATCTCTGCTTTGGGGGAATGATGGTGTGCTCATACCGATTTTTCAGAAGTGAAATTCTTGTGGTGCCAGCACCTAGTTCTTGAACATCAAGTTGTACTGTACGTTTTGGAAAAGCAGACTATGTAAAAATTTTATTACTCACTTTGTCACCATATCCTACTCTCTTTCCTCTTAACTTCTCCCTCCCTACTCCTCTTCCCTCACACCAGCTTCATCTCCTTTCCCAGTACCACATTTTGTCCCCCCTTGGGTTCCTTTCTCCACCAACCCCAGCTTATCCTTCTCCCTCTTTCTCATTTAAATCTCTCTGTACTTCCTCCACACCACTGCTCTCCATCCACCCTTGCCTTTTCTTACTTTGACTTAGACGCATCCTCTCTGATCCCCACCTGCGTTCACTTTGAGCCAGTTACCTCCTTGCCCAACCGAACCCAGACTTTTCTTCCCACAACACGTAAGCTTCAGAGGCTCAGAGCCATTGTCCTTCTTCCCTCCACCTACCACTGACGCCTTTGCAGTTAAATCAAGTGGCTTTCCCCTTCCCTTCTAACCAAAGGCTAAGAATAATATAAAACTACTTCAGGGCACACCAGAAATTCCTATTTCTTGGTTCCAGTGTTTTCACCAAAAGCAGACAAGAGCAGACTTTTAGTCCCACAGTCGTACTGTGATACAGAACATTTGAGAATGTTCTCTGGGGACAGCACATCTGCAGTCCCATCCCCCTTAGAGCTATGAGCAGTCTAAACTTGTTAAAGCAGGACAATCTCCACACATTTACTACATTTCAAGCTGCATGTATCAACTGTGGAAACCCATTTTTCAAAACACTTGTAATTTGGCCAAAACAAGGCAGACTTTCTGAGGAAGGGCAAAAGATGTTTCTGCTATGGTGACCTGAACTTGTGAGAAAAGAGTTCTCTGAAGTAAAAAAAGCTTAAAATTACAAGGCAAACAACACTGATTATTTTTTATTTATTTATTTGCCTAGCTTTGTTCTTGAAATTTGCTGAACCCCAGTCTGAGGTTTTCCCTGTGAAATTCAGATCAAGGAAGATTGCTTGTATGTCTAAAACTTTCACCTCACAGGGTTCTAGACATACAAAGTTAAAAGCAATAAGAATCTTGCAAGAGAGTTGCACATGTCCTGTCTGAAGCATCACAGGACTGGTAATGGTACCCAAAAAGTTAAGGTTTGGGTTCCACATAAGTTTGAAGGTTTTTCATTTCAGATTGAGGGTTTCATTTAAACGAGTATTTCAACAAAAGTCTTTCTTACATGACAAGCAGTAAGGAGAGACTACATAGAATCCATGTTCCTGTTAAAGCAGTTAGAAGTTTACAAATGGAGATCATCACCTCATAGTGGAAACTTGGCAAGTAACCATTCCAATGTCCCCTGTTCCCTACTGCATTTTGTAAAACAGATCTGCGTAACACCTTCACTGGCGATGTTACACAAATTCACTTTAACTTTAGCTGCGTGTACCTTAAAGTGAGTGTTGTACACTGTGACCACTGCACAACAGTCAAGGAAGGAACAGTCTCCTGCTGGGGGAGCAGAATTTTTTTTCCAGTCACAAGCACACTGCAGTCAGTAAGACTTGCATCTCAAATGCAATTACCTTTGATCTCAAAGCAGAGATTTTTAGTGAAAGCACTGGAAGCCTAATCTGGGTATATTACCAATACTACCAAATGGCAGAATTTCCACATTCCAAAACTCGGGAGAAAAAAAATGGAAGAACTCTGCTTACAAAGCTAACATTTAACACTAATTGCAGATATCAATTTTCTATTTTGAAGACTGTATTCTTTGTAATTTAACTCTTACAAAAATAGGAACACTTGATGTTACAAAGCTAACATTTAACACTAATTGCAGATACCAATTTTCTATTTTGAAGACTGTATTCTTTATAATGTTAACTCTTACAAAAATATGAACGCTTGATACATACCTATTCCTTAATTTACTGTTTACCATAACTCATGGTTTGTTTTAAGTACTTGGAACTTTTCTTTGAACTTCATTATTAATGTTTCATGGAACAAACAAGGATTTTTCCTTTTACAGAAGATCTACATTATTTGGGGTTTTGCCCCTTCCAGACTGTTGGCATTCTCCTTCCTCTCTAAAGGTCTACTTTGTTAATTAATTTTTATTTTTTTTTACCATCTGAAACACTAAATATCAGTCATAACTGTACAAAGTAACATTAGTAGTGGATACCTAATTAAAAGATGACAAAATACCGGATAAACTACTAAAACAGAGAAAAAATTGGCTTTTAAAGCTGTTTAGACAGCAGCTATGCCTCAGAAGAGAGCGAATATGATACACTTCTCATAGTACTTTACAACTAACCTCCACTGTCTATAAAAAACCTAAGCATCCAAAGTATTTAAATCACCAGCCCAAGAATATTTCAATAAATAGGCCATAATACGGCCCCAATTGTTATAAATAATTAGATTAGCCTAACATGTTCCACAAAACTGAAATAAAGCAGAACTGCATCACTTACTCGTTGGGCAACTTCCGCTGCAGCAGCTGCCATTGCTGCAGCTTTGGCCTTCTCTGCTTCATCGTAAGTAGGAAGAGAGGTAGCTACACTGTATGGAGGTGGTACAGGATAAAATTCATTGTGTGTTTCTGTTCAAAATAAAGAGGTTATGCATTTTTAAGCCAGAACGATGTCAAGAATATTCAATTTTACAGGCACATAACTATTGAGCTTTAAAGTATGTATTTTTCAACAGAGGCTGATACTGGTATTTGTATTTCAAGTTCTCTTAAGTTTTTTAAAAAAAAAAACCTTGATTTTTATAAAATAAATTAGTGAACAGCTTGATGGTGCTTTTAGTTGCTACTCAAGGCAGAAACCTCAATCTAGATGCTGCAAGGAGCCAACAAATTTATGAACAAAAAATTGTATTTGCTGAGTTACTTCCTTAGACATTCCAACCAAAGGCTTTTTATCAAATCATATGAGACATGCACAGAAACATCCTAAAAAAAATTTTTAATTATCAACATCAATTAGTTACCTAAGTCCAGTAATAATCATACTGTATTTTTATTAGCATGGCCTTGCTGCCATCTCCAGTTCTTCTGTAAACTTAGTGTTTCCAAGATTTCAGTTTCACCACATTCTTTTAAAGACATTCCTTCTATCAAAATGGATCAGAGACTTCATTCTTACATATTGAAATAGTAAAACATCATCATATTGAATAAAATTATTAACAAAATGAATAAAAACTATGTAAAACGTACCTCACGCTTCCTCCTACAGCCAGCGGAGTTTCTAACAAGATTGCTTATGTGGTAAAGATTTGTCAGCACAGGTCACATGGTAAAAAGATTTCTCAACACACCACCACGAAGATGTTATATATAGGGATAATTCTGTATAGCTACGTATTATACTTGTAAACACTGTCTCAAAGAACAGGGACAGGAAATTGCTCCTTTAATCAACGTTAAAAAAATTAGACTGGAGGTTACTTCTAAAATACTTATTTGGCACATGGGAGACGCAAATCCAAGCAACTTTGCTCACACAGGGACTTGGATGTTGCCTTGTCATCTCCCATACCCCAAAGAGAAGTCACGATCTCATGAGAAATGGAGCAGTGAATAAATGGAGAAAAAGACCCCTGTCATTCATTTTCCACAAGGAGTTTTAACAAGAGCCTTTAAAGCAAAATTAATCTTTTCATGGCAATATTTTCACCAAACAATGGCACACACTTAAGAAGTTTGAGTTTTGGCAAATCAGTGCTTTTTTTTTTTTTTTTAATAAAGAGGCAATGAAAATTGCTAATGAGGTCTAATAATGGAGCACTACTCAAAGATGTAGATTAAATGTGGAACTGAACTACATGCAGACTTAAATAAAAGCTATTACACTAATTAATGAACATCCATTTAGTCTAGCAATTTGGAACAATTAGTGTAATTTAGAAGTGTGCTGCTTCTGAACAAGCCAGACAAAGGGCTGTGCATGAAAGCATAGCTTTTTTACTGCAACTGTGCGCGTAAAAAAATAACCAAACCAACCAAGACTCAAAACCCACGCCGCAGCATCGTACCACTTTGAACCAAGTGCTGATTCATATACACTCCTCCCTGACAAGCTGTTATGTAAGAAAAATACCTGAGTTTGCAGCTGCTTCTACAGCTATGCTACAGTAAGGTGGAGGGGAAGTATCTGCTTCTGATAAGGCTGCTGTCTGGGGAGTCTGCGTAGTCTCTGTAGACGTGGAAGGCTGCTCAGCCGCCGAAGACTCCGGGGGGTCATCCTCATTGTGAAGCTTAGAAGAAAAACACACAGATTTCAGATGCATGCAGGGAATGCTTTCCATGACAACCTAGTACTTGCAGAACCATCTTCAAAAAGAGAGAAGATTACTCTTCAACCACACAAAATTTATGTACAAAACAGCATGTGACTACTTTAAGTGGTCCAGTTAAATCCTTTTCAGCAAACAGCTAAAGATAATCTCAACTGCCTTTCCCCCCGAAATCCCCAGAATGAATTTCTTCTCATTGGTGATATTCAGAGCGTTAAAAAAAAGCTGGGGTTTTTAATCTTTACTATATGGGAAAATGTTGACCATAAAATACTTTCTAGTATAGGAATATTTTAATACCATTACATTTTTTTTCTTAAATACATTCATAAAATGTATTAACCTCTTTTAAAATACAAACAGGTGAGCAACACTAACTTTTACTGTATTAATCTAGAACAAATAAAGAGACACACACTTCTCCTTCTGCAACTGGGATTTTTATACTCTTGCATCTTGTCAGAGAGTTTCTCCGCTTAAATTCCGAGACTTTTCAAAACATTCTGCTTTTCTTTACAGTCTGGAAAGAATCCTTTCCCTATAAAACTTTACGTTGCTGGTTTTCTTGGTTGTTGGGTTTTTTTAAAATGCAGTTTTAAAAGGAAATCTCCAGTTAAGCATATACAGAAATAAGAGTTTGGATAAGCAAGAATGTTGATTAAAAGTGTGGCATTCAGATCCAGCAACTAATAAATTTTCTTAGATAAGGTTTTTTTTTATTATTTTAGCTAACTTGATAGTGTTTAGAATATGAATCAAACTTTAAGAAGAAAGAATACTAGCATGAAACAAAAAAATGCTAGTTCCCACTAGTGTAAACTACAAGACAAGATGCCTGGAAGGCAACTGCTGAAGCACCATATTTAAAACGCAGAAAATAAGATCAGTAAGCTGAACATATCTGAAAAAAGAATTCTGTAACCGCAAATTGGTAGTTTCTATGAACAACCTGCAGAAAACTATAATTTTAATTTCAATAACAAAAATTTCAAGAATACAACTACTCTAATTTCCTATTAGGCAACATAAAATCAGATTATTGGAAAAAGCACATTCTGAGAAGAAAGAACGCTTGTTAAGTAGTGTAACGTTCACACCAAAATCGTTTTATATCCAGAGTATATCGAAGTTTATAGAATGGTTGAGGTTGGAAGGGACCTCTGGAAGTCATCTGGTCCAACCCCCCTGCTCAAGTAGGGCTACCTCTAGGTAGCTGGTTGCTCAGGATCATGTCCAGATGGCTTTTGAATATCTGCAAGGATGGAGGCTCCACAGTCTCTCTGGGTAACCTGTGCCAGTGCTCTGTCAACCTCATATTATGAAAAAAAAAAAAAAAAAGACTGTTTCCTGATGTTCAGAAGGAACTTGGGAACCTCCTGTGTTTCTGTGTGTACCTATCGCCTCTGGTCCCGTCACTGGGCACCACTGAAAAGAGCCTGGTTCCATCCTCTTTGCACCCTCCCTTCAGGTATTTATACACACTGCTGTGATCCCCCCCCCGAGCCTTCTCTTCTCCAGGCTGAGCAGTCCCAGCTCTCCCAGCCTGTCCTCATGTGGGATGCTCCAGGCCCTCCTTCATCATCTTGATGGGACTCTCTCCAGCTTGTTCATGTCTCTCTCGTCCTGGGAAGCCCAGACCTGGCCAATGCTGAACAGAGGTTTGGAAGGGTCACCTCCCTCAACCTAATGGCAATGCTTTGCCTAGCACAGCCCAAGGTACCGTTTAGCCACCTTTGTGGCAAGGGCAGACTACTGGTTTATGTTCCAGGTTCTGCAGGTTACAAATTCTGTGCTTTTCTTTCTAATGAAAAACTAAGGATATCAGCAGGAGTTACAACTATAGAAGACACTTCAATAGTAGGCAGGTAAACTGAAAAGATAGTTCAAACAGAAAATGCTTCAAAAGAAGTCAGTGCGACAGAACAACTTCATGCAATTCTCATATGGCTTCTATCACACTCTTCTCTTTAAATGTGTCAAATTTGAAAAAGTAATAAAGTTACTTGCTGAAGCATTTTTCATCGTTTTTTCAGGAGTCCCTCCAAATACTGTATTCAAAGAACTATAGCTTAAAGATTAAAGGGTTTACTTACACATATAAACTACATACATATGCACACATGTATGTAAGTGTATATATATATATACACACAGGCACAACACAAACGAGCACATACTATTAAGGAGAAGTCACCTTCAATGGAACTGATAGGGGTTATTGAGGGGTTTGGGGCACTGAGCAATCAGGTCATTTAATGGCTGACCAGTGATCCAGAAGAAGTAGTAACCTGAGGAATATGTATAGCCATTTAGAGCAGTTAAGGTCAAAGAAAACAAAGCCACTTAAAAATAGCTTAATATATTTAGGGATACAGAAAGCAAGTGAGAACACAAACCACTCAACTCTAAAGAGGTCGAGCAGGTCAGAAAAACAGCCTGAGAGCTATAAATGCTACGGTTCCAAATTAAATGCAATCATTCACAAGAAAAATCTAGTTTTGCAATGGATATAGCTAAAATAAAACCATTTTAAAATAAAACTGTCATTTGATTAGCAATGAGACAAATAACAGAACGTTACTGGCATACTTTTACGCTAATGGCTGGTACACCCACCCTCATTTGGGATGTGTGTGGAGTTCCGACTACCCCACCACAACAACCTGGTCTACAAGCAGGGGAAGCAGCCTAGGTGATGGATTTCTGTCTGTTACCTACATTCTTCCTCTCCTTTCGCCCTCCTCTTCAATCACTGAAACTTTTCTTCCCTTCCAAGCCATAGCGTGTGCTGTTTCTACCCTGAAGACACACAAAGATCCATAGCACCTCACCGGTCAAAGAGCGTATTACTGCTCAAAACCCACTTTGCCACTAGAGAGGAAATTAATTTCGTGTCTTCTGCATGCTTTTTTGAAAGCTACTTTCCTCCAAATTATCTGTAATTTACTAACAGCTACAAACAATGGAGGTAGCATGAGGATGGGAGAAGAACATGCACTTCTTGCCTTCAAAGACCAAGTTAAGTCATTCAACTATTGCAGTTAGGAAACAGAAAAATTCCATCCTAAGGGCTCCATACAAAAGAGTCCCGTTATGCCCTTCAGTGCATTTTGTAGGACTCCTATTTAGGGACCAAGCATTTCTATTCATCCTGTCTTCTACTATGCAGACCTTTCCGGAATTCTGAAAGGCATCAAGGTTATCCTAATGCAGTAGCTTAAAAGAAAAATCATAAGACTCCTTACAGAATACCCCATCATAACAAGCACAAGAAGTGATTAAGCAGCTTGAGTATTTAGAGCTAGAATAATAAACACAAGTTGTTCCATGAACAGAAACCAGCTTTGGTTAGTTCTCGTTCACGTCCTGTCTCCTAGTCTCTCCTCAAGGCAGTAACTTCAGCTCCTCTTGGGGGGGACTCACTGGGGTTAAAAACCAAACCAAACCAACCAACCAAAAAACCCAAAACTGCAGCAGCAGAACTTGCCCCAGCAAGCTGGAAATTTTGCCTATGCCAGCAGGGCAGACAGTGGTGGTTATGTCGTTTTGTCTTGTGGTAGCTCTGCCTTGTCTTCACTGGGCAATGATTCTGCTCTGTGGAGCCACCAGTTTGCTTGAAACCAGTAGGAACCCAACTATTTTTGAGCCTCCCCCTTCCCGGTTAATTTTGGCTTCTGCTGGCTGGTAAATTTAGAAGTTATTTTTGGAGACAGGGGAAAAAAAGAGGCCTGACACTCTGCATAGGTTTCATTGCCATAGAAACCAAGCTAAAAACACTCAGAAGGGAACAGAAAACGTCTGTTTCAAAGCATTACTTACTCTATGTATTTAAATGTTACCTGTAACAACATTTAACATTAAAAGTATAGACATCATATCTAAGGGTGGTTTTTTTTCCAATAGTAAGATTATTTTGCCCACTTATTTCATTAATGGACTAAGGAGAATTCACCGTACATCACCCCAGCCCCCTCCCAAGCCCCCACTGAACCACTATATGGTAGTAGGCAACACAGCTGCTTATGCCAAGATCATGGTCAAAACAATTGCCAGGACCTATTAAACTACAGGCAACTGTAAATGAGTACCTTCCCCTGCCCTCCACCCTCACATTTCAAAAGCAGGACACAAAGGCCTTTTTTTTTTCCTCTACACCTTACCCTGTGTACAGACTATCTGGAGCTTTACAATCAAAAAAAGAGAATACTTTGCAATTAGACATACTACTCTTGAACTGTTTATACAAGTATTTAATCCCTGCTTTCACAGCCCTCGAAGTACAGTACGTTTCAGGTTCAAAAGTCACGATGCTCATATTCTCAAGATCTATCGATGTTAGGACACTTAAAATTCAAAGTTCAATTGAGGAGCAATGGCTATTCCGCCACCCATGACTCAAAATCTTATTGTAACTACTAAGGAGCACACAGTACAGGAAAAAGCATTAGTTTCCTTCACATGATTTTTAGCCTATACTCTCTTCATTTTTTTTTCCCCCAGAAAAGCTCTATAAAACAATGATTCACTATTTCATTTCAGAAGAAGTTAAAATCAATGTCAGACTTTCAGCACCAAAATATTGTGGAAGATAGTTACCTTTATTTTATAATTATTTTTTTTTTTTAAAAAAAAACATTTTCTTTAAAGAAAGTACTGCATCTCCTCCTGTAATGTATTTCCTTAAGTCTGTTATTTTGTTCGTGTAATTATTTCCAAAGTAATTACATGCAATGCCTGAAATCATCTGACACCCCACAAAGACCAAGAACCACAAAAAAGTGCTCAGTACAGAAGCCTTTACTGAGGGGGCTGATGCAGATGCTTTTACTGTTTAGGCTTTTCAAAAAAAAAACAAACTGGGAAGAAGATCTCATTCTCCACTTAACACTTTTCATTTACCTGCAGATAGTAATTTTGTCTGATCTACAAAAGTTTGCTTGCCTGGATAAACAGAGGTTGCTTCATTTGTAACTAACTGACTTGATTGCAGAAGAGTGGCAATATAGGCAAGTTATTAAAATATGCCGAATTATAAAAAGAAAACAACAGGGAAAAGGATACTAATAAGATATCTTATGTCACCTGTACCACACATACACCAGATCAGAAGGATGTTTTCTGATAAAGTGCACTAGCACTAGCTCTAATCGTGTAGTCTAACACACAAACAGCACTCACTACTTCTGTTACCTGGTTTTATGCACCTAACAAAAGTTGCTGTTTTCCCATTTCCTAAAATGATTTACAGAAATCAGTGCATTGTAAAATTATTGCAACATAATTAACTTCAACTGCACATGGCAAGCATTTTAGAAGACCCTTATAAACATACCCTATTTTCATGCTATTTATATCACTTCTTTAGTGTAGCATAAATTTATGTAGAAGATACTGCCATACAGGAAAAAAAAAACCCAAACACCAAAAAACCAAAGAACTAGCCAGCTTGCTTTTCCTGTTTCCTTTTATAACTTTATTACCAGCTCATCTTGACAAGGCCTGACTTTTTGGTAAGCTTTTCCGTAAGTTTTACTAGTGATGGTTCTGCCTGGGTCACCACAGAGCTTCACAGTATTTTCATTAGCAATGGTAAATTATGAGGACTTTTAACACGTTCTCCCTTCTAGCCTTTCAAATGATAATACATTTCTGAAGAAGCTTGGCTCCTCCAGTTTTCGCCTCCTACCGACCATTTCATAGGTTCTTTCAAACTGCCTTAAAACAAATACAATGCATAGAAACTCCACAACACCGGACCTAATATTCTGCTTTAAGTAAAAGTGCGGAGACCACTAAGTGGATCACGGGAATTCAACCTGTGTATGCAAACCAGTCAGTTGACACATTTCCTCCAAAAAAAGGAACGCTCTTAGCAACAGAGCTTCATCATCTCCACTTTGTAGAAGTTAACACCTTGGGCTTCTAGAGGCAGTTTTTCAGACTGTGCCAAAGGGTCAACCAAAAATATCCACTTACTGCAGCTTCTAGTGCTGGAGGGAAGGGCATGAAAGACTCATCTCAAGATTGCCTGTGCATTGCACAAAAAAGTATTCCAACATGCCTGCATTAGATTTCATGACATCTTCCGTATTGGTACACAGGTATTTGTTCCACAGAAATCCTACTGTAGTAAATGTGAGAGCCGTGACCAACAGTAGATTAGAAAGAAAACGGCTACCATCTTCTTTAAGCTTTCAGGAAGCTTCTCACCTATCTGTGTTACACCTGATATTTTCATTTGCTGAAAAATTCAAAGGCCTTTTACACCCGCCTACTGGTAGAGATTTGTAAATCTGTACTAAACTGTTCCCTACAAATGAGGCTCGAAAGCAGAATTCTCTACCTACGTAAAAATAATTTTACTTGAACAAATACAGGCTGTGTATTAAATGCTTGGTTTGTAACCAACTTTTGCATTTTTTCAGCTTTAGTAGTCTAAAAACAGGTTTATTCATCTGCAAATAGGAAAATATTAATCTTGGGATTTTCAAGGGAAAACAAGAAAAGGGAATCTGGAAATAAAATTTAATTCTAAACCTGTTACAAAAATACTTTGTGGCGGAGACAGCTTTGACCTCTATTTACCCATCTCTGTTGTTTCTGAATGACACCTAATAGTCTCAACAGCTTACGATATCGACTATTACTTTTTTATTTTTAGAAAACCCCATAAAACCTATACCATTAACCCATAAATGCCATTCAAGTGCTAAGATCAATCAGCCCTAATTTAGGTCACTAGTAGCCACTGAACAATCAAAACTAAAACCAATAATCTGTAATTACACTTAGATAAAAATGATAAGAGCAGAAGAGATACATAAATCTTTCTGCAAAACAAATGTTTTAATTTTCTTGTTTATCAGGAAAAAAACATACCCCCAACAGCCTTTGAAAGAAATACTTCATAATTTTGTAAAATACAAGAATTATTGAGAAAAATAAACCAACCAACCACACTGTATTCTAACTTGCTTTCTCCTCAGTTTTTATCCTCTACCGATAAGGTAGTTTACAACATCACGCCTTTTTCTTCGAATTCCTGTTGTAACACCAACCTACCACAAACCCATCCAGACCAGAGTGTTGACTTACCAGCTAGTAGGAAGGCAGCTATCTGCAGCTCAGCACCAAACAGAATCTCTCCTGGACATAGTCTTGGCCACATCACCACTCCAGAGAAACATCATCCTCTAGAGACTGGGAAGCCTTCAGATTAACAAATACTTAAGTACTAAACAATTAAGCTTACAAGTGTACATCCCAGTAAAACAGAAAAGTCCAGCAACTTTCAGCTACTTTTGGTTTTATGTATTTAAAATCAATCAAATCTGATCAAAATACCCGACTGCACAAAACAAATCCACATCATTTTTTCCCCCCCCATCCCATCACTTGGCAAGCGTCAACTCTCACATACCCAGATCTAGCAATAGCCCTTCATGACAGCAGAGTGTTTTTTCCTTGATGCACCTCTGCAGAAAGTTTTCAACAGCAGTCAATATGTTAGAAGGTCAAAGGTGTAAAATCTGCACTAGAAGCAGGAAAGAAGAACAGAAGTCCATTGCTGCCATTCCACAGCTGTGTGGAAATGCCAAGTGTGTCTGCTAAGTAAGGATTAGGTACCATGGAAACCCACAACCTCTGGAGGCAAACTTCTACCCAAAAGAATCCGAAGAGAATTATACTGAATGTTGTTGAAAAATATGTTGCAACAGAATGGCTTTTCTGCCAAAGTGAGACTCCTCAAGTAAAACTGAAGTGATCCACAGCAATCGAAAGTGTCTTACATGCACTTCACTTATCTGATACTTAAATAGTAGGTTCTCTTTAACTTTAACTAGAGACCTTTTAAACTACTGGATTTTTCAAGATTTTTTTTTTTTAAAGCAGCTTGTAAGTATGTCAGAAAAAAAACCAAACAACCACACACACAACAATGGTGATCAGGACCTTGTGAAGGAAAAAAAAAAGAAATAAAGATTTTTTTTTATATATATATATATAAAATGTGTGTGCAGATATATATACAGTTCTTTCTCTCTTTCCATCCCAATGGCTACTTTTATATATGACATTTTACTTGCTCTTTCATTTTTCATGGATTATAATGCAGATTTAAACAATTAATTACACATTTAGCAGAACAATATACACATTTGCATTCATTCCCTATGGCTTCTAAGACATCTATTCCTTCCCGTCCCCCACATTAACAGCAACAGTGGAGCTATTAGTAAAGGACCATAACATACCACGTGTCAATATGCGAACTCTTTTAGAAAAGTAAATACTCTGAGACTAACACTGCTAGGAGTGTACAGTTATCCTTTAAAATACATCCATTTCTCTCCACTTACTTTTTTTTTTTAGTTTTTTTCTCGACTAAAGAATTACTCAGAAGTAATTCTGAATACTGGAATTTTGCTATGATCCAAACAGATATATGCTTCGTATTTAGTGTAAGATTATAAATCAAGCATAGTTTCCAAGAGTTTTTCCTATTGCATGGTCATAGGAATTAATTGGAATTTTGCTATGATCCAAACAGATATATGCTTTGTATTTAGTGTAAGATTATAAACCAAGCATAGTTTCCAAGAGTTAATTCCTATGACTGTGCAATAGGAAAAATAGTGAAATTTGTCAACAAAAACCTTAAGTCTCTAACACTAATAGAGACTATGGCTGGGACCAACATTTTTCAAATCTTCAAGCAAAAGTATAAAAATATTTCTAGAAAAAAAGTTGGTAAAAAGCTTACTCTAGAGCTTGTACACTAATGAAGTAGCGCAACGCTGAGTTACTCTAGAATTTAGAAGTTACTGAAAAGATTCCCATGTACCATGGAGCCTTCCGTTTGTTAAATGGTAACTCGAGAACAGCTTGAGAAACTGCTTTAAAATTCTGTAAGCAAAGTACAAAGTAAGGCTATCCTCCTTGAAGGCTTTCTAATTAGAAGCAAGAGCGTATAATACAGACCCGTTAAAAAACCAGACACGTTATTGAGACTAGTGGTCAGTCTAAGGAAGCATTCCGCCTCCAACACCACCATCAGGAGATCCACGGACAGCACACGAGCCTTACTCACTTATTTGTCATCCATGTTCCTCAGACTCCTCCGACATTCACAGCTGTTATATTACAGCTGGTAAAGCGTACATCTCTGCCTACTCCATTTGCATCTGCTATGGATTTGATGCGTGTGAATTTGTGTTCCTGAATCTGCTGGTACTGTCTGCCTCAACGATCAATTCTGTATTAACACACTGCATGGGTTCGCTTCTCCTTGTCTTTTCTGTGATTCAAACCAACATTCAATGAACGCTCTCCAGTTTGAATATTCCACAATTTGGGGAATAACAGCTCCGCAACTGCTCTGCCCACTGCCTTGGTGACTCTGTAGGCATTGATCGCTTCCAACTGCCACCACCCATTTCAGAGGCCACTATTAAGAAGGCTCCTTCCCTTGACCTTCAGTAGCTCCTCTCAGCTCCTCTTGCAAGACCCCAAAACCACATACAGTACCCAACACGTGGGCAGTTGACGGACAATGTTTTATCAGGATTTGTTGGCAGCTGCCACTAACCAACAGCTTCAGCAAACCACCTGTGACATCTCCAAGAAAGGTCATGTCTTTATTTACCAGCAGCTTTACAGGATCAGTACAGAATGCAGATCCCAGTCACTCTTAAGTTGCACAGAACACATAAAACATGTGAACTGTGAGAGCAGAGGGAATAGGAAAGCCTGTAAAACTAGGGAATGGACAGGGCTGTCACCAAGAGCAAACTCAATATTCAACAGTTAGTTACAGCTTCCATTTTAGCCTACGTTCATCTGGGCTGAAAAAGTCAATGTTGACTGAAAAAGCTGAGTATTTCTCTAAATATGTTATGCATGTTTCACTTAAAAGCCCAAGTACTGTAGGAAGGTTCACGCACAATGCTTCCCAATGAAGACAACGCAAGAAGATGCTAAAAATGGCAAATTCATTTTACAGGGGGAGGGATAAAGAAAAAGTGGAGGTTTTTTCCTGGAGAAGTATCACGGTAACTGAACTGTGGAAGAACATACAGTTTCACCTTAAGTCCCTGATTTGAGAGAGGTAGGGAAAAAATTACTCGAGTTTGTCTCCTATATCACAGGTAAGTAAGTGTCTTCGACAATTCTGCAGTAAAACTCAAAGAAAAACTTCAAACGTCTCAACTTTATTGACAACACAGAGGTTTTTGGGCTTGTATATTTAAATAAAGCTAGTCGAGCAGGAATAGTGTGCTACTCTACAGTACCTGTTAGCCCAAAATGAAATCATTAATTAAATACATAAATCAGAGGATATTATTAATCAATAAGAGCAAACTCTCTTTATTCTTATTAGAGGGTCAATTGTGCCTGACTTTTTCACCATACCTCATTTTCTTAGTAACTGGAAAATGGAGTATTCTAGCTCCTCAATTTAAGATATCAGTAAATCAAATCATTAGAGGGATACCATAGACAGAAATTTCAACAGCTTAAAAAACCTGTATGCATACGCGACACCAGCTGAACACACTTTTTCTGCACAGCATGCAGAAGAACAGGCTCTACTGAAAAGATTCTCATTTTGATTTGTGGTCTTCTTTCTCTTCCATCCACCATGGGATCCACAGCTTCAATAAAGTTCAGTAGCAAAGACGAATATAACTCACACGGCAACAACAAACATTAAAGGCCCTTTCTTTAAAGAATGCATTTTTATGTCTCAACAGATAAGAGTATCATGTTTTTTCAACCCTACTGTTAGAGCTGAAGAGTGTCAAGTAAGCATTTTAAAGCAAGCCTACCATCGGCCCAAAGGACAATCCTCTGGATCTCTCAGGTTGCTAGACAGATGATGCATACATCTAGAGGCAGGCACTTTCCAAGGTCAGGGGTTTTTTGATTAGAAAGCTGCTAAAAAAACAACAACAACAACAACAAAAAAAAGCAGCAGTCTAGGAAGCTCAGCTCTTCCAGGGGTTTTTTGATTAGAAAGCTGCTAAAAAAAAACCAACAACAACAAAAAAAAAAGCAGCAGTCTAGGAAGGAGAGGAGAGCAGATGACGACCAAACTAGTGCTACCTGTAAACCAGAGAGAGTATGTTAAAAAAAAGTAGCAGGCAGGTACAGTAGCAGCAGGTACGTGAGAAAGGAACTCAGGCCACACTGCTCATCGTCAGCCATGGCCCAGCACTGCAGGGCTTCAGCGGCCTGTTTGTTTGTTCAAATTACACGTTCTCATTCTAGAATTTGGAATGGGTTTTTACACAGAAACAGCTTGTGCGAGTCTTTTTCCTACTCATTTATTCTATGCATTTGATGCAAGTCAATTTTGTGACTGCAACTCTGGAGTTTCAATAAAGAGTCTTAATGCTTCAATACATTCCTTAAAAATACCTTAAGTACTGTTTCCCTTAAAATCCAAATTATGACAATTGATTCAAAGTACCATGATCAAAATGGACAACCGGCCTCAGGATCAGCCAGGATTCTCATCCCAATTGTCTCATGCTTTACCACAGGCATCACTCACTCCTCAAAGATGACAAGCATTAACTACACTAACCATTACCAAACCATTACTACACTAACCATTACCATTACATGAGCTTGTGCTGCTTTACAAAAAAAACCCAAAAAACCAAACCCCCAAACTTACTTCCTGCAACAAGGAGATAACTGATACTGTAAGCATCCTCTTGTCACTAACTTTTCCTCAAGGCTGTTCTACATAACCTTTTCAAATTAATCAGGGAAAAGCAAAAACATGTTCAGTAATTCAAGCTACCAATACACCTTCACCAAGGACATGATTCTCATCTCCTCCACAACAATAATCAGTCAACATTAGTAGGATTATTGTCAAATGGTAAAGTATTGTTCAAAGCTAAAATGGACACGCTACATTCGTGACTATGTTAAGGTACCATACAATAGTTGGAGACCAAAATTTTTCTTCAATTTTTCACTTGAAAGCCATGTTTTACAAGAAGGAAGACGACAAATGTCTGCCAAACACCTTGAACAGTAACTCATGAAAAAGAAAAATGGGATTACAAACAGAAGTTTAGCAATATACAGGTTAGTGATCAGATTTTGATGTGTCTACACCACTCAAAGTTTGGAGGCTTGTTTTCTAAATTGTTCCATCCATTCCAAACACAGTTGGAAGAGGCAGAGCCAGGGATGGGGTTGGGGATGACCCCATATCTAATGTGGTTAGAGAGCAACCGAGGAATAAGTTAGACTATATTAGTTTTAGGCTAATCTCAGCCTACGATAATGGAAACGATGCTCAAGCGGAATAAACAGTTAAATGTTAAAATGGAAATATATTTTCCACTTTCGCTGTAAATCTCAAAGCTGTAAGGCATCCGCATCCTGACATGCGCTGTGAGCCCTGGCTGCACAAGTCTGAAATGACTTCAGCACAAAACAGAAGAAGTTAGTCATATCCATTAAAAACACAGCTGGCGACGAGGGTGCTCACTTTACTAAAATCAGCTAGTTGTGACAGTACTTGTCCAGGAAGTGGGAGACCTAAGCCTGAGGCAGCTCAAACCCACAGTCCTGGCTGTGTGACAGCTCAGTTTCAGTAGGAAGAGCTGGCAGTGCCTCTCCGACCCAACAAGTTGCCAATTTTTTTTTTTTTTTTTTTTTTTTACTCATAATGTCTTCGGATCACTTTTCTTCTCCATTTGAAAATGGCTTGCCCAACGTGGGTGTATTGGTAGACGTCCAGTTGTTCATTCCCCTTTCCAAAGCAGCTGATGTACCTGAAGTCCAGGAGAAGGTCTGAGGCTATGAAACTCAACACGACATTCAAATCTACCACTGTAAACTGAGCACCAAGGTCTCACAAAGTTAGGTGTGATGACATTACCAGTTGCCACATCTTCCTTGTTTTGTCAACACTGGCACTGGGGAGAAAGTTTCAAAATAAGCCTAGAATTAGCCATTTGTCAAAAGTACCTAATTTTCCCCGTCTAGAAGACTGCTACTAACATTCTGTATTAACGTAGCGCTTGATTTCTGAGATTATCCTGATGCGGTTCCTACCACATTTTTCAGATAAGAACAAGCTGAGAGAGTGCTCAGCATTTCTCTGTTTTTAACGTAGCATGAAAAAAACATCTAGGTTGGCCATTTCACAGCTGACTTCTGCTAAGAACGCTGCTATCTGAAGGCATTTTATTCCTGCTACCGACCTTCCACCTTTTTTAATAGGATTAGAAGACTTACTAGATGTGGCATGTACGCATGCCACAGCCTGAAGCCGTCCTTTTCCATTACATGACTTAGCGTCACTGCTCAGATCAGGTACATCTTTCTTTTGGTTTTATGCATCTTTCAAGAACCTAAAAATACACAGTTTCACATGATAGGCTGAGCCACGCCAACAGCCTGCAGCCACCAGCAAGGATCAGTCCTGTTCCTACCCTCTCCTCTTGCGCTACCCTCATGCAGACTCAATCAAGACCTTTGGAGAAAAACCCTAGTGGAACAACCCAGGTACATCTTACTGGGTTTTACAGCTCATTTTATTTTGTTCAGCAGAGTAAAACTGGTGCCCTACATAATTAAACCAATTTGTGCATAGGGCTGATAAAAACCACCTTATGTCCTTCTGTGCCCACACCAAAAAGAAAGGAAACTGCCCACATGCCACAGCCCGTGCCCACATAAAGAACCAGAAAGCTACTGCAACCGCTGTTATACCGGTTGTACCAGGGAGCCAGCCTTCCTTCCTCTGAATCAGTTGCAGAGCTGGGTGTTGTATCTGCAGCCCTCCAAAAGAGAGACCCAAACACCAGACAGCGATGGCAACGCACAAAATTTGACCACCCTGCTTTAAACTTACAACGTGGAACCGACGGACAGGATTGTACCTGTCTGGTACCTCATCACCTTGATTTGGGAGGAACACACAAAAATACAAGGTTTATTTCCTTGTTCATATGAGAGTATTTAAAAACTTAGCTAAAAAGTTAAAAAAAAAAAACCAAAACGTAAAATGTGTTACTTCTTAAGCATTAACTGTATCACTACTGTATCTGCAAACATACCTCAATATTTGTAATTTTTCTTCTTCATTTGTGGCAGGATTCTTCATAAAAAAATAGGGAAAAGTGTTTATAAAAATATTAAAGCTATTCTTTCAGGAAAAAAAAACACACTATGTTTAATAGACAAATTTGTCACAGGTAAAAATGCTACAGAAATAAATTCAAAATTTTAAATGTTTATTATTAAATTCCAAAAAACAATGAAGCTGCAAGGACAGCCCTATTGTTTGAAAGTGCCATTTATGTCATTTCAGGAGACCCTCATTTGCCCTTCTAAACTGTTAAAGGTCTACGCTAGGTGTTTCACATGCAAAAAGCCAGCCCACTGAAAAATTTTATCTTCAATGATTAAGAGGTTTGTATCATTAAAAATATCAGTGCAACTGTCACAAGCAAGCAACAGTTAATGCTTATCTCTTAATGCATCTTTACCCAATATTCTTCAGTACTATAAACACAGTCCCCTAAACAGAGTGTTTTATCTTCCAGTTACGACTTCACCAACGGATCTGTGGAAAGCAACAGAATTTCCCTGACGTAAGCTAGCTCGATCTGTTCAGTAACACTAATTACATAAGAGTTCTCCAAAGACAATAAATACTATAGAAAATATGCTAGATATAAGCTAGGGGTCTTAGAACAAAGGTGTAGAATAAACACTATTTGGGGGGTTATTTGCCAATCACCATTAGGCTCGGTCCCGTGAAAAGAAAAGGAGGAGGAAGAGATTTTTCTTTGTGCACATTTCCTGTGTAGGCTGACTTTCATGTGTTTGAGACCTACAAAGACAACTTGAACTTTGATTAAGGTTTTTAACCAGATAACATTGTGAGAGCAAGGAGTCAATGACAATGGAGTTAAGAGATACAGAAAATTAAGCCTTATCTGAGGTAATGCTAAAACTGTTCACAACACGTAACATTACACAGGCAAATGGATTGGCTTGAAGTGTTTACAGTAGCAATTTTCATCTCTCAACCCCGTTTCTGAAAAGCACGCACAGCTTACATTCATACAAGATTCACGCACCTTTAAAAAAAAAAAAGCACAACCAAAAATCACAATTTATTTCTCCCTGTATAGTGTTGTACAATAATTGCAGGCTGCCATCTCAGAGTCCTGCACCGCACATATCACTTACAAACCCCACCAAACCCAGGTGCTATGGTGGCACGGCAAGTTCAGTGACAGCTAACCTGGCATCCATGCGGACCGCTGCCTTTGGCTCTGTCTGTCCCACTTTGCTACCTACCCATTTCCCCACTTGCCTACCTAGCTCTGACCACCCCGTCAGTCAAAGCCTGATGACTACCTGACCCCAGACTGATAACCCAAAGCTTTAACCAAGAAAGACTGGGGGGAGCAGCGAGTTGATTAGAATTCTTAAGCAGTTCAGCACATAAGCCCTGCGGCCTTCAATGGGATTTCTGTGCCTAAATCACTCATATGCATGTGAAGTCTTCCCTCATGACTCTGTTGTCTGGAAAAAAATCGTATTTTCACAGAAAAAAAAAAAAAGCAATCCTAAGCAATACTTAGTTGCTCACCCAGTTTTACGCACTGCAGAAAACGGCTGCACTTCTTTTTCTTTGCTTCAGTATAGATTCCCAAAGCATCATTCAAATCACTTTTTCTGCAAAAAAGCTGGACTAGGAGCAGACATTTCAGACAACCTAGTAATGCAGAAATTAAGGTCAGATGACAAAGAGCTAGTGGGTAAAAAGAATCAGCAGAGCGATCACTGAAGAATTTTTATTATAATTTACCTAAAGTTGATGCCTCGGTCCCCTTACCCAACAACAAGCAGAAGAGCACTATGCCAGCTGCTAGGAAGAAAATGAACTCGATCCCAGCCGAAACAAGGACAGGGAAGAAGAAGAAAAAAAAAAACCACAATAAGGAAACGACACCACTGACCTAACTATACCTGTAATGAATGTAAAACGTAAGAGACGTTTACCAACAGGATTGCAGCATGCAAGTGACTAAGGAAAAAAAAAAGGAAGTAAAGCCAGATGACAAAGGTTGGCTAATTTACTTCTGATGTCATATTCCTGCAGGGAAGCATGACAAATTCTTACCCATCAATTAGTTGTCTTTTTGCCCTACGAAGAAAGGACAAAAAAGGAGGGGCAGAAAGCAATCCAGATCACACATGCCCGCGGCAGATAGTTACGCAATGCTGATGTACCGCCTGCTCTTTGCTCACAGCGCTTGCTTTGCTGCAATTCCAAGCACCAGCTTTTTAGCACTTGCCCGGTTTGAACATTTTTAAACTGCTTTTTGAATAAAATGCAGACGCACGAGAAAGAGTAAGCACTGAAGCTTCCCTCTGCATCTATTTCTAACAGGGATAAAAAAAACCAAGAGAAGCTGAGGGCTAGCTTTATGATCAGGCATTTTCTGTTTCATAAGAAGTCATAAAACTGCCTTGCTGTGCTAAAGCTTAAAACTAAACTGCTTGCCATTCTTGAAGTCTTTTAAAAAGTTTAACTCACTTGAAGAAACCACAAATAAAGAGAGGCAGCAGTGAGATAGCTCCTTCAACTCCACTGACGCACTACTGTCACTGCCAGGAACAGAAATCCAAGTCAGTAATTCTTTCGATAATAATGTAAGCCTATAATTCTTTCTATTTAAAAGAGAACTTCCCCTGAACAGAGCAAAACAGATAAGTCAGAAGTAAAGGCAGAATGGGGTAAAATTGGAAAAAAAAAAAAAAAAAGTGTCTGCAATTATTCATGGAAAAAAAAATACAGTGAGCATAGGAGAACTGGTCAGATTTCATAAGCTTAGCACTAGGGAGTGCGACATTCACAAAACTAATGCGACATTAGCCACGTTAAGCCGTATTTCTCTTCTATATTTTGTCCTTAAAAATTAGGACACGACCACGAAATCTGCAATAATTTATTGCTTACTACCTATCACAGCCATTATGTAAGTAAATACATCATAACACTTAAGATCACGTGCTTGAATACTCAGGTGCTAATTAAGTATATTTGCAACTGCCTTGTTCCTTCCATCCTCTGACCCAACACAATCAGTAAGTAAATAACATTACAAAAATCAGTAAGTAAATAACATTACAAAAATCTCAATGTCTAGCAGTCAGATACAACAGGGAGAAGATAAAACAACAAGCTCTTTTCTATGGGACAGTAATCAATAAGGTCATATTTTAAACTCTGGAGTACAGAGATTAAGATAGCACTTTCATTGTGATTTACAACAAATTCAATGGAACTTCATGTGACAGAACCATGATGACTTCAGACAACACTTCCGTAACAAAATTCAGTGATGCAAATTGACTGCAAAGTTTAACATACATAGGGAACTGACCAGGCTAACTCCTGCTGTCAAATATTAAGGTTAGCCCTTTTGGAAGCCTGCACCAAAAAGCAATTACCCAAAGTCTGGCACCAGTACCATTGCTGGAAGTTCCTAATCACATGTAACATAAAAATATTAGAGGGAAATTATTTCTTTGTTCCATCTTAGCGTGTTTTTTTCTACCCCTTTGAGTAATGGAATTAAAATTTCCCTTCTGTTTGTCTGAACTTTAACAGCATATACTTCTAAGGCCTTTTAAAACATACCCAGGTTACTTCAGGCCTCAGGGAGGATAGTGTTTGCAGGCTCTTAAGAAAACGCTCAGCCAGCATTTTCGTTCTCCGTTGGGAAGGAGGAGGAATGACTTTAGGACTTCTGCTGATTCCAAGTTATGATAGCGTGGCGCAGGAAGAGAAGCGGACTGGAAAGCAACGACCCGTAAAGCACCGTAAAGGCAACCCACTAGCACCCCTAAAGGCACACATCACTCCTGAGAAGTCAGGGGGTGCTAGGTGTGTTTGTCAGCTATAGGATTATTACAAGGGGTTTCCTATTACATTTTTTTTTTTTTTTTTATCATAACCTAGGCAGAATCTGAATGTAAGTATCAGCATTTAGTTCTACATATGCAGAGAAGTAAATGCAATTACTTCTGTGGACATTGCTTTCACTGCTCAAGCCGTAAAACACAAACAGCAAGATAAATAATTCAGGATTTAGCAGGACGATTGTAGTAGAAATCTGAATTACAGAGAGCAGCAAAGACTTCAGACTTCTGGAGTACAGCCTCAGACACACAGCCAAGCCATGAAGTACATGAAACTGGAGGATAAAATTGAAACTTCTGAGGAGGCTGACTGAACCGAAGTAATTTTTTTGCAAGCAGTAATCAGAAGAGCTTACGTATTTCAAGTACAATTGACATTAAGCTAATGACTGCGAGATTAGCATAACTGACGCTAAACTAACGACTGCCAGAAACCAGCAGTACGATCAATTCGGGCAGGAGGGGGAAAAAAGAAAACAAAAAAAAAAAACCCAAAACAATCTTTGCATCCTGAACGATTACTTCTGCGGTCAAGTTTAGGAAGGAAAGGACGGGCGTTTAAACTGGACTCGACGGCCTGAAAGGCTGAGCTTTGGCCAGCGAGGGTGGTCATGGGCGTAGGGGCCTGCGTGCCCGCGCACACACGCAGAGGGGCTCGCGGAGGGTCAGCCTTCGGCCTCTTACCCTCCCCCTGCACCTCATCTTCCTCAGTAAGCCAGCATACACGTGGATGTGTGCGTGTGTGTGTGTGTGCGTGCGTGTGTATACGCACACCGGCTTAAAGATGACAACACACATACGCACATTACGCCCTACCCCTGTGCCAGCCAGCTAGGAACTGCTAAAAATAAGGCGGTTTCAGAGCAGAAACGCCGCTTCACTCCCGGGCGGGCGCTAACCAGACGCAGCCGACCCTACCCCTTCCCTAGCTCCGCGGGAAACCCTGTCCCGCTTCGGCTACGCTCTCCGGAGAGGCCCCGCCGCCCCCCCACCCGC